>NC_056732.1:471878307-472245807 GCF_019279795.1 Protopterus annectens | reverse complement strand
CCGACTTCACATTTAGTTAAGAAATAGAAGGACAAGGACCGACACACACGGGCCGCGGTTTCGGCTGAAACCACGGCCAGGCCTACCGCGAGTGTCTCGGTCTCGGCTGAAACTGAGTCCTTGGTTCTTCCAATTACCGAAACCGCTCAACCGACTACCTCAGCCCCGGAGGCCCCGGCTGAGTCGGTTATTGAATTTCCATCAGAAACTGGTGTCCTGGAACCTTCCGACACCATCCCTTTAGACAAATCTACACCAGCACGTGGTGCAGCCAGGCCTCCTGCATCCATGTCCATTAAGGCATTCTCCAGGGCTAAAGCTGCTAAACTTTCAAAAGCTTTGCCTCCCAAGGTTATCCCTCAGGGACCCTCTTCTGGTTCACAGATTCTAAGCTTAGCAGAGGATCTTATCTCCTTAATTAGGGGCTCCCAACCTCATCCGGACAGAGGTTCTCAACCCCCTCTAGACAAAAGGCCCAGGGTTGAGCTCTCTGATCCCCACTCCTCAGATGAGGCCTCGGGTGGCTCTATTCTTTCGGACCACCAGGAGGAGATTTTTTCGGTCTACTAGGATTCTGATGCAGAAGACTCTATTCCCTCGGCCTCCCCTCTTGAAGAGTTTTTCTTCGGGGAGACACTACACACTATGAGAGAGCATTTCCAATGGCAGGGCCAGGAATTCTCTGACTCCAGGAAAAGATTAAGGACCTTTTTACATTTGCCTCAGCATAGGCCTTTAGCTATTCCTCCTGTTTTGAATGTCATTGAGGATGTGTACTCTGATTCTAGTACAACCCCTGATTCTCTCCCTCCAACTCCTACCAAACCCGATAGGTATTACAGGGTCCCGGACTCACATCTTTACCTTTACAAGGCCCACTCTGCTGATCCAGAGACTGTTTCCCAGGGCCCTAAAGGGGTTGCAGCTTCCACTGCTAAAAATCCTCTCCCCTCTGAAAGGGAGTCCAGAGCATTAGAGAGATGGGGTAAAAAAGTGTATACTTCTGCTACTCTTTCTATGAGGGCATTAAATTGTCAATTTCATATGATACAGTACCAAGAGTATTTGTTAGATGAATTGCATAAAAAACTGTCTTTACCTGACCCCCTAGACCGCAAATCTCTTCAGGATCTGGTACACAATTCACAACAGGTTAGCAACCATTTCCTGCAATGTGGTTATGATGCATTGGAAGCTTCATGTAGGTCAGCTATGACTGGCGCAGTTATACATAGGCATGCTTGGCTGAAGGAACAATATCTGCCAGACCATGTTAAAGCAAAGCTCCTGGATGCTCCATTGGAAAAGCAAAAGTTATTTGGCTCCACGGCTCAGGAGGTCCTAAAGAAATTTGAAGAAAAGGCAAAATCTGTACAAACAGTCAAAGATTTTCTCCAAGTACAACCACCAAGATTCAGCAGGAATTGTCCTTCCAAGAATTGGTCCTTTCCAGACACAGAGAGGTTTCAGAGAGGCAAGAACAGGCGTGCCCAGAGGTAGAGGGCAAGCTAGAGGCTGCTACAGAGGACGTCAATGGCAATCTCCCAACCAGAGAGGTAATGCAGGACCTTCAACTGCTGCACAAGGACAGGCTCAATGACTTTACTTTGACACCGCCAACCAGGGCTCAATTGGAAGCACCTTTGGGCGGAAAGCTTTCTTTATTCTCAGAAAATTGGCAAAGTATTACAAGGGACAAATGGACACTGCAAATAATAAACAAAGGATACAGGTTCCATTTCCACGCATTACCAAAAAGAAAAGGCATGCCAGACCTGCCACCGAATCAAAGGGCAGAGGCTTTGAAACAAATCTCCAGCTTAAAGCAAATGAAAGCTATAGAAAAGGTTCCTCTCTCAGAACAAGGCCAGGGATTTTATTCCAGACTGTTCCTTGTTCCAAGAAAAGAAAAGCAATGGAGGCCTATTCTCGACTTGTCCGCACTGAATACTTATCTCATTGTACCAAAGTTCAAAATGCTGTCTCTACAGCAGCTCCTTCCCATGCTGGGCAAGGGGTCTTGGCTGGTAACTCTAGACCTCAAGGAGGCATACCTGCATGTCCCTATCAGACAAAGTTGCAGAAGACACCTCAGATTTCTTGCAGGGTCAGAGCATTATCAATTCTCAGCATTGCCCTTTGGCTTATCTACTGCACCCAGAGTATTCACAAAATGCCTGGCATCAGTAATTGCACATTGCAGACTTCAGGGGATTCAAATGTACCCATATCTGGACGACTGCCTTATACAAGCGGACAGCCAACAAACTTTGGTGAAACATTTGAATTATGCCATCTACCTACTTCAGGCCTTGGGATATACAGTCAACTTTCACAAATCAAGACTTGTTCCATCCCAAAGAATAACCTTTCTGGGTGCAAATCTAGATACAACCACCCAAATGGCCTTCCTCACAGAAGAAAAACAAAGTCAACTACCAGATTACTTCAACAATCTGACAAGACAAACCCAGCTGACTGCAAGGAAAATCCTGCAGGCCCTGGGTTACATGGCTTCTTGCATCCTTCTGATTCCGCAAGCAAGACTACATATGAGGAAACTACAATGGTACCTAAAGAGTTTATGGACTCAGCACAGTCACAGCCTGGAAACTTTGATACCACTCATTCCATGCCTTCAAAAGGAATTTCAGTGGTGGGCTCAAGCAAGCCAGTCAAACAAGGGTCTACCTTTCAACAAACCAATAGCCAGCCAAACCATTACAACAGACGCTTCAGACCACGGATGGGGAGCGCACATGGAGGGCAGGTGCATACAAGGTCTATGGTCACCAAAAGAGATACGCATGCACATAAACCAAAAGGAAATGCTGGCAGTGATACATGCAGTCGAAGCCTTCAAACCCTTTCTACATCAATGCCATCTGCTAATAAGAACAGACAACACCACGGTTATGTGGTACATAAACAAGCAAGGAGGCACCCATTCCTATCCTCTTTGCTGGCTGGCAATGAATCTATGGGAACTTTCCTTGAAACTCAATATACAGCTACAATCCCAGTTTGTGCCAGGGAAAGACAATATACTGGCGGACAGCTTAAGCAGAAATATCATGGATGCACACGAATGGATGCTGCACCCAGACATCTTCTTACAAATAACACAATCATGGGGAAGGCCGGACATAGATCTTTTTGCCTCCCCCCTTATTCACCAACTGAAGAAATTCTGCTCAAGGACATACCACCCACAGGCATCGAAAGTGGACGCCCTGTCTTTCAGCTGGAGAACTCTAACAGTGTATGCATTTCCACCTCTCCCATTAATGACCAAGGTCTTACTGAAGATCAGGACAGAGCAGCCAAAAGTGATTCTGATAGCTCCGCACTGGCCAAGACAGCACTGGTACCCACTGTTAAAGAGCATGTCACGCACGAAACCATGGCCTCTTCCTTTATGGCCACTTCTACTGACACAGCACAATTACAAAACTCTGCATTCCAATCTGAAAACCTTGCAGCTAGCAGCCTGGAAAATACCTTGACTCCTCCTCAGGATAAGCTATCCCAGAGAGTGAAAGATATTATTATGGAAGCTCGACGGCCTTCCACAAGAAAGGCATATTCAGCAAAATGGAAAAGATTTCACATTTGGAACACCACAAAGGGCCAGGATGCAACTGTGATGAGCATGGCACATATTCTGGAATACTTGGCAGAAATGTTCCACTCTGGTCTATCTTACTCTTCCATTAAAATTCATGCTTCAGCAATTTCAGCAGAGTACAATACTGATCCACCTGTCTTCTCTCATCCTCTCCTAAGACAGTTTCTAAGAGGAATCAAAAACATCAGTCCTCCAAGGAAACCACCTCTACCTACTTGGGACCTTAACTTCGTGTTGGAAAAACTAACGCTGCCTCCCTTTGAACTAGCAGCATCTGCAGAGCTACAGTTCCTGTCTTGGAAGACTGCCTTCCTTCTGGCCATAACCTCAGCAAGAAGAGTATATGAATTACAGGCCCTTATGGCAGTACAGCCATTTCTTATTTTTCATCAGGACAGAGTGTCATTGAGAACCAATCCTACATTTATGCCAAAGGTGGTATCCAGGGTTTCATTAAACCAAGCTATTCACTTGCCTACCTTTTTTCTAAATCCACAAAACCAAAGGGGAGAAACTTCTGCACACCCTGGGCATACACAGACAGCTGCGCTACTGCTTGGACAGAACTAAAAGTTACAGAAAAACTGACCAGCTGTTGGTAGCATATGCTGCTGGTACACAAGGAAAAGCAATTTCCAAACAAACAATTTCAAAATGGATAGGGAATTGCATTCGTTTTTGTTACTCCTTTCATGGAAAAGCTGTGCCAGCTAACATTAGACCTCATTCCACGAGAGCCACAGCCACCTCCACAGCCTTCTTAAGAGGGGTGGCTACCAAGGACATTTTAGAAGCTGCTACATGGAGCTCCGTGCATACATTTGCCAAGCATTACAATTTACCTTTATATTCCAGATCCAGAGCAGGCTTTGCTATGGCAGTCCTGCAAGGGATTTTAGCTACACCATCCTTTACATAGTTCCTCCACCCCCAGATTGGCTATGGTATTCTATCCATATGTGATGACTGCAGATGCATCCTTGAAGGACATAGTACAGTTTTGTACCTACCATAAATGTAGATGTCCGATAGGTATGCATCTGCAGTCAGGTTTACCCTCCCTCCTTCCCCTCTGTGGTATTTCTTGGGTACTTACCCCTCTTATAGCTAGCTGGGGGGATCTATTATGGTGTATTTGTTTTTATATTACTGTGCATGTTTGGATTTCTAAATGCATATTTCCAAATTTAGCCTTCCTTAGAAGGCACCTGGCATCTGGGGCAAGAAAAACTGAGGAAGATGGCATCGGCTGATGCTTTTATACCCCAGGCACTCTGACTTCGGAGAAAGTGCGACATCAGCCGACGCCAGACCCAGACTTTGGAATCCGGCCGACCGAAGGGCTGCCTGAGGCAGGACAACCCATATGTGATGACTGCAGATGCATACCTATCGGACATCTACATTTATGGTAGGTACAAAACTGTACTTTTTAGTCATCAATAGTGATATTCCTGTGGCTATCTGTTCAGTAATTGAGACCCACACCAGCACTGATTATACTGCCTGGGAATAGAGCACAGCATGAATTATTCCTAGAAGTGCCTGCATTTCATGCGTGCTACACACAGAAACGATACAGAAAAGCCTAAAGTCTGCATCACGGTGAAGAGAAGGTGTTTAGCAGAGGGATAATGGGGGGGGTTCTTACAGTCTTGGTCAGATGTCCTATCATATTATTGTTGCATTATTCATACCCTAAGGGATGTCCTACCAAGGATAACACAACATCTGGCCATTATATCAGAGCCTTTAGTACTTATAGGCATCGTACGTCACATGTATGCTTCCTGCACAAGGCGTATGGCATAAAGGTGACATATGGATGCATACACTCAGAACTTCTCTGCCGCAAGTCCGAACACCATTATTGAACATCAGTCTGAATTCTTTTCTGCTGTGCTAGTTACCAAGCCATGTTTCAGATTACTGCCCCATTGGGGTTTCTCCTCATCTTTCGTTTTTATTTAGTGCTGTTTGGGTTTGTATCATCCAGAAACTGCAAATGTCAGTGTGAGAGTCAGGTTCCCCATAAAGACCATCGCAACCAATGTCTGTTTTGTTTGGGTGCTTCCCACAAACAATGCAGTGTTCTGTCTGACAGGCTTTTGCCCCCAGGACCCTATGTAGGCATCTCTTTTCTTTATCTATTTACCTTGAAAACCAACTTCTAGAACTGTTGGCTCGAAGTACTATGGTAGAGTCTTCCCATCCCAAGGATCAGCCATCAGCCAAGAAAATGGACAAAAAATTAGGTCTGTTACGGCTGCTGTCTAACCTACCCAGATGTCTGTCTCAAGGCTAGTGATTAGTGAAAGCCCAGGGGATTGTCTGGTTGTTGCTTCAGATTTCTCTGCAACAACCCTTTCGTAGGCTGACATGGATCCGACTTCTCACATGTCCTTGGAGGCTTTACAAATGCTTGCTCCAGATGTTGAGGAGGAACCTCAGCTGATTATACCTGAGGAACAGAGGTGTATTCAGCAGATCTTAGTGGGGGAAGAGAATCCCTACTATGCTTATTGAGTGTCACCAAGGGTGTTTTGTGCAGATATCCCACAGTAAAGGAAATGGAAAACCAAGCATATTTCCCTCCATAGTTAAGAAGCTCCAACATGAATGGCAGGATTTTACTCAGGGTTTCTTTAATGTCTTTAAAGCCTCCTCAAGTGGTGGTTGTGCCTGCCTCTCCCTGGTATTCCACTCCTCTTAAAAGACCCAGGGAATTAGATTCCTCAGATGAGGATCAGGAGTCAGGGAAAGAGTGCCTGGCTTGCTCTTCTCAAATCCCTTCCCTTTTGGACTATGGTTCAGGGTAAGAGAATTCTGTTAGTCCAGATTACCCTTTGGAGGAACTCTCTTTTGGAGACACTGTTACCCACGTGATGGATTTCTTTAAGTGGGATTGCTCTCAAGTCTCAAATTTCCAGATAAGATCTCGTAAGCCTTCTGCTGTTCTTATAGATGTTCTTCGTGTTTCACTGTTGGTTGTCACATTTGGGTTATCTGCTTGCAGTAGCCCTCATTCGGCCTGATTATCAAAAGTCTTGGGTCCTGAGTCGGTTGCTGTCTCATCTTCCATAATGTCAGGTTATAAGGGGTATAAAGCATGCAGCCGATGCCATTACATCAGTCTTTCTTGCCGTGTGGTGCCCAAAGCAGAAGCAGTTCACAAGTGCTGGTCTGCCGATTCCTGAAATTTTCGTATTTTAGTTTCAGAACCGAAGTCTTCAACTAAGCTAAGTACCCCGTTGGGGAACCTTTTTCTTGCTCTAAACTAATGTCAGTAAAAGTTAACAATTGTATTTCTTGTGGAAAGCAAATACCTCATAAAGATTTTCATTCGTACTGCATTCCTTGCTTAGGCCCAGACCACGACATACCTCGCTGTTGGTTTTGTGCCTTATTCAAACCTCGAACTATTCGTCATCGGTTTACGCTTCTAAATATTTTGGTACTCAGTTCAATTATCCAGAAATGGCTTTGGTAAGCCACCCAACTACCGACATTCCGAAAAAATGCAAAGATAAAGACAGAGACAGACCGCTCAGGTCCAAAACTGCCGACAATGCTTCTCCTAAGCTAGTCGCCAGTTTGCCGGTACTCAGTGAGGTGCTTTTGCAGCCCCTGATACCTGCTACTTCAGATTTGCAGGCCTCTACTGAGACCCATTCGGAGTCTGGTATGCCGCGAGATGCTTCTTTGACTGTGGAACCTGCGGATGTCTCTACCTTGGATGGGTCCGGAGCCGCTGTGCAGGCACCGGTTTCTGAGGGTGTATTCAGACCTACTGACTTGCATAATAAACTGACGCCATTTTCTTCTTCAAGGCCTAAAACTCGATCCATGTCTAGAAAACTAATGCCCAGACCGCTGGTCTGGCCCCTATGCCTAAAATACAAATGATAAGAATGGCTGAAGACCTTATTACTCTAATTAGGGAAAGCCACCCTTCCCCCTCTAAGAGACCTAGGACTGATTTTCCTTCTGATTCTTCTGATCAGTGCTCTGAAATCTGTTTCCTCTGATGACCAGGATTTACCCTTATCTACCTGTGAGGATTCTGATGCAGAGGACTCCTTTCCCTATGCTTCCCCTCCAGAGGATTTCTCTTTTGGTGAAACCTTGCATATTCTTGGGGAGCATTTTCGCTGGTAAAGCCAGGATTACTCTGACTCCAAAAAGAGGCTTAAGGATTTCTTACTCCTGCCCCAACACAGGACTTTAGCTATCCCTCCTGTACTGGACATAGTTGATGCTTTCTCGGAATCTAGCGTGGCCCCTAACTCTTTACCTCCTGCTCCCAGAAAACCTGATAGGTATTACAGGGTTTCTGACTCTCACAAGTTCCTCTTTAAAAATTCTACTGCGGATCCTGAGACCATTTCACAGGGACCCAAGGGCATTAAGGCTACTATTGCCAAAAATCCTACCCCCTCTGATGGAGATTCCAGGGCGCTGGATAGATGGGGTAAGATGGTATACACTTCTGCAACCTTGGTCATTAGGGCCTTAAACTGACAGTTTCACATGTTAAAGTATCAGCAGCATGTTATTGGCTTGCTTAAACAGAAAATGATGTTGATTCCTGACTGTGCTGAAAATAAAGATTTACAGGATTTAATGCATTCTGCTGAACAAGTTGGAAAACCTACTTTGCAATGTGGTTTTGATTCATTAGAGGCATCTTGCAGGGCTGCTGTCACTGGGTCTGTACTTAGAATGCATGCTTGGTTAAGGAGCAATCTTTACCAGATTATGTTACAGCTAAATTTCTGGATGCTCCCTTAAACCAAGACCGCCTGTTTGGCAACAAAGCAGAAGTAGTACTTAAAAAGATGGAGGAAAAAGCTAAATCTATGCAAACTGTTAAAGATTTTCTGCAAGTACAGCCTCCCAGATTTAGTAGGCATTGGCCCTCTAAGAATTGGTCCTTTCCTGCCTCTTCAGGCCAACCAGCAGAACACCCAGGCTGCAGTCCCCAAGGTACTCACAGGACTAAGCAATGAGGGGCTCCCACTTCCAAAGCAGGGAGTAGTAAGATTCCCCCAATGGTAAACTGTCTCAGTGACTTAACTTTAAAACTTCAAAGCCCTGCACAACTGGCTGTTCCTTTAGGGGGAAAGATTGCCCTGCAGGCAAAAAATTGGGAACTCATTACCCAGGACAAATGGGTTTTAAATATAGTTTCCCAAGGATACAGATTCCACTTCCAGTCCTTACCATCCCCAAATGGTTGGCCAAATCTACCCCCCAAATCAGTGGGCAGAGGCTCAAAAGCAAGTTCTCTCTCATTTAAGCATCAGGCTATTCAACCTGTCCCAGAAGAAGAATGGGGACAAGGTTTCTACTCAAGACTTAAGACAATTCCTGGCGTCTTATCCTGGACCTGTCTATCCTAAGCACATTTTTGGTAATCCCGAAATTCAAGATGCTAACTCTTCATCAGCTGCTTCCTATGCTAGGCAAAGATGCCTGGATGGCAACACTGGATTTAAAGGAAGCCTACCTGCACATCCCAATAAAGGAATCTTGCAGAAGATACTACGCTTCAAAGCAGGCTACGTGCACTATCAGTTCTCTGCACTGCCCTTTGGCTTACCTACTGCACCCAGGGTATTCACCAAGTGCCTAGCTCCAGTCATTGCTTTTTGCAGGCAAAGAAATATTCAAATATACCCATACCTGGACAATTGTCTAATTCAGGCAGAAAGCCAGGACATACTACTAAATAATGCGGCATTTGTAAAGAAATTGCTAACTTCTCTGGTGTACACCATGCATGAAAAGAAATCACATCTTGTACCCTGCCAACAAATTTTATTCCTGGGAGCAAGCTTGAATACAACTTCCCAGATGGCCTACCTCACGCCAGAGAAACAAGTTCATTTGACAGCCTACTTCAAACTGCTGGCCACTAAGACCCAGCTATCTGCAAGGAAAATACTGCAAGCCCTGGGGTTCATGGCCTCCTGCATTCTATTAATTTCATATGCAGGACTGCATATGAGGAGACTACAATGGTATCTAAAAAGCCTATGGTATCAACATTCTCAGGATGTAGAATCAATGATTCCTGTCATACCTTGTCAACAGATAGTGTTCCTTTGGTGGGCAGAGGCCTGCCACCAAAACAAGGGACTGCCGTTCACTCTACCCCCTGCCGCCCAAACCCTAACAACAGATGCATCAGACTATGCATGAGGGGCTCACTTGGCAGGGAAGTGCATTCAGGGCAAATGGAACCTAAGTCAAATGCACCTGCATATCGATCAAAAAGAAATGTTAGCTGTACAGAATGCTCTGACAGCGTTCAAGGACAACATTCTTCCAGGACAATTATTGGTAAAGACGGACAACACCACTGTTATGTGGTACATAAACAAGCAGGGAGGAACCCACTCATACCCTCTCTGCAGACTAGCCATGGCTCTGTGGAACACAGCCTTGAGCTACCAAGTGCACTTACAGACTCATTTCCTGCCAGGAAAGCTAAATACACGGGCAGACGACTTGAGCAGAAATCGCATGGACTCACACAAGTGGAAACTGGAACCAAAGATATTCAACATGTTGAGAAACAAATGGGGGAGCCCAGAGATAGACCTCTTTGCCTCCCCCCAGAACTACCAATTGGACAAATTCTGCACAAGGACTCCCCACAAACAACCTTGGAAAGTGGATGTCCTGTTCTTCACCTGGAATCAGTTTGTGCCTTTCCCCCTCTGCCTCTCCTCTCCTAGGTACTACTAAAGATCAAACAGGACAAACCAAGGGCAATACTGATTGCACCAGACTGGCCAGGCCAACACTGGTACCCCCTGTTGCGCAGTGTTCACTGCTGGCACCATGGCACCTGCCTTGGCCCTTGACCTGCTGTCTTAGCAGGAGGACCATATTCTGCACCCACAGCTTCAAACCCTGAACCTGGCAGCCTGGCTAATTACCTGATCTCTCCGTTACCATCCCTCAGTAAGGACATGATGGATGTCATTCTGGAGGCAAGGAGGCCTAGTACTGGAAAATCCTATGCTGAAAAATGGAAAAGATTCTGTTCCTGGAACCAGACTCGGGGGATGGGCACAGCAATGCCCACTTTATGTCAGATTCTTCAGTACTTAACTGAGATGCTTCACAAGGGCCTTTCCTTTTCCTCCATCAAAATTCATGCCTCAAACATTTCAGCTCATTACAATACAGAACCACCCCTCTTCTCTTATCCACTGCTGAAGCAGTTCCTCAGAGGGGCCAAAAATTAAGACCACCCAGGAGAGCCCCTACTCCAGCCTGGGACCTTAACTTTGTATTGGAAAAGCTCACTCTACCTCCCTTTGAGCCAGCGGCAAATGCGGAGTTGAAATTCCTTTCTTGGAAAACAGCCTTCCTTCTAGTCATCACTTCAGCAAGAAGGGTGTCTGAAGTACAGGCCCTCTTGGCAGTGAAGCCTTTTATCATCTTTCATGCGGACCTTCATGCCCAAGGTGGTATCCAGTGTAGCCCTTAATCAGTCCATTCATTTGCCAACCTTCTTTTCTAATCCACAGAACAAAGGGGAACGGATACTGCACTCCTTAGATGTGCACATACAACTTAGATTTTACTTGGACAGGACTAGACCTCAAAGGAAATCTGAACAACTGCTGGTAGCATTTGCTGCAGGGGCAGAGGGGAAGGCTATTTCAAAGCAAACCATTTCTAAGTGGATAGGCCACTGCATTCATTTCTGCTATAAACACCATGGAAAACCTACCCCACAGGTGATAAGACCATATTCAACCAGGGCTGCATCTACCTCTACAGCCTTTCTCAGAGGTGTCCCTTACCAGGGACATGCTAGAAGCTGCTACCTGGAGTTCTGTACATACCTTCACCAAGCATTACCACTTGCCAATTTTTTTTTTCTAAATCCAGAACTGGCTTTGCCACTGCAGTCTTGCAGGGCCTTATAGCTGGTCCTAGTGCTATCTAATTACCTCCTCCCATCCTTGGCTTTGGGAATCTACCCAAATGTGATGGCTGCAAAAGTGAAACACGAAGAACATAGTACAGTTGTGTACACTTACCATAAATGCAGATGTTTGAGTGTATTCACTGTTGCAGTCCTGGTTACCCTCCCTCCAGCCCCCTGACTTCTATTGACTATACCTCTATTCTTGTTTGCTATGCTTAAAGCATTTTGTTGTATTTTCTTTTTTGTTGGAGGTGTAACCTTGTATATAATTGCTTCCCATTTTGTGGGCACCTGACATCTGGGGCAAGAAAAACTGATGTAATGGCGTTGGCTGCATGCTTTATACCCCTGATGACTTGACGTCATGGAAGATGAGACAGCAACCGACGCAGGACCCAAGACTTTGATAATCAGACTGACTGAGGGGCTACTGCAAGCAGATAACCCAAATGTGATAACTGCAGCAGTGAATGCACTCAAACATCTACATTTATGGTAAGTGTACACAATTGTACTTTCTGGCTGTCCTTCTGAATAACTTTTCAGCAGCTTCTCAGCCCCCCCTCTCCCAGGAAACCTGATAGATTTTAAATTGTGCCTGATTAATGTAAATTTGTTTATAAATGCCCTTTTGCTTATCCTTCTGTAGTATCTGTTTTTTCTGACAAGCCCTCCAAGCTATCGCCCTCTACCAGGTTGCTTCCTTCAGATAAGGATAGTAGGGCTGTGGAGAGGCTGGGCAAAAAGATTTATACTGCTAGTACCTTATCCTTTCAGGCCATTAACTACCAGATTCATATGACCAGGTATGTTTTGGCCCTCCTTTCTCAGGTTTCCCAAGTGGTTTCTGACCTTCCTGACTCCAAGGGGACGGCTTCTGCCCTTTTCCCTGTTGGTTCTCACTCTGAAGGTGCCTGTCACTATTAAATGAGCTATGATGCAGTTGATGCCTCCTCTAGGGCTGCTGCCTTTGGTTCTGTTATGAGCTGTTACTTTTGGCTTCATCCTCATGCTTTGTCTGATGACATTAAGACCAAACTATTGGATGCTCCTTTGGTTAATAAAACTCCTTTTGTTGTTGCTGCTGCTGAACTTTTTAAGTCTCTCCAAGATAAGGGTAAAGTCTTGCAGGAGTTAAAACCTATTTTCGTTTCTCCTATTCCAAAGTTTCAGAGGAATTACTATGCCATATATGCTTTTGTTCTCAGGCAGTCTCACCCTCCATTCAAAGGGGAAAATGGTTCTAGACATATGTGCCTCCTGCTAAGTCTATATAGCAGAGCAACAACAGAAGAGGCTTGCCACAGCTATTTTTTAACGCAGTTTAATCCAAAATGAAAAACATATACAGGATCCTGCTAAATCTACCATTTCATTTGAGAGTTTGCTTACCCTTTCCCTCAACTAGGTTCCCTTATCCCTCCGTTACTCCATGCCTCTTTCAAATTGGATAAAGATCACAACAGACTCTTGGGTTCTGTCCATTATCTGCCAAGGATACTTCACGGTTTGAAAATCCTTTCCTTCCTTTTTGGACATCCCTCAGCCCTTTTGGGAACAATTTCCTCTTTCCCCAGAGGTATTCCATACTGTTTTGATCCAGGGAATCATTCAAGCTGTGCCTCCTGCCCAGGTAGTGAAGAGATTTTATTCCAGAATGTTTTTGGTTCTCAGAAAGGAGAGGCACAGAAGACCAGATGATGTTCATCGTGTTACACTGCTGCAGTCATCACACTTGGGTTATCCTGCCGTCAGGTGGTCCCGCAGTCAACCAGAGTTTCAAAATCTTGGTCCGGCGTTGGCTGCTGTCGCTTTTTCCCTGACGTCAGTGCGCCAGGGGTATATAATATGCATCTGACGCCATTTTCTTCAGTCTTTCTTGTCACGCAGTGCCAGAAGCAGTTCGCAAGTGCCAGTCGGCCGATTCCCGAGATTTTCGAAGTCGAATTTCAGATCCGAAGTCTTCAATAAAGCTAAGTACCCCGTTGGGGAAATTTTTTTCTTGCCTCAGACCGATGTCAGAAAAAGTTAATTGTATTTCTTGTGGGAAGCAAATACCTCATAAGGACTTCCACTCTTACAATATTCCATGCCTAGGCCCTGATCACGACGTCACTAGTTGTCGGTTTTGTGCTAGATTTAACAAACGCACTATAAAAAGACGTTTTGATTTTACTTTGCACTACTTTGGCCGAAGGTTCAATTATACTATGCCGTCGGATCAACCAATGACCGCAATTCCGAAAAACCGCAAAGACAAGGATAAAGACAGGCATCCGAGGTCCAAAACCAACGCCGAAACCTCTTCTAGGTCAGTTGCCGGTTCTCAGTGAGGCGCTTTCGCAGCCCCTGACACCCGCTACCTCAGAGATACAGGCCGCCTCCGACTCCCACGTGGATGCAACTAGGCCTCTGGAAACTCAAGGTATTGGGCCTACTGAAACTAATCTCTCAGATGGGTCCGGAGACGCTGAGCAGGCACCGGCTTCTGAGGCTGTTTTTAGACCTTCACAACTTGCCATTAAAACAACAGCCAAGACAAAGGTACCATTAAAGACAAAGAAACAAGTACAGCATTCTCCTGGACAGTCCTCCATGCCTAAGCAACAGATGCTTAAAATGGCCGAAGACCTCATTACTCTAATCAGGGGTTGTCATCCCCCTCCTGAGAAAAGGCCTAGGCAGGATACAGACTATGACTCCTCTGATCAGGTTTCCATTTCCTCTGATTCCTCTTCAGACCAGGGATACTCTTTACCCCCCTATGAGGACTCTGATGCTGAGGAATCTATCCCTTCAGCCTCTCCTCCTGAGGATTACTCTTTTGGGGAAACTTTACACACCATGAGGGAACATTTCCATTGGGAAAGTCAGGAATACTCAGAATCAAAGAAAAGGCTCAAGGATTTCCTCTTATTGCCTCAGCACAGGCCCCTGGCTATTCTGCCTGTGCTAGACATTGTGGATGATGTATTCTCTGAATCCAGCTAATCTCCTGACTCTTTGCCCCCTGCTCCAGCCAAGCCAGATAGGTATTATAGAGTCCCTGACTCTCACAAGTTTCTTTACAAAAACCCTTCTGCTGATCCAGAAACTATTTCCTAGCGTCCAAAAGGGGTTAAGGCTTCCATTGCAAAAAATCCAGTACCCTCTGACAGAGATTCCAGAGCTTTGGATAGATGGGGAAAGAAAGTATACACGTCTGCAACTTTAGCAGTAAGAGCTTTAAATTGCCAGTTTCACATGCTTAAGAACCAACAATATTTAATGGCTCAGTTAAAACAGAAAATGCTTGCTAGCTCAGAAGCTCCTGATTGTAAAGAAATGCAGGATTTTATTGCGTGCAGTTGAACAGGTGGGAAAACATACTCTGCAATGTGGTTTTGATTCTTTAGAGGCCTCTTGTAGAGCCGCAGTTACAGGTTCTGTTATTCGAAGACATGCTTGGTTAAAAGAACAGAGTTTACCTGAACATGTTAACGCAAAGTTATTGGATTCTCCTTTACAACATGATACCTTGTTTGGTGTTAAGGCAGAAGAGGTGTTAAAGAAAATGGAGGATAAAGCTAAATCTATGCAAACAGTCAAGGATTTCTTACAGGTACAGCCACTTCGGTTTAGCAGAAATTGGCCAACAAAAAATTGGCCCTTTCCAGTGTCAGACAGGCCACAGAGAGGCAGATACAGACACCCAAGAGGCAGATCTCAACCCCAAGGCTCCAACAGACGACATTGGAGCACCTCAACCCCAAAAGGAGGTGAGGACAAGTCTCAACCTTACAGGAAACAGTCAAAATGACTTTCCTTTGCGTACGCCAAGCACGTCCCTTCTGGAAGCCCCCTTAGGGGGAAAACTAGCACTTTTTTCTCAAAACTGGCAAACAGTTACCCAAGACAAATGGGTCCTGAATATTGTGTCTCAAAGTTGCAGATTCCACTTCCATACTTTACCAAAGCTAAAAGGAATGACAGACCTGCCACAAAATCAATGGGCATAGGCACAAAAACAAATTTCAGCCCTCATGGACATGAGAGCTATACAAAAAGTACCACAACAGGAACAAGGACAAGGATTTTACTCAAGGCTCTTCCTGGTCCCCAGAAAGGACAAAGCCTGGAGGCCTATACTGGACCTTTCATTTCTGAATACTTACCTGGATATTCCGAAATTCAAAATGTTGACATTACAACAGCTTCTACCCATGTTGGGCAAGAAGGCTTGGCTTTTTACTCTGGACCTCAAAGAGGCATACCTGCATGTCCCTATCAGACAAAATTGCAGAAGATACCTCCGATTCAAAGCTGGTACAATGCACTACCAATTCCTGCACTGCCCTTTGGCTTATCTACTGCGCCCAGGGTCTTCACAAAGTGCCTGGCACCAGTAATTGCATTTTGCAGACAAAAAGGAATTCAAATGTATCCATACCTGGACGACTGCCTCATTCAAGCAGAGACAAAGGACATTTTTCTACAGCATCTAGCGTTTGTGAAAAAGTTGCTAATTTCTCTAGGGTACACAGTAAACGAAAATAAGTCAAAACTAGTGCCCTCACAACAGATTACATTCCTGGGTGCCAGCTTAAATACAACGGCTCAGATGGCTTACCTCACGCCAGACAAACAAGTGCAACTAACTCAATATTTTCATCTACTGGCAAAAACGTCCCATCTCCCTGCAAGAAAAATTCTGCAGGCCTTGAGATTCGTGGCATCCTGCATGCTACAAATACCATATGCCAGACTGCATATCAGGAAATTACAATGGTACCTAAAAAGTGTTTGGACTCAACATTCTCACAGTCTGGAAGCAGTAATTCCAATAATTCCCTGCCTACAACAGGAGTTTCGATGGTGGGCACAGGCATGTCACCTAAACAAGGGTCAGCCTTTTACCCAACCCACAGTCAGGCAAACCCTAACAACAGATGCTTCGGACTATGCCTGGGGAGCACATATGGCAAGAACATGCATTCAGGGCAAGTGGACCACAGACCAGATGTTTCTTCACATCAATCAAAAAGAGATGATGGCTGTTCAAAATGCCCTAACAGCTTTCAAGGACCTTCTACATCCGGGACAACTACTTCTAAAGACAAACACCACAGTAATGTGGTACATAAACAAACAAGGGGGCACTCATTCTTATCCCCTATGCAGCAAGCCATGACCTTGTGGAACACAAGTCTAACGTACCAAGTTCACCTGCAAGCACAATTCCTGCCAGGAAAGAAAAATACTCTGGCAGATGACCTAAGCAGAAATATCATGGACCCTCACGAATGGAAATTGAATCCATAAATCTTCAGCATGGTAAACAAAAATGGGGATGCCCAGACATGGATTTTTTTGCCTCCCCTCTGAATTGCTAACAACAAAAATTCTGCACAAGGACTTATCACAAACAAGCATGAAAAATGGATGCTCTTCTGTTCAGCTGGAAAAACCTAAAAGTCTATGCCTTCCCACTACTGCCTCTCCTTTCAAAGGTACTCCTAAAAGCCAGACAAGAAAAACCACAGATGATCCTGATTGCTCCAGACTGGCCACACCAGCACTGGTACTCTATCTTAAGGAACTTGGCTCAGGGCCCACCATGGATTTTGCCCCAAATTCCACACCTTCTGACTCAACAAAACAATCTGATCCTGCACGGTCAGCTCAAAACCCTAAACACCTCTCTCTAAAGCTGTTATGGATGTCATTTTGGAGGCCAGGAGGCCTAGCACAAGGAAAGCTTACTCAGAAAAATGGAAGAGATTCTGCGCCTGGAACCAGGCTCACAGCCTTGACCCTCTTGTTCCAAACATTCCTCAGATTTTACAATACTTAACTGAGATGCTGAACAGAGGCTTATCCTTTTCATCATTTAAGATTCACGCCTCTGCCATTTCTGCACATTACAACACGGATCCTCCCTTATTCTCTCATCCTGTGCTAAAGCAGTACCTCAGAGGGGCTAAAAACATAAGACTGCCCCGGAGAGCACCAACACCAACTTGGGACCTCAATTTCGTTTTGGAAAAACTGACCCTACCACCTTTTGAGCCAGCCAATACAGCCGATCTAAAATTTTTATCATGGAAAACAGCTCTGCTCCTGGCAGTAACTTCAGCACGAAGAGTCTCAGAACTACAGGCATTAATGGCAGTGGAACCTTTTATAATTTTTCATCAGGATAGGGTATCTTTAAGGACAAACTCTACCTTCATGCCAAAGGTGGTATCTAACGTGGCTCTTAAGCAAACCATACATTTGCCTACTTTTTATCCAAACCCCCAAAATAAAGGGGAGAAACTTCTGCAATCTTTAGACATACACAGGCAGCTACTCTTCTACTTGGACAAAACAAAAGCTTTCAGGAAAACTGATCAACTGTTTGTAGCATATGCTGCAGCATTACAAGGCAAGGCTATCTCAAAGCAGACTATATCCAAATGGATAGGACACTGTATTCTGTACTGCTACACACAGCATGGAAAATCAGTCCCTAATAACATTAGGCCTCATTCCACCAGGGCAACAGCCACTTCAGCAGCCTTTCTCAGAGGAATACCTACCAAGGAAATTTTGGACGCTGCAACTTGGAGTTCAGTGCACACCTTCACCAAGCATTACCACCTGCCTCTTTACTCTAAATCCAGAGCAGGATTTGCCACTGCAGTTCTGCAAGGGCTCATAGCCAATCCTAACTCTTTATAGACCAGCCACCCAACCTTAGCTTTGGGATTCTACCCAAGTGTAATGACTGCAGCAGTGTAACACAAACATAGTACAGTTTTGTACCTACCATAAATGTAGATGTTCGGGTGTTCACACTGCTGCAGTCCAGGTTACCCTTCCTCCATCCCCTCTGAACTAGCTGGACTTATCTATACCCTTCTATCCTATACAACCTTTGGGGTGTATTTGCTGGTAACTGAAGGTTTTGTTTTTATTTTATATGTATATTTTTATTAGCAATATGTATTGCCTACCGACTTGGGGGCACCTGACATCTGGGGCAAGAAAAACTGAAGAAAATGGCGTCGGATGCATATTATATACCCCTGGCGCACTGACGTCAGGGAAGAAGTGACAGCAGCCAACGCCGACCAAGACTTTGGAACTCTGGCCGACTGCGGGACCGCCTGACGGCAGGATAACCCAAGTGTGATGACTGCAGCAGTGTGAACACTCGAACATCTACATTTATGATAGGTACAAAACTTGTACATACTTCATGTTTTACTGTTGCAGTCATTACATTTGGGTAATCCTACTTGCAGGTTTCCCTCAGATGGCCTGAATTCCAAAGTCCTGGGTCCTGCATCGACTGCTGTCGCCCCTTCCCTGACATCAGGTCATCAGGGGTATAAAAGATGCGGCCGACGCCATTTTCTTCAGTCTTTCTTGCCATGCGGTGCCCAAAGCAGAAGCAGTTCGCAAGTGCTGGTCGGCTGACTCCTGAGATTTTTGAGTTCGAGTTTCAGATCTGAATTCTTCTATAAAGCTAAGTACCCCGTTGGGAAAACTTTTTTCTTAGTCCAGACCGATGTCAGAAAAAGTTAATAATTGTGTTTCTTGTGGGAAGCAAATACGTCATAAGGACTTTCATTCTTACTGTATTCCTTGCCTAGGCCCTGACCATAACATTTCAGGTTGTCGGTTTTGTGCTAGATTTAACCAACACACTATTAAGCATTGGTATGATTTTGCATTAAACTATTTTGGATGCAGGTTCAATTATCCAGAAATGTCGTCGGATAGCCATCCGACTACCAGAGTTTACAAAAAAATGCAAAGAAAAAGATAGACAACCGAGGCCCAAAACCAGCGATGAAGCTACTCCTAAGCCAGTCGCCGGTTCTCAGTGAGGTGCTTTCGCAGCCCCTGACGCCCGTTACTTTAGAGTTGCAGGCCGCTACTGACTCCCACGTGGAGTCGGCTATGCCGCTGGAAACTCACAGTATTGGAGCCTCAGACGGTATTCCTTCAGATGGGTCCGGAGCCACTGAGCAGGCACCAGCTTCTGAGGGCGTATTCAGACCTAAACATCTATACATTAAACCGACTTCAAAGGCAAAGACTAAAGCACCTTCAAAGGCAAAGAAGCAAACTCAAGAGCCACGTGGACAGGCCTCCATACCCAAAAAGCAGATGCTCAAAATGGCCGAAGACTTGATTACCTTGATCAGGGCCCCCCCCTCCCCTGAAAAGAGGCCTAGGCAAGAGACTGACTATGAATCTTCAGATCAGGTTTCCATTTCTTCTGATTCCTCTTCTGATCAAGAATATTCTCTTCCCCTCTATGAGGATTCTGATGCTGAAGAATCTATACCTTCAGCTTCTCCTCCAGAGGACTATTCTTTTGGGTAAACCTTACATACCATGAGTGAGCATTTCCACTGGGAGAGCCAAGATCTTTCATACTCTAAAAAAAGGCTCAGGGATTTCCTGTTACTACCTCAACACAAGCCACTAGCCATCCCATCTGTACTAGACATTGTAGATGATGTGTTTTCGGAGTCTAGTCTTACCCCTGACTCCTTACCTCCAGCTCCTGTTAAGCCTGACAGATATTACAGGGTTCCTGACTCACATAAATTCCTTTTTACAAACCCTGCTGCAGACCCAGAAGCTGTTTCTCAGGGTCCCAAAGGAGTTAAGGCTTCTGCTGCAAAAAACCCTACCCCGTCTGACAGAGATTCTAGGGCTCTGGATAGATGGGGAAAAAAGGTTTACACATCTGCTACCTTGGCTATAAGGGCCTTAAACTGTCAGTTTCATATGCTCAAATATCAGCAACATGTCATGGCATTGCTTAAACAGAAAATGTTGTGAAACTCTGAATGTGCAGAAAACAAGGAAATGCAGGATTTATTGCATGCAGCTGAGCAAGTTGGAAAGCATACTTTGCAATGTGGTTTTGATTTTTTAGAGGCCTCCTGCAGGGCCGCAGTTACAGATTCTGTAATTAGGAGGCATGCTTGGTTAAAGGAGCAAAATCTGCCTGATCATGTTAAAGTTAATTTATTAGATGCACTTTTACAGCATGATACTTTGTTTGGTGTTAAAGAAAATGGAGGACAAAGCTAAATATATGCAAACGGTCAAAGATTTTTTACAAGTACAGCCACCTAGGTTTAGTACACACTGGCCAACAAAAAATCGGTCCTTTCCTGTGTCAGACAGACCTCAAAGGGGCGGACCCAGATGCCCTAGAGGCAGATCCCAGGTGCAAGGTTCATTCTACCTCCAAAGTTGGAGAAGACAAATCACAACCATTCAGGAAACAGTCCCAATGACTTCCCCCTGCCTGCACCAAGCACTTATCTCCTGGCAGCCCCCTTAGGGGGAAAATTAGCACTTTTTTCTCAAAATTGGCACATTATAACCCAGGACAAGTGGGTCTTAAATATCGTGTCACAAGGCTACAAGTTCCATTTCCATACCCTGCCAAAAGCAAACGGCTGGCCAGATCTGCCAAAAAATCAATGGGCAGAGGCACAAAAACAAGTCTCATCCCTCATTGACATGGGGGCCATTCAGCTAGTACCAGAGCAAGAGCAGGGACAAGAATTTTACTCAAGACTGTTCTTGGTACCCAGAAAGGACAAGGCCTGGAGGCCAATACTGGACCTATCTATTTTGAACACATTCCTGTATATACCAAAATTCAAGATGTTGACTTTGCAGCAGCTTTTGCCCATGCTGGGCAAGAACGCTTGACTTGTGACTTTAGACCTAAAAGAGGCATACCTGCATGTCCCAATCCGAGAAATATGCAGAAGATACCTCAGATTCAAAGCTGGCTCAATGTATTACCAATTCTCTGCACTACCCTTTGGCTTATCTACTGCACTCAGGGTCTTTACAAAGTGTCTGGCACCAATAATTGCATTCTACAGACAAAGAGGAATACAAATATAACCTTATTTGGACGACTGTCTAATTCAAGCAGAGAACAAGGACATTCTTCTACAGCATCTGGCATCTGTGAAAAGACTTCTAACATGCCTAGGGTACACAGTCAACGAAAAGAAATCAAAACTAGTACCCTCTCAAGAGATAATATTCCTGGGTGCAAGCTTAAATACAACTGCCCAGATGGCTTATCTCATGCCAGACAAACAAAGGCAACTGACTACCTATTTCAAAATGCTGGCAACAAAGGCCCAGTTATCTGCAAGAAAAATTCTGCAGGCATTGGGCTTCATGGCATCCTGCATCCTACTAATTCCATATGCAAGACTGCATATGAGGAAACTTCAGTGGTACCTATAAAGTGTTTGGACTCAACATTGCCACTGCCTGGAAACTATGATTACTCTCATTCCCTGCCTGCAACAGGAGTTTCGATGGTGGGCAAAGGCTTATCACCAAAACAAGGGACAGCCATTCACATTACCCCCAGCCAGGCAAACACTAAAAACGGATACATCAGATTATGCCTGGGGGCTCACATGGCAGGAAGATGCATTCAGGGCACATGGTCCTCAAACCAAATGCATCTACCTATCAATGAAAAAGAGATGCTAGCAGTTCAAAATGCCCTGACAGCCTTTAAGGACCTACTTCATCCAGGACAACTATTGATAAAGACAGACAACACCACGGTCATGTGGTATATAAACAAGCAGGGGGGCACTCATTCTTACCCACTTTGCAGACTAGCCATGACTTTGTGGGACACAGCATTGACTTACCAAGTACACCTGCAGGCACAATTCCTGCCAGGAAGGAAAAATACTCTGGCAGACGACCTAAGCAGAAACCTCATGGATCCCCACGAGTGGCACCTGGATCCACAAGTCATCAGCATGATAACAAGGAAATGGGGATGCCCAGACATAAATCTATTTGCCTCCCCTCACAACTACCAACTAAAAAGATTCTGCACAAGGATTTATCACAGACAAGCATGGAAAGTAGACGCCCTATCTTTCAGCTGGAAAAACCTATCAGTATATGCATTCCCCCCTCTGCCTCTCCTCCCCAAGGTACTCCTAAAGGTCAGACAGGAGAATCCAAGAATTATACTTTTTACCCCAGACTGGCCCCGCCAGTACTGGTATCCAATACTAAGGAGCTTGTCTCAATGCGCAGCTTGGACCTTACCTCAGATACCTCATCTACTGTTCCAGCAAAACAATTAGATCCTACACAGCCAACTCAGGACTTTAAACCTGGCAGCATGGCGGATAATGTAGTCATACAAAACACACCTCTCAGTAAAGCTGTGATGGATGTCATTTTGGAGGCCAGAAGGCTTAGTACTAGAAAATCTTATGCTGGAAAATGGAAGAGATGTGCTTGGAACCAGGCACTAGGAACTGATACAGCTGTGCCAAATATTCCTCACATTTTGCAATACTTAACTGAGATGCTGGACAAAGGTCTATCTTTTTAATCTATTAAAATTCATGCCTCTGCCATTTCGGCTCATTACAATACAGAGCCACCAATCTTTTCTCATCCCTTACTAAAACAGTACCTCAGAGGAGCCAAAAACTTAAGGCCTCCAAGAAGTTCTCCAGTGCCTGCATGGGACCTCAACTATGTCTTGGAAAAACTCACCCTGCCACCTTTGAGCCAGCTGCTACGGCTGATATAAAGTTTTTATCTTGGAAAACAGCTCTGCTCCTAGCAATAACTTCTGCAAGATGAGTTTCAGAGCTTCAGGCACTCATGGCTGTGGAACCTTTTATCATTTGTTATCCAGACAGGGTCTCTCTGAGGACAAACCCAACACAGACAGATTAGATTCTACTTGGACAGAACCAAAGTTTTCCGAAAGGCAGAACAATTACTAGTGGCATATGCTGCAGGATCACAAGGAAAGGCTATCGCAAAGCAGAATATTTCAAAGTGGATAGGCCACTGCATTCGTTTCTGCTACTTACACCATGTCACGCCAGTGCCTAAGGGCATTAGGCCACATTCAGCCAGAGCTGCAGCCACTTCAGCAGCTTTTCTCAGGGGAGTACCAACCAAGGACATGTTAGAGGCTGCTACTTGGAGTTCAGTGCACACCTTTACCATGCACTATCATCTGCCACGCTAAATCCAGGGCAGGCTTTGACACTGCAGTTCTGCAGGGCCTCATAGCCGCTCCTAATGCTGTTTAGCTCCAGCCTCCCATCCATAGCTTTGGGACTCTACCCAAATGTAATGACTGCAGCAGTGAAACACGAAGAACATAGTACAGTTGTGTACACTTACCATAAATGTTGATGCTAGAGTGTATTCACTGTTGCAGTCCAGGTTACCCACCTGCCATCCCCCTTTCTTCTGATGGAACCTATCTTTCCTTCTCTGATTTATACAACCTATGTGGTGTATTTACTTGTAGATGAAGGTAAATTTTATATTGGTGTATGTATTTATATGTATATAAATTTTGGCTACCCTTTTAGGGGGCACCTGACATCTGGGGCAAGAAAAACTAAAGAAAATGGAGTCTACCGCATCTTTTATACCCCTGACGACCTGATGTCAGGGAAGGGATTACAGCGGCTGACGCAGGACCCAGGAATTTGGAATTCAGGCCGACTGAGGGCAACCTGCCAGCAGGATTACCCAAATGTAATGACTGCAACAGTGAATACACTCAAACATCTACATTTATGGTAATTGTACACAACTGTACTTTCTGGGCCTTTCCCCCAGTTCAATACCTTTGTCAAGATTCCTTCCTTTTGGATGCCGTCTCTTCTGACTATTTCCCCTTCTTCTACCCCAGGCCTTTCTGGTCTCTCTGGATCTCAAGGATTCCTACCTTCATATCCCCATCCACCCCCTTTTCAGGAAATTTTTACTTTTCTCTGTTCGTTCCTTACATTTTCAGTTTCCTGCTATACCTTTGGCCTCTCTACTGCCACAGGGCTACTCACCAAATGCCTTACTCCTGTCTTTGCCTTTTGCAGGATGAGAGGAGTTCAAATCATTCATTATCTGGATGATATGCTCATTCAAGCTTCTTCCCCCGATGCTCTGCATCAGGATCTCCAGTTTACTATTTCCCTGTTGCAGAGTCTGATGTTCACTTTAAACTTTCAGAAATCAGCTCTGACCCCTTCTCAGAATCATATTTTCCTTAGTTGCAAGCTTCAGACCATCCCCATGCTGGTGCATCTGCCTGCCCTAAAGGCCCTGTCTCTTGCTGCTTTTTCTAGTCTGTTCTTCCTCTGGCTTCAGTCATGGCCAGGGACTTTCTCAGGGTACTCTGATTCGTGGCTTCCACTATTTCTTTGCTCCTTCTGGCCAGGCTCCAGATGAAAAAGATATGGTGGCACCTCAAGTCAGTGTGGCTTCACCATTGCCACCCCCTGGACTTCCTTGTCTCAAGCTTGAGCTTCACTGGTGGATTCGTCAACTTTTTCTCGACCAAGGGATTCCTTTCTAGGCTCCTGTCCTGACTCAAGAGCTCTTTACAGACACTTCAGACAGGGAATGAGGGACCTCCTAAGGCTGTCTTAAGTTCAGGGTCACTGGCCTCTTCATCAGATGTCAAACCACATCATTATAAAGAAGATGAGGCCTTTGTTTCTAGCTCTTCAATCTTTTCATTCCCTCTTTCATCGCAGGCTCCTCAGATTTTCACAGACAACACCACAGTGATGTGGTCTGTTAACAGACAGTGGGGTACAATGTCTTACCTTCTTTTTAGAATAGCTCTTTAGGTCTGGGATATAGCTGTCCAGTGTCAAGTGACTCTTCGGGCTGTTTGCATTCCCTTAGAGCACAATCTAGTTGCAGACCCTCTGAGCAGATCCAGCACACAAGTTCTTGAATAGATGCTTCACAGAGATGTATTCCTAGACATTGTCTATCGCTGGGGTGTTCCTCGGGTAAATGTTTTTGACTTCCCTCTGAACAGGCAACTTCCTGTGTTCTGTTCCAGAGTACCAAGTCCTCTGGCTTGGAAAGTGGGTATCCTGTCTTTTCCTTGGAAGGGGATGGTTCTATATGCCTTCCCTCCCCTTCTTCTTTTACAACGAGTCTTGCAGATCATCAGGCAGGACTCTCCTGAGCTTTTGCTGGTGAGTCCCCTTTTGGCCCAGACAGCATTGGTTCCACCACCACCACAAGCTAACCCATCAAGTGGACCTTTTAACACAAGACAAAGGATCTCATCCATCCTCACTTGTCCACTTTTCAACTGATGCTGTGGGTGATAGAGTTTTAATCCCCTTTAGATGCTTCTTTTCTGAGGATGTGCTTGAGGTCCAGCAGGAGACAAGTAAGTTTTTCTGTCTAGTGCCTCTCTCACCAACAGGATCCCCTGTCTGTGAAGGTTCCTGTGTTCTGTCTTATTTGTGTTATCTGCTTCTTGCAGGGTTGGCATATTCTTCAGTTAAAGTTCACCTGTCAGGAATTTCTGCTCATCTGCCCTTGACACCTTTGGCTGCAAGATCTGAGGTCAAGCAGTTTCTTAAAGGCATCCATCATATCAGGCCTACCAGGAAGCCAATTCCACCTTCGTAGGACCTCAGTTTTGTTCTTGAAAAATTAACTCTTTCTCCTTTTGAGCCTGCTGCTTCAGCTTCCTTACACCATTGTACCTGCCAGACTCTTCTTCTTTTGCCTCTCCGTTCAGCCAAAAGGATGTCTGAACTTCAAGCTCTCATAGCTGTGCCTCCTTTCTTAGTTTTCCACAGAGAGTCTATTCATACCAACTCTTTTATGCCTAAGGTGGTGAATGAGGTGTCCCATAATCAGTCTGTTCATCTTACTTCATTTTTTCCTTCTCTGCACTCTGCCATTGAGAAGGTTCTTCACACCTTGAATTTGCATGGACAGCTCAAATATTATTTGGATAAAACTAAAGTTATTCACAAATCTGAGCAGCTTTTTGTTTCCTTTCATCCCACGTCTTTGGGTTTGGTTCCTTTTAAGCAAATCATCTCTTTCCGGATTTCTAAGGCCAATTTTTGTTGGTATTCTTTTCATGTTAAATGACTTTCCTCATCAGTAAAGGCTCATTCCCAGGGATTTTGCCTCATCTGGTGCCTTTTTCAAGATGCTGGACGTCAGTTCCATCCTTGAGGCTGCTACTTGGTCCTCTGTTCATACTTTTGCTAAGCATTACAAGTTGAATGTTATCTCCAGGGCCAGAGCTGGCTTTGCCAGGGCTATCCTGCCTAGGTTTCCGGAGGGCTGTTCCATGCCATCCTCCTCTCAGGCTTCCTGTCGAGCTTTTGTATTCTCCCTTAAGTTATGAATACTGCAACAGTGATATGGAAGGACATAGCACAGTTGTGTAAAATCTTGCCATAACAGTAGATGTCCTCTTCACTGTTGCAGTATTCACCCCCACTGTCCTGTCTCCTTTGACCTAGCCTGTTCTTTTTGCCCTCCAGGCTGAGGAACTGTTCTCTTTTTTTCTCCTTCTGGATGCACATGATTTTCCTTGTCCCTTGGGATGTTCTTTTCCACTTTTGAGTTTGTGCATCACCTTTATGCCCTACGTCTTGGGGAGTGTACTTGTGATGTACAGTGCTTATAAGTACTAAAGGCATAGGTATACTGGCTGGATGTTGGGCTATGCTTGGCAGGAGATTCCTTACATTATAAAATGATTTTACACAACTGTACTTACGTACAGGAGAATTTAAAGGATCTAGATACTAGACATGGGTTAAAGCCTCCTTCTAAATTGTCATGAGATGACATTATGTTCCTTAATAGTCAAGAAGATTCTAGGAAGATTAACTGTGGCAGCCAGGTGTTGGGGTGGGGGTGGGGGGGTGGGGTGTCGCAGAATCTAAGCATCATCTCTTCTGTAATAAGTAGCATTAGCATGATTGCACTTGACAAGCTCATATGGAGAGTTCCTTCAAGTCCTTCAGTAAAACAGCCTAGTTTTCAGTGATTGGGGACTGGGGAATTTAATGATCAAGAAGTCCTTGTAGCTTATGTAGTAGAATTTCTTACAGCTTTGTGGCGATACTGTGACTAAGCAGTAAGGTCAGCTTAGGCTCTCTTCATTTAATGATGAATTAAGGGATGTCTTTCTGAATGCCTTCTGTAGTGATGTCCTGCTTGGACAGATCTCACATGACTTGCTTGATGACCTCCAAAAGAGGAATTAGCCATTGACTGCATTGGAGAATCTCTCTCGTTCTCTGATGCTTTCCTCAGCTTCCTCCTCTTCTTTTGATTCATCCTAATAATCCAAGAGGGAAATTCAGGTATTGTTGGCCTTATTGATTTGCCAGCTAAGTCATGGAGGAAGATAGCTCTGCTGGTGCAACAATCGCATACCTGACCACCCCTAAAGACCATCTGTGGTTGGCTCCTCTCAGTTTGTCCCATCTTGGAGAGCCTATCCATGGTTGCCATGTATTAGAATTATTCAGTCCACACCTTGTAAGGAGCTTTTCTTGGGGACCAACTGATTTATGTAGAAGTCTGTCCTCAAAGGGACTGTAGAACCTGATCTTCCTTTGGAGAAAGGTAAAAGATTCTGCCCTTTCCTAACTCTGTGAAAATGATTGGAGACCCTGATCGTTTTGTTGACCTGATTTAGTTCATTGAGCATATTCCTTGTGCCATATTCTGGATGGTGACACTTGGAGGGGTTCACTCATGCCCCTGCTGCATTCTGACCCTTTAAAGATCTTGCAGTTCATGATGGACACTATCTTGCACACCACTGTCTAGGGTCCAGAAAGAAGGTTCCCTCATTTCACTTTCAGTACGCTTTTCTTTTCAGTAAAAGTCGTGTTTGGCTCTTCTATGCACCCAGGGTATTTACCAAGCTGCTGATCATTGCAGGATGAAGAACTGAGTGCATCCTTGCATGGATGACAGACATCTTTTGGTCCTTTTGAGGAACTCCTTGGTAGCATCCTTGGCTTTTCTGTGGTTTCATGCCAGGGCAATGTTCATAAACTGAAAAAGACCTTCTCTGGTTGCAGTTCAGAGGATTGCTTTCATTATGGCCGAGTTTGAAACTTGCTATTATCAACCATTCCAGCCCAAGGAGAGGACTCTTAAAGTCATAGGCAGCAGAGGTCCATGCTTACATTCTTGAGCCTTATGGTAACTGTAATCTATGTTGTACCACTCAAATGCCTGATGCAGATTTTGCAGACTGGGTTGCCAGAGGCTTCAGAGTCATCACTCACACTCATGGACCTTCAGTTAGCATCACAGGGAAAATGAATCTCCAGAGTCCTAGGGATTTTTATCTAAACCAACTCTGCATTTATTTTTTTTATTTTGAAAGATTTGGAAGGGAAGCTGACTCCAGAGCTACTATTGCTCTTGTCGGTCAGAAAATGGTATGTTATGTTAACACAGGAATTGCAACTAAAATACTACCCTTTCTGTTAATAGGTGAAGCAACCCATAGAGCAGAATGTTGCTGTAACAGTTAGTTATATTTCAGAGGCAGTAAATGTACTGCAAGACTCATGAAGGTGCAGCTCCAGCACTGCTGTGGAACTGGAATTAAGGGAATCTTGCTTGGGTAAGGTCCTTTATTTGTGAGGTACCCCAGAGTTCCATTTTTTCACGGCACAAGAGAATGTGGTCTTGCCCTTGGTTGAGCAGGGTGTGGGTTTGGTGTGTTCTCTCACATGTAGCAAGAATGGTTGATACATACCTTTTCCATCTTTCCCCGATTCCATTCCTCATAAAAAAAAAAAAAAAAATCAAAGAATATCAAGAAAATCTCATCCTAGTCACCCTTTTTAATTTCTCCAAACCTCTTGGTTTCTAATACCATGAAAGGAATGGACCGCATTCCTAAGTCAAAGTATGATTAAAGTTCATGAAATTAGTATTGTTTCAATCTGTGATGTCAGCCAGAAGTTCTGTTTGCAGCACATGCAGTGTTCCCAATAATGACCTTCTGCAGTTCGTATCGGTTACATGTATTGGTAACATATCTAAATATGATTGTCTATTCTTTATTATAAGACCTATTGCTTTACTACTTTTGGAACTGTCTGGCTATCTTTCTTCCACATTGCTCTCATTTCTGCCTGTAAATCCTGATATTTCATGACTTTGTGCCTCTCTGTACGCAAGATACTGTAGTCAATGGGTGGCGATTTCAATGATTAGTGCTACATTTGTCTTCTTTTCATGGACCATTGTATCTGGATGTTCATCATGTTTCACTGTTGCAGTCATCACTGTAGGGTTCTTCCTGCTGGCAGGCAGCCCTCGGTCGGCCAGAATCCCAAAGTCTGGGTCCGGCGTCGGCTGTTCAGTCATGCTCCCTGACGTCAGAGCGCCAGGAGTACAAAGCTGCCAGCCGACGCCATGTTCTCCAGTCTTTCTTGCCATGCGGTGGAAGCAGTTTGCAAGTGCCGGTCGGCTGACTCCTGATATTTTTCGTGCTTCATTCCAGAGAGACTTCTTCTTCTCAAAGCTAAGTACCCCATTGGGGAAACTTTTTTATTTCTCCAGTCCGATGTCAGAAAAAGTTAATAATTGTATTTCTTGTGGGAAGCAAATACCTCATGAGGATTTCCACTCTTACTGTATTCCTTGTTTAGGCCCTGACCATGATGTAGCTAGTTGTCGGTTTTGTGCTAGATTTAACCAACGTGCTATTAAGGTACGATTTTGCTTTTCACTACTTTGGCAGGCGATTTAATTATAATATATCGTTGGACACGCTTCCGACTACCGGAGTTCACAAATGCAAGGATAAGGACAGGCCTCCGAGGTCCAAATCAGAGGACAGTTTACTAGCAGAGCTAGCTACAGGTTCGGCTGTCGTCAGTGAGGTGCTTTCTCAGCCCCTGTCGTCGGTCATTTCAAAACCGATTGCTGAAACGGACTCCCACGAGGAGCCAACTAGGTCTTTGAGTACTCCAGCTGCAGGACCTTCGGACAATGCTCCCTCGGATGGTCGAGCCGCTGTGCAGGTACCGGATTCCGAGGGGGTTTCCAGGCCTACACAGCTTCTGATAAAGGCAAAGCCAAAGACAAAGGCGAAGACTCCTTCTAAATCCAAGACTCCAGCCCAGGCCTCTTCTGATCCGGGACCCAAATCTCAGAAACAGCTGCTTAAAATGGCGGAGGACTTACTAACCATGATTAGGTTCACATCCCCTCCAGACAAAAGGCCAAGGCAAGAATTGGATTATGAATCCTCTGATCAAGCATCTATTTCTTCAGTGTCTTCCTCTGAACAGGAATATACTTTCCTCCTTATGAGGATTCTGATGCAGAGGAATCCATTCCATCAGCTTCTCCCCTGAGGATTTTTCTTTGGGGAAACTTTACATGACACGAGGGAACATTTTCACTGGGAAGGACAGGAGTACACTGAATCTAAGAGAAGGCTTAGGATTTCCTTCTTCTTCCCAACATAGACCCCTGGCTATTCCTCCTATTTTGGATATTGTGGATGATGCTTTTCTGAGGCTAATTTAACTCCTGACTCTTTCCTCCAGCTCCTGCTAAGCCTGACAGATATTACAGGGTCCCTGACTCCCACCAGTTCCTTTACAAAAATCTTGCTGCTGATCCAGAAACCATTTCTCAGGGTCCTAAGGGTGTTAAGGCCGCTTCTGCTAAAACCCTATTCCGTCAGATAAGGATTCTAGAGCTTTGGAGATGGGGAAAAAGTGTACACTTCTGCTACTTTATCTATTAGGGCTTTAAATTGTCAATTTCATATGCTAAAATATCAGCAATTTCTGCTATCTGTTATGAAACAAAAGCTAGGTACCATTTCTGCATGTGCAGATGATAAGGAATTACATGATTTGATGCATGCTACTGAGCAAGTGGGGAAGCATGGCTTACACTGTGGTTTTGATGCCTTGGAGGCTTCATGCAGGGCGGCTGCCACTGGCACAGTCATTAGAAGGCATGCTTGGTTAAAGGAACAAAACTTACCTGATCAAGTGAAAGCAAAGTTGCTGGATGCTCCTGTTCAGCATAATGTTTTGTTTGGGTCTAAGACTGAAGAGGTGATAAAGAAATTGGAGGATAAGGTAAAATCCATGCAAACAGTTAAGGATTTCTTACAGGTTCAGCCCCCAAGATTTAGCAGAAATTGGCCAACTAAAAATTGGTCCTTTCCCAGCTCGGACAGGCCTCAGAGGGGTAGATATAGGCACTCCAGAGGGAGGCCCAAGCACAGACCTCTTACAGACCTAGACAGTGGAGTGCTTCTACCTGCAGGGGTGGGGCTCAATGACTCCCCCTGCATGGCTCCCAGGAACCTCTCTCCTGGAAGCCCTCTAGGAGGAAAACTCTCTCTTTTCAACAAAATTGGACTTACATAACCCAAGACAAGTGGGTTCTGGATGTAGTTTCAAGAGGTTACAAATTCCACTTTCTTACCTTGCCAAGACCAAACGGATGGCCAGACCTACCAAAACACCAATGGGCGGAGGCATTAAACCAGGTGGGGATCCCTTATGGCTATGAGGGCCATAGAACTGGTTCCACAATCAGAGACTGGGCAAGGCTTTTACTCAAGGCTCTTTCTAGTTCCCAGAAAACAAAATTCATGGAGACCCATCCTGGATCTGTCAGTCTTAAATACTTTCCTGGAGATACCAAAGTTCAAGATGCTTACTCTGCAGCAGCTCCTGCCAATGTTGAGCAAAAATGCATGGATGGTGACATTGGATTTAAAGGAGGCTTACCTACACATCCCTGTCAGACAGGAGTGTAGAAAATACCTCAGGTTCAAGGCCGGCTCGAAACATTACCAATTCTCTGCTGCCCTTTGGCTTGTCTACTGCCCAGGGTCTTCACCAAGTGCCTGGCACTAGTAGTAGCTTATTGCAGACTCAAGGGAATTGAAATTTACCCTTATCTGGATGACTGCCTTATTCAAGCAGACAGCAAGGATGTCTTACTCCAGCACCTGGAATTTGTTCAAAATCTACTCAAGTACCAGGGATTCACTGTGAACATAAAAAAGTCAAATTTGACACTCACACAACAGATAACTTTTCTGGGTGCTCTTCTAAACACAACAACCCAGATGGCATTTCTGACATCCGAAAAACAACTACAGCTGGCTTCAACTTTTAAAATCTTGGCGTTAATGTCTCAGCTAACTGCAAAGAAATTCCTGCAGGCTTTGGGTTACATGGCCTCCTGCATCCTTCTCATACCATATGCAAGACTACATATGAGCAAAATACAATGGTACCTAAAAAGTGTATGGTCCCAGCATTGCCACAGTCGACGCACAGATTGCTGTCTTGCCTTGCCTATAAAAGGAATTCCATTGGTGGACCATGGCATGTCTTCACAACAAAGGGAAAGCCTTCAGTCTGCCTCCAGCCAGCCAAGTGTTAACCACGGACGCCTCGGATTACGCATGGGGAGCCCACTTGCAGGGAAAAGGCCTGCAAGGTTTTTGGACAGAGGATCTGAAGCACCTACATATCAATTTAAAAGAGATGCTAGCTGTACAGAATGCCCTCTTGGCTTTCGGGGATCTTCTACAGCCAGGACAACTACTGATACGGACAGACACAACACCACAGTTATGTGGTACATAAACAAGCAAGGGGGTTCACACTCCTACCCCCTTTGCAGACTAGCCATGACTCTATGGAACACAGCTCTAGCTTGCAAAGTGGATCTACAAGCTCAGTTCCTGCCAGGGAAACAAAATATTCTGGCAGACAGCCTGAGCAGGAACCTGTCAGACCCATAAGTGGATGCTAGACACCCAAATATTCAAGATGATTACAGAAGCCTGGGGCTGCCCAGACATAGATCTATTCGTCCCCCTCAACCACCATTTACAGATTTTTTGCACAAGGACATTTCACAAACTAGCATGGAAAGTGGATGCTCTCTCATTCAGTTGGAGGAACCTCTCTGGGTATGCCTTTCCTCCACTACCTCTTCTTCCACGGGTGTTATTAAAGATCAAGCAGGACAAACCCAAGATGATTTTACTGGCCCCAAATTGGCCTCACAATTTTGGTAGTCAACACTAATGAATCTATCCCAGGAGCCTCCTTGGATTCTACCTCAGATTCCAAATCTTTTGTCCCAACACCAGGGCCAGGTTCTGCACTCTCATATCAAAACTCTCAGCCTGGCGTATTCAGGGTCTATGATTAATCCTACCCTTCCCAAACAGGTCATGGATGTCATCTTAGAAGCCAGACGGCCTAGCACTAGAAAATCTTATGCAGGTAAATGGAAGAGATTTTGCACCTGGATGCATGCTCAGGATTTGGATCCTCTCATTCCTAATATCCCATTGATTTTACATTACCTGACAGACATGCTACATAAGGGTTTATCCTTCTCCTCCATAAAATACATGCCTCCGCTATCTCTGCACATTACAATACAGATCCTCCAATCTTTTCGCATCCACTTCTGAAACAATATCTCGGAGGAGCAAAGAATTTAAGGCCCCCTAGGACACCACCCATACCTGCCTGGGACCTCAACTATGTTCTGGAAAAACTCACTCTGCCTCCTTTTGAGCCTGCTGCCACATCTGATATTAAGTATTAATCATGGAAGACAGCTATCCTACTGGCTTTGACTTCAGCCAGGAGAGTCTCGGAGTTACAAGCACTTATGGCTGTGGAACCTTATATTATTTTTCATCAAGGTAGGGTGTCTTTAAGGACTAATCCTACTTTCTTGCCTAAAGTGGTTTCCAAAGTGGCTTTAAATCAAACTATTCACCTGCCAACTTTTTTCACTAATCCCCAAAATAAGGGGGAAAGCATCTTGCATTCCTTGAATGTACACAGGCAACTTTGTTTTTACCTGGACAGAACCAAGGATATCAGGAAAACAGAGCAACTGTTTGTTTCTTATGCAACAAATTCCCAAGGCAAAGCTATTTCAAAACAGACCATTTCTAAATTGATTGCTCATGGAATCAGATTTTGTTACTCTCATCATGGAAATCAAATCCCAGGAAAAATTAGGACTCACTCTACCAGAGCTGCTGCTACTTCAGCTGTCTTTCTCAGGGGAGTACCTACCAAAGATATTTTGGAAGCTGCAACTTGGAGTTCAGTGCATACTTTCTCTAAGCACTATAATCTCCCTCTTTACTCTAAGTCTAGGGCAGGCTTTGCTTCTGCAGTCTTGCAGGGCCTTCTAGCCACCCCTTCTACTCTATAACCACCACCCTTTATCTCAGCTTTGGGATTCAACCCTACAGTGATGACTGCAGCAGTGAAACACGATGAACATAGTACAGTTGTGTACACTTACCATAAATGTAGATGTTAGAGTGTCTTCACTGTTGCAGTCTGCTTCTACCCTCCTGTCCCCTCTTATACTTTCATTAGTGTGGTTTCCTACTTAACCCTTCTTCTGAGGTGTATTTGCTACAGGATGTTCATCGTGCTATGCTGCAGCAGTCATCACTCTAGGGTTATCCTGCCGTCAGGCGGTCCCTGCAGTCGGCCTGAATTCCAAAGCCTTGGTCCGGTGTCGGTTGTCATCGCTTCTTCCCTGACGCCAGTCGCGCAGGGTATAAAAGAGGCAGCCAACGCCATTTTCTTCAGTCTTTCTTGCGCTGTGCCCAAGAAGCAGTAAGCAGCAAGTGCCGGTCGGCCAGCTCCTGAGATTTTCAAACAGAATTTCAGTCGAAGTCTTCTATAAAACTAAGTACCCCGTTGGGGAAACTTTTCTTGCCTCAGACCGATGTCAGACAAAGTTAATAATTGTATTTCTTGTGGGAAGCAAATACCTCATAAGGATTTCCATTCTTATTAGTATTCCTTGCCTAGGCCCAGACCACAACGTTTCTGGTTGTCGGTTTTGCGCTAGGTTCAATAAATGCACTATTAAGCGTCGGGCTGATACCGCCCAACATTATTTTGGTAGAAAATTCAACTACATTATGTGGGAACCTCCGACAACCACTATTTTAAAAAACGCAAGGACAAAGACAGGCATCCTAGGCCTAGACCAGATTCCGAGGTCTCGGTTAGGCCTGCCGCCGGATCTTCGGTATTCAGTGAGGCGCCTCGCAGCCCCTGACTACCGCAGACTTAGAAGATGTGACTACCTTTCAGACAGAATCTACTGGGCCACTGGAGCGGATCCTCCTCAACTCGCGGACGCCAGCCCTGGCGGTGATCCGAGACTATGGACAGGACTTCGGTTTCAGAAGGCGCCTTTAAACCGGCGACTCTCTCCATTAAGTCATACGCCAGGCTTCCAAAGGTTAAGAAACCGGGTCCACAGACTCCCACACAGGCTCCTATGGCTAAAAGCAGATGCTCAAAATGGCTGAAGACCTGATTACCCTTATCAGAGGTTCCCAACCCTCCTGACAAAGGCCCAGACTGGAGGAAGGTTACCTCCTCCTGACCAGACCATTTCTTCAGCAGACTCTGAGGAACAGGATGACCTCTTCCCTCTCTATGAAGACTCAGATGCTGAGGAATCAATTCCCTCTGTTTCCCCCCCTGAAGACTTCTCTTTTGAGGAAACTGCACACCATGAGAGAGCATTTCCACTGGGAAGGGCAAGATTACTCTTACTCCAAGAAAAGACTCTGTGACTTTCTTCTTCTACCTCAGCATAGACCCTTAGCCATTCCTCCTGTTTTAGACATTCTGGATGATGTCTACACTGAATCCAGTCTAAATCCAGATTCCTTACCTCCAGCTCCACCTAAACCAGGCAGATACCACCGAGTCCTTGACTCTCACAAGTTTTTATATAAAAGCCCTGCTGCAGACCCAGAAACCATTTCCCAAGGTCCCAAAGGGGTTAAGGCCTCCACTGCTAAAAATCCACTACCTGCGGGAAGAGATTCCAGGGCATTAGAAAGATGGGGGAAAAGTGTATACCTCTGCCACTTTGGCCATGAGGGCATTAAACTGCCAATTCCACATGATTAAATACCAGCAGTACTTGCTTACTCAGTTAAAACAGAAAATGATCCCTCAGACAGATCAACTAGATTTCAAAGGGATGCAGGATTTGTTGCATGCAGGAACAAGTGGGAAAACATACCTTGCAGTGTGGTTTTGATTCTTTGGAGGCCTCATGTAGAGCAGTGGTCACAGGGTCTGTAATAGACATGCTTGGCTAAAAGAGCAGGCCCTACCAGAACATGTCAAAGTAAAGTTACTGGATGCTCCACTGCAAAAGGATGCATTATTTGGTGTCAAAGCAGAGGAAGTTTTAAAGAAAATGGAAGAAAAGGCAAAATCTATGCAAACAGTTAAAGATTTTTACAGGTGCAACCGCCTTGCTTCAGCAGAAACTGGCCATCAAAAACTGGTCCTTTCCTGCTACAGACAGACCCCAAAGGGCAGGTTCAGACGCCCAGGGGCAGAGGCCAGGCACAAGGTACCTTCAGGCCTGAACAATGGCAAACAACAACTCAAAGAGGGGAGACGACATATCTCAACCCTTCAGAAAACAAACTCAATGACTTTCCTCTAAGCCTGCCAAGCAAATTAGCCCAGGCAGCACCTCTAGGAGGAAAACTGGCTCTTTTTTCCCAAAATTGGCACATCATAACAAAGGACAAATGGGTTCTGGACATTATTACCCGAGGCTACAGATTTCATTTTTACACTTTACCACGGATGAGAGGCATGCCAAATCTGCCAACAAACCAATGGGCAGAGGCACATAAGCAAATTTCAGCTCTCATGAACATGAGGGCAATTCAGAAGGCACCTGCAAAAGAGCAGGCCAAGGATTTTACTCAAGACTGTTTCTAGTACCAAGAAAGGACAAAGCCTGGAGACCCATCTTAGACCTTTCAATTCTAAACACATACCTGGACATTTCCAAATTCAAAATGCTCACACTACAGCAGCTTCTTCCCATGCTGGGCAAGGAGTCTTGGCAAGTAACGTTGGACCTCAAGAGGCATACCTGCATGTCCCTATCAGACAAGATTGCAGAAGATACGCAGATTTTTGGCAGGCACAACACATTATCAATTCTCTGCATTGCCCTTTGGCTTATCTACCAGAGTATTCACTTAAATAACTGGCATCAGTAATGGCATACTGCAGACAACGAGGGCAAATTTATCCATATCTGGACGACTGCCTGATCCATGACAGCAAAGACATCCTACTACAGCATCTGGCATTTGTAACAAAGTTACTAAGTTGCCTAGGGTACAGTAAACAAAAAGAAATCAAAACTAATACCCTCACAAGAAATAATTTTCCTGGGTGCCAGCTTGAATACAATGGCCCAGATGGCTTACCTCACGCCAGACAAGCAAAAACAACTGGCTCAGTACTTCCAAAAGATGGCAACTTCTACCCAGCTCACTGCAAGGAATTCCTGCAGGCATTGGGGTACATGGCATCCTGCATTCAACTAATTGCATATGCAAGACTTCATATGAAAACTACAATGAAAATTTTAAAAAGTGCATGGTCCCAACACAGACACAGCCTCGAAGCAAGTATAACTCTCATTCCCTGCCTTCAGAAGGAGTTTCTATGGTTGGTTCAAGCATGCCAAGCAAACAAGGGCCTTCCTTTGTCTCACCTCCAGCAAACCAAACCTTGACAACAGATTCATCAGACTACGCCTGGGGTGCACATGGCAGGACAATGCATACAGGGCAAATGGTCTGCAAAACCAAAGGCAACTACACATCAATCAAAAGGAGATGCTAGCTGTAAAAAATGCACTAACAGCCTTCAAGGACCTCTTGCATCCAGGACAACTTCTCATAAGGACGGACAACACCACAGTTATGTGGTACATAAACAAACAAGGAGGAACACACACTCCTACCCACTATGCAGACAGGCAATGGACTTGTGGAACACAGCATTAACTTACCAAGTACAGCTGCAAGCACAATTCCTGCCAGGAAAGGAGAACACATTGGCAGACGAATTAAGCAGAAATTTGACAGACCCTCACGAATGGAGACTGCACCCATAAAAGTATTCTCAATGATAACTCAAAGGTGGGGACCACCAGACATAGATCTGTTTGCCTCAACCAGCAACTGCCAGCTACAAAAATTTTGCACAAGGACTTATCATCCCCTGGCCTGGAAAGTGGATGCCCTATCCTTCAGTTGGACAGCATTGTCAGTCTGCTTCTCCTCTGCCTCTACTGACCCAGGTATTACTGCAAGCCAGATCAGAGAGACCACAGATGATCCTCATTGTTCCGGACTGGCCACGTCAACACTGGTACCCACTACTATGAAACTTGGCTCGCAGCCCTCCATGGATCTTACTTCAATTCCCTCTGCTGTTAACCCAACAAAACTCTCAGATCCTTCACAGTCAACTAAGGACCTTAAATCTAGCTGCATGGAAAATACCTTAAATTGTCAAACAACACTTCTCTCAAAGGACGTCCAAAATGTCATTTTGGAGGCCAGAGGCCCAGCACCAGAAACACTTACTCAGACAAATGGAAAAGATTTTGTGTATGGAGTCAGGCCAGAAACCTAAATCCTGGCATCCCAAATATTCCACTCATACTCCAATATCTAGCTGAGATGCTACACAAAGGCCTTTCTCTCATCCATAAAGATCCATGCTTCAGCCATTTCAGCTCATTATGATGTGATTCCTCCCATTTTCTCTCATCCTTTGCTAAGGCAGTTTCTCAGAGGGCAAAATATAAGACCCCAAGAAAACCACCACCAACTTGGGATATAAATTTTGTGCTGGAAAATTAACACTTCCTCCTTTGAACCAGCCTTTTCAGCAGAGCTTCATTTTGTCATGGAAAACAGCCCTGCTGCTGGCTATCACCTCAGCACGCAGAGTCTCAGAACTGCAGGCTCTTATGGCAGTGGAACCTTTCATCATTTTCCATCAGGACAGAGTATCTTTGCGCACCAATCCTTCCTTCATGCCAAAGGTAGTATCCAGCGTGGCTCTCAATCAGACCATACACTTGCCCACCTTTTATCCAAACCCACAGAATAAAGGAGAAAAACTCCTTCACTCTTTGGACATTCACAGACAGTTACGTTACTATTTGAACAGGACTAAGGCCTTCAGAAAATCTGACCAACTCCTTTTGTCCTATGCACCAGGCTCAGAAAGAAAGGCTATTTCAAAACAGACCATCTCCAAATGGATAGCACATTGCATCCGCTTTTGCTACTCACACCATGGGAAAGCAGTGCCTGTTAGTATTAGGTTTCACTCTACCAGGGCTACCTCAGCAGCCTTCCTCCGAGGAGTCCCAACCAAGGACATTCTGGAGGCAGCTACCTGGAATTCAGTGCACACCTTCACCAAGCATTACCACCTTCCTCTGTACTCAAAAACCAGAGCTGGGTTTGCCACTGCAGTTCTGCAGGGCATCCTAGCTGCACCTAACAGTTTAGTTCCTACCACCCAACCATAGCTTTGGGACTCTACCCAAGTGTGATGACTGCAGCAGCATAGCGATACTTACCATAAATGTAGATGTTCGAGTGGTTATGCTGCTGCAGTCCATCCCTCCCTCCATCCCTCTACCTAACAAGGCTTTTATACCTCCAGGTACATCTACCTTTGGGATGCATGTCTATATGGTGTATTTGCTTACAACTACTACTATTGTTTTACACTAAGGTATGTTTTGCAAGTTTCTTATTTTGCCTTCTTAGTTTGGGGCACCCTGACATCTGGGGCAAAAAACTGAAGAAAATGGCGTCGGCTGCCTCTTTATACCTGCGCACTGACGTCAGGGAAGAAGCGACAACCGATGCGGACAAAGGCTTTGGAATTCAGGCCGACTGCAGGGACCGCTGACGCAGGATAACCCTAGTGTGATGACTGCAGCAGCATAACCACTCTAACATCTACATTTATGGTAGGTACAAAACTGTACTGTATGGGGTTTGTTGTATGTTACAGTTTTGTTTTACTATTAGCCTTCACTTTTGGGCACCTGACATCTGGGGCAAGAAAAACTGGAGAACATGGCGTTGGCTGGCAGCTTTGTACTCCTGGGCTCTGACGTCAGGAGCATGAGTGAACAGCCGACGCCGGACCCAGACTTTGGGATTCTGGCGATCGAGGGCTGCCTGCCGCAGGAAGAACCCTACAGTGATGACTGCAACAGTGAAGACACTCGACATCTACATTTATGGTAAGTGTACACAACTGTACTTTTCTAGCGTCTATCTTTTGAGCTGCTGGTAATGGATGATCCCATGTGATGTAGATGTTTTGTTCTCATGTTTCCAGTGATTTCAGCCACTTCAGTATCATAATGTTTGTACAATCCCAGTGCAACAGTCTTGCCACATTAGTCTTAGCCTAGAGGGTTTCTCTCTACCTTAAAGTCTTAGTCCCTTATCACTGAAATTGTTTCTCTGAATAGTTGTATACTTGAGCCGTTCGGTTAGCTTTTATATACCTACATCAACTTTATTACAAACTGAGATAAGTACAAACTTGCAGTGTTATAAGATAGCATTGGATTTTATTTTTTCTGTTTATTGTTTCATTGACTGTTGTCTTAAACTAGTACTGCATTTATCTGCTTATTTATTTGTTCACTGAAAACTGTGAGCTCTCTCTGTCTGCAATTAGTTTTCCCCAACACCCTACCTGTTTTGTTGTGGTATTAATCTTGGTGGCTTTGGAATTGACTGCCCCTCCTGTAAATTTGTGGTAGAACACTCTTCCAGGGCCCATCTCATTTGCTCACTCAACCGAGTACAGTGAGATCATACTGCAAAACAAGCTTGAAAGACTCCACCATAACACAGCATGGAAAGAGTTACTGTTTACATATTGTACTTACTGCTGACTTAAATATTTCTTGCAAATCCTCATTACTAATGTTTAGCATATCTTTCTTCCACTGTTTACTGCTTTCTAGCCACACTTCAAGTCTCACCACAGCATAGTCAGAGAAAGGTGTTCCCACAATTTCTGCTGCCCTTCCCCACATTAACACTGTTTGCTGATGCTAGCCAATAGTCAAGATGATTCCCCTGGGCATTAACTGTCATTAGCAGACAGATTTAATGCAAACGTCTGCCCCTTATCACTACCTTGACCTACACACCCTTGAGCCCCTGGATGCCTGCCTCCCATTGATCTCCCTTGTGATGAAAACACTATATGTGTATGGTGTGTGAAAATGTGCCAAGGTGTTTCTTGGCTGGTATGAAGCACTGCCTCACTGACTCATTCCATAATCTGTTTAGGCTCAGCCTTTCATCCTTCATGCTTGAGGCATGGAAAATAGCTGTCATTATCCCCATTCCGGGGGGTTGCAGTTCAGAGGATTGCTTTCATTATGGCCGAGTTTGAAACTTGCTATTATCAACCATTCCAGCCCAAGGAGAGGACTCTGCAAAGTCATAGGCAGAGGTCCATGCTTACATTCTTGAGCCTTATGGTAACTGTAATCTATGTTGTACCACTCAAATGCCTGATGCAGATTTTGCAGACTGGGTTGCCAGAGGCTTCAGAGTCATCACTCACACTCATGGACCTTCAGTTAGCATCACAGGGAAAATGAATCTCCAGAGTCCTAGGGATTTTATCTAAACCAACTCTGCATTTTATTTTTATTTTGAAAGATTTGGAAGGGAAGCTGACTCCAGAGCTACTATTGCTCTTGTCGGTCAGAAAATGGTATGTTATGTTAACACAGGAATTGCAACTAAAATACTACCCTTTCTGTTAATAGGTGAAGCAACCCATAGAGCAGAATGTTGCTGTAACAGTTAGTTATATTTCAGAGGCAGTAAATGTACTGCAAGACTCATGAAGGTGCAGCTCCAGCACTGCTGTGGAACTGGAATTAAGGGAATCTTGCTTGGGTAAGGTCCTTTATTTGTGAGGTACCCCAGAGTTCCATTTTTTTCACGGCACAAGAGAATGTGGTCTTGCCCTTGGTTGAGCAGGGTGTGGGTTTGGTGTGTTCTCTCACATGTAGCAAGAATGGTTGATACATACCTTTTCCATCTTTCCCCGATTCCATTCCTCATAAAAAAAAAAAAAAAAATCAAAGAATATCAAGAAAATCTCATCCTAGTCACCCTTTTTTAATTTCTCCAAACCTCTTGGGTTTCTAATACCATGAAAGGAATGGACCGCATTCCTAAGTCAAAGTATGATTAAAGTTCATGAAATTAGTATTGTTTCAATCTGTGATGTCAGCCAGAAGTTCTGTTTGCAGCACATGCAGTGTTCCCAATAATGACTCCTTCTGCAGTTCGTACGGAGTTACATGTATTGGTAACATATCTAAATATGATTGTCTATTCTTTATTATAAGACCTATTGCTTTTACTACTTTTGGAACTGTCTGGCTATCTTTCTTCCACATTGCTCTCATTTCTGCCTGTAAATCCTGATATTTCATGACTTTGTGCCTCTCTGTACGCAAGATACTGTAGTCAATGGGTGTGGCGATTTCAATGATTAGTGCTACATTTGTCTTCTTTTCATGGACCATTGTATCTGGATGTTCATCATGTTTCACTGTTGCAGTCATCACTGTAGGGTTCTTCCTGCTGGCAGGCAGCCCTCGGTCGGCCAGAATCCCAAAGTCTGGGTCCGGCGTCGGCTGTTCAGTCATGCTCCCTGACGTCAGAGCGCCAGGAGTACAAAGCTGCCAGCCGACGCCATGTTCTCCAGTCTTTCTTGCCATGCGGTGGAAGCAGTTTGCAAGTGCCGGTCGGCTGACTCCTGATATTTTTTCGTGCTTCATTCCGAAGACTTACTTCTTCTTCTCAAAGCTAAGTACCCCATTGGGGAAACTTTTTTATTTCTCCAGTCCGATGTCAGAAAAAGTTAATAATTGTATTTCTTGTGGGAAGCAAATACCTCATGAGGATTTCCACTCTTACTGTATTCCTTGTTTAGGCCCTGACCATGATGTAGCTAGTTGTCGGTTTTGTGCTAGATTTAACCAACGTACTATTAAGCGGAGGTACGATTTTGCTTTTCACTACTTTGGCAGGCGATTTAATTATAATATATCGTTGGACACGCTTCCGACTACCGGAGTTCACAAATGACGCAAGGATAAGGACAGGCCTCCGAGGTCCAAATCAGAGGACAGTTTACTAGCAGAGCTAGCTACAGGTTCGGCTGTCGTCAGTGAGGTGCTTTCTCAGCCCCTGTCGTCGGTCATTTCAAAACCGATTGCTGAAACGGACTCCCACGAGGAGCCAACTAGGTCTTTGAGTACTCCAGCTGCAGGACCTTCGGACAATGCTCCCTCGGATGGGTCCGGAGCCGCTGTGCAGGTACCGGATTCCGAGGGGGTTTCCAGGCCTACACAGCTTCTGATAAAGGCAAAGCCAAAGACAAAGGCGAAGACTCCTTCTAAATCCAAGACTCCAGCCCAGGCCTCTTCTGATCCGGGACCCAAATCTCAGAAACAGCTGCTTAAAATGGCGGAGGACTTACTAACCATGATTAGGGGTTCACATCCCCCTCCAGACAAAAGGCCAAGGCAAGAATTGGATTATGAATCCTCTGATCAAGCATCTATTTCTTCAGTGTCTTCCTCTGAACAGGAATATACTTTCCCTCCTTATGAGGATTCTGATGCAGAGGAATCCATTCCATCAGCTTCTCCCCCTGAGGATTTTTCTTTTGGGGAAACTTTACATGACATGAGGGAACATTTTCACTGGGAAGGACAGGAGTACACTGAATCTAAGAGAAGGCTTAGGGATTTCCTTCTTCTTCCCCAACATAGACCCCTGGCTATTCCTCCTATTTTGGATATTGTGGATGATGCTTTTTCTGAGGCTAATTTAACTCCTGACTCCTTTCCTCCAGCTCCTGCTAAGCCTGACAGATATTACAGGGTCCCTGACTCCCACCAGTTCCTTTACAAAAATCTTGCTGCTGATCCAGAAACCATTTCTCAGGGTCCTAAGGGTGTTAAGGCCGCCTCTGCTAAAAACCCTATTCCGTCAGATAAGGATTCTAGAGCTTTGGAGAGATGGGGGAAAAAAGTGTACACTTCTGCTACTTTATCTATTAGGGCTTTAAATTGTCAATTTCATATGCTAAAATATCAGCAATTTCTGCTATCTGTTATGAAACAAAAGCTAGGTACCATTTCTGCATGTGCAGATGATAAGGAATTACATGATTTGATGCATGCTACTGAGCAAGTGGGGAAGCATGGCTTACACTGTGGTTTTGATGCCTTGGAGGCTTCATGCAGGGCGGCTGCCACTGGCACAGTCATTAGAAGGCATGCTTGGTTAAAGGAACAAAACTTACCTGATCAAGTGAAAGCAAAGTTGCTGGATGCTCCTGTTCAGCATAATGTTTTGTTTGGGTCTAAGACTGAAGAGGTGATAAAGAAATTGGAGGATAAGGTAAAATCCATGCAAACAGTTAAGGATTTCTTACAGGTTCAGCCCCCAAGATTTAGCAGAAATTGGCCAACTAAAAATTGGTCCTTTCCCAGCTCGGACAGGCCTCAGAGGGGTAGATATAGGCACTCCAGAGGGAGGGCCCAAGCACAGACCTCTTACAGACCTAGACAGTGGAGTGCTTCTACCTGCAGGGGTGGGGCTCAATGACTCCCCCTGCATGGCTCCCAGGAACCTCTCTCCTGGAAGCCCCTCTAGGAGGAAAACTCTCTCTTTTTCAACAAAATTGGACTTACATAACCCAAGACAAGTGGGTTCTGGATGTAGTTTCAAGAGGTTACAAATTCCACTTTCTTACCTTGCCAAGACCAAACGGATGGCCAGACCTACCAAAACACCAATGGGCGGAGGCATTAAACCAGGTGGGGATCCCTTATGGCTATGAGGGCCATAGAACTGGTTCCACAATCAGAGACTGGGCAAGGCTTTTACTCAAGGCTCTTTCTAGTTCCCAGAAAACAAAATTCATGGAGACCCATCCTGGATCTGTCAGTCTTAAATACTTTCCTGGAGATACCAAAGTTCAAGATGCTTACTCTGCAGCAGCTCCTGCCAATGTTGAGCAAAAATGCATGGATGGTGACATTGGATTTAAAGGAGGCTTACCTACACATCCCTGTCAGACAGGAGTGTAGAAAATACCTCAGGTTCAAGGCCGGCTCGAAACATTACCAATTCTCTGCGTTGCCCTTTGGCTTGTCTACTGCGCCCAGGGTCTTCACCAAGTGCCTGGCACTAGTAGTAGCTTATTGCAGACTCAAGGGAATTGAAATTTACCCTTATCTGGATGACTGCCTTATTCAAGCAGACAGCAAGGATGTCTTACTCCAGCACCTGGAATTTGTTCAAAATCTACTCAAGTACCAGGGATTCACTGTGAACATAAAAAAGTCAAATTTGACACTCACACAACAGATAACTTTTCTGGGTGCTCTTCTAAACACAACAACCCAGATGGCATTTCTGACATCCGAAAAACAACTACAGCTGGCTTCAACTTTTAAAATCTTGGCGTTAATGTCTCAGCTAACTGCAAAGAAATTCCTGCAGGCTTTGGGTTACATGGCCTCCTGCATCCTTCTCATACCATATGCAAGACTACATATGAGCAAAATACAATGGTACCTAAAAAGTGTATGGTCCCAGCATTGCCACAGTCGGCGCATTTGGATTGCTGTCTTGCCTTGCCTATAAAAGGAATTCCATTGGTGGACCATGGCATGTCTTCACAACAAAGGGAAAGCCTTCAGTCTGCCTCCAGCCAGCCAAGTGTTAACCACGGACGCCTCGGATTACGCATGGGTTCCCACTTACAGGGAAAAGGTCTGCAAGGTTTTTGGACAGAGGATCAGAAGCACCTACATATCAATTTAAAAGAGATGCTAGCTGTACAGAATGCCCTCTTGGCTTTCGGGGATCTTCTACAGCCAGGACAACTACTGATACGGACAGACACAACACCACAGTTATGTGGTACATAAACAAGCAAGGGGGTTCACACTCCTACCCCCTTTGCAGACTAGCCATGACTCTATGGAACACAGCTCTAGCTTGCAAAGTGGATCTACAAGCTCAGTTCCTGCCAGGGAAACAAAATATTCTGGCAGACAGCCTGAGCAGGAACCTGTCAGACCCACATAAGTGGATGCTAGACACCCAAATATTCAAGATGATTACAGAAGCCTGGGGCTGCCCAGACATAGATCTATTTGCGTCCCCCCCCTCAACCACCATTTACAGATTTTTTGCACAAGGACATTTCACAAACTAGCATGGAAAGTGGATGCTCTCTCATTCAGTTGGAGGAACCTCTCTGGGTATGCCTTTCCTCCACTACCTCTTCTTCCACGGGTGTTATTAAAGATCAAGCAGGACAAACCCAAGATGATTTTACTGGCCCCAAATTGGCCTCGTCAATTTTGGTAGTCAACACTAATGAATCTATCCCAGGAGCCTCCTTGGATTCTACCTCAGATTCCAAATCTTTTGTCCCAACACCAGGGCCAGGTTCTGCACTCTCATATCAAAACTCTCAGCCTGGCGTATTCAGGGTCTATGATTAATCCTACCCTTCCCAAACAGGTCATGGATGTCATCTTAGAAGCCAGACGGCCTAGCACTAGAAAATCTTATGCAGGTAAATGGAAGAGATTTTGCACCTGGATGCATGCTCAGGATTTGGATCCTCTCATTCCTAATATCCCATTGATTTTACATTACCTGACAGACATGCTACATAAGGGTTTATCCTTCTCCTCCATAAAAATACATGCCTCCGCTATCTCTGCACATTACAATACAGATCCTCCAATCTTTTCGCATCCACTTCTGAAACAATATCTCGGAGGAGCAAAGAATTTAAGGCCCCTAGGACACCCCCCATACCTGCCTGGGACCTCAACTATGTTCTGGAAAAACTCACTCTGCCTCCTTTTGAGCCTGCTGCCACATCTGATATTAAGTATTAATCATGGAAGACAGCTATCCTACTGGCTTTGACTTCAGCCAGGAGAGTCTCGGAGTTACAAGCACTTATGGCTGTGGAACCTTATATTATTTTTCATCAAGGTAGGGTGTCTTTAAGGACTAATCCTACTTTCTTGCCTAAAGTGGTTTCCAAAGTGGCTTTAAATCAAACTATTCACCTGCCAACTTTTTTCACTAATCCCCAAAATAAGGGGGAAAGCATCTTGCATTCCTTGAATGTACACAGGCAACTTTGTTTTTACCTGGACAGAACCAAGGATATCAGGAAAACAGAGCAACTGTTTGTTTCTTATGCAACAAATTCCCAAGGCAAAGCTATTTCAAAACAGACCATTTCTAAATTGATTGCTCATGGAATCAGATTTTGTTACTCTCATCATGGAAATCAAATCCCAGGAAAAATTAGGACTCACTCTACCAGAGCTGCTGCTACTTCAGCTGTCTTTCTCAGGGGAGTACCTACCAAAGATATTTTGGAAGCTGCAACTTGGAGTTCAGTGCATACTTTCTCTAAGCACTATAATCTCCCTCTTTACTCTAAGTCTAGGGCAGGCTTTGCTTCTGCAGTCTTGCAGGGCCTTCTAGCCACCCCTTCTACTCTATAACCACCACCCTTTATCTCAGCTTTGGGATTCAACCCTACAGTGATGACTGCAGCAGTGAAACACGATGAACATAGTACAGTTGTGTACACTTACCATAAATGTAGATGTTAGAGTGTCTTCACTGTTGCAGTCTGGGTTACCCACCCTCCTGTCCCCCTCTTATACTTTCATTAGTGTGGTTTCCTACTTAACCCTTCTTCTGAGGTGTATTTGCTACAGGATGTTCATCGTGCTATGCTGCAGCAGTCATCACTCTAGGGTTATCCTGCCGTCAGGCGGTCCCTGCAGTCGGCCTGAATTCCAAAGCCTTGGTCCGGTGTCGGTTGTCATCGCTTCTTCCCTGACGTCAGTGCGGCAGGGGTATAAAAGAGGCAGCCAACGCCATTTTCTTCAGTCTTTCTTGCCGCGCGGTGCCCGAAGCAGAAGCAGTAAGCAAGTGCCGGTCGGCCAGCTCCTGAGATTTTCAAACAGAATTTCAGTCGAAGTCTTCTATAAAACTAAGTACCCCGTTGGGGAAACTTTTCTTGCCTCAGACCGATGTCAGACAAAGTTAATAATTGTATTTCTTGTGGGAAGCAAATACCTCATAAGGATTTCCATTCTTATTAGTATTCCTTGCCTAGGCCCAGACCACAACGTTTCTGGTTGTCGGTTTTGCGCTAGGTTCAATAAATGCACTATTAAGCGTCGGGCTGATACCGCCCAACATTATTTTGGTAGAAAATTCAACTACATTATGTCGTGGGAACCTCCGACAACCACTATTTTTAAAAAACGCAAGGACAAAGACAGGCATCCTAGGCCTAGACCAGATTCCGAGGTCTCGGTTAGGCCTGCCGCCGGATCTTCGGTATTCAGTGAGGCGCCTACGCAGCCCCTGACTACCGCAGACTTAGAAGATGTGACTACCTTTCAGACAGAATCTACTGGGCCACTGGAGCCGGATCCTCCTCAACTCGCGGACGCCAGCCCTGGCGGTGATCCGGAGACTATGGACAGGACTTCGGTTTCAGAAGGCGTCTTTAAACCGACGACTCTCTCCATTAAGTCATACGCCAGGCTTCCAAAGGTTAAGAAACCGGGTCCACAGACTCCCACACAGGCTCCTATGGCTAAAAAGCAGATGCTCAAAATGGCTGAAGACCTGATTACCCTTATCAGAGGTTCCCAACCCCCCTCCTGACAAAAGGCCCAGACTGGAGGAAGATTTACCTCCTCCTGACCAGGAAACCATTTCTTCAGCAGACTCTGAGGAACAGGATGACCTCTTCCCTCTCTATGAAGACTCAGATGCTGAGGAATCAATTCCCTCTGTTTCCCCCCCTGAAGACTTCTCTTTTGAGGAAACTGCACACCATGAGAGAGCATTTCCACTGGGAAGGGCAAGATTACTCTTACTCCAAGAAAAGACTCTGTGACTTTCTTCTTCTACCTCAGCATAGACCCTTAGCCATTCCTCCTGTTTTAGACATTCTGGATGATGTCTACACTGAATCCAGTCTAAATCCAGATTCCTTACCTCCAGCTCCACCTAAACCAGGCAGATACCACCGAGTCCTTGACTCTCACAAGTTTTTATATAAAAGCCCTGCTGCAGACCCAGAAACCATTTCCCAAGGTCCCAAAGGGGTTAAGGCCTCCACTGCTAAAAATCCACTACCTGCGGGAAGAGATTCCAGGGCATTAGAAAGATGGGGGGAAAAAAGTGTATACCTCTGCCACTTTGGCCATGAGGGCATTAAACTGCCAATTCCACATGATTAAATACCAGCAGTACTTGCTTACTCAGTTAAAACAGAAAATGATCCCTCAGACAGATCAACTAGATTTCAAAGGGATGCAGGATTTGTTGCATGCAGCGGAACAAGTGGGAAAACATACCTTGCAGTGTGGTTTTGATTCTTTGGAGGCCTCATGTAGAGCAGTGGTCACAGGGTCTGTAATACGTAGACATGCTTGGCTAAAAGAGCAGGCCCTACCAGAACATGTCAAAGTAAAGTTACTGGATGCTCCACTGCAAAAGGATGCATTATTTGGTGTCAAAGCAGAGGAAGTTTTAAAGAAAATGGAAGAAAAGGCAAAATCTATGCAAACAGTTAAAGATTTTTTACAGGTGCAACCGCCTTGCTTCAGCAGAAACTGGCCATCAAAAAACTGGTCCTTTCCTGCTACAGACAGACCCCAAAGGGGCAGGTTCAGACGCCCCAGGGGCAGAGGCCAGGCACAAGGTACCTTCAGGCCTAGACAATGGCAAACAACAACTCAAAGAGGGGGAGACGACATATCTCAACCCTTCAGAAAACAAACTCAATGACTTTCCTCTGCGCCTGCCAAGCAAATTAGCCCAGGCAGCACCTCTAGGAGGAAAACTGGCTCTTTTTTCCCAAAATTGGCACATCATAACAAAGGACAAATGGGTTCTGGACATTATTACCCGAGGCTACAGATTTCATTTTTACACTTTACCACGGATGAGAGGCATGCCAAATCTGCCAACAAACCAATGGGCAGAGGCACATAAGCAAATTTCAGCTCTCATGAACATGAGGGCAATTCAGAAGGCACCTGCAAAAGAGCAGGGCCAAGGATTTTACTCAAGACTGTTTCTAGTACCAAGAAAGGACAAAGCCTGGAGACCCATCTTAGACCTTTCAATTCTAAACACATACCTGGACATTTCCAAATTCAAAATGCTCACACTACAGCAGCTTCTTCCCATGCTGGGCAAGGAGTCTTGGCAAGTAACGTTGGACCTCCAAGAGGCATACCTGCATGTCCCTATCAGACAAGATTGCAGAAGATACCGCAGATTTTTGGCAGGCACAACACATTATCAATTCTCTGCATTGCCCTTTGGCTTATCTACTGCGCCCAGAGTATTCACGAAATAACTGGCATCAGTAATGGCATACTGCAGACAACGAGGAGTACAAATTTATCCATATCTGGACGACTGCCTGATCCATGCGGACAGCAAAGACATCCTACTACAGCATCTGGCATTTGTAACAAAGTTACTAAGTTGCCTAGGGTACACAGTAAACAAAAAGAAATCAAAACTAATACCCTCACAAGAAATAATTTTCCTGGGTGCCAGCTTGAATACAATGGCCCAGATGGCTTACCTCACGCCAGACAAGCAAAAACAACTGGCTCAGTACTTCAAAAAGATGGCAACTTCTACCCAGCTCACTGCAAGGAAATTCCTGCAGGCATTGGGGTACATGGCATCCTGCATTCAACTAATTGCATATGCAAGACTTCATATGAGAAAACTACAATGGTACCTAAAAAGTGCATGGTCCCAACACAGACACAGCCTCGAAGCAAGTATAACTCTCATTCCCTGCCTTCAGAAGGAGTTTCTATGGTTGGTTCAAGCATGCCAAGCAAACAAGGGCCTTCCTTTTGTCTCACCTCCAGCAAACCAAACCTTGACAACAGATTCATCAGACTACGCCTGGGGTGCACACATGGCAGGACAATGCATACAGGGCAAATGGTCTGCAAACCAAAGGCAACTACACATCAATCAAAAGGAGATGCTAGCTGTAAAAAATGCACTAACAGCCTTCAAGGACCTCTTGCATCCAGGACAACTTCTCATAAGGACGGACAACACCACAGTTATGTGGTACATAAACAAACAAGGAGGAACACACTCCTACCCACTATGCAGACAGGCAATGGACTTGTGGAACACAGCATTAACTTACCAAGTACAGCTGCAAGCACAATTCCTGCCAGGAAAGGAGAACACATTGGCAGACGAATTAAGCAGAAATTTGACAGACCCTCACGAATGGAGACTGCACCCGCAAGTATTCTCAATGATAACTCAAAGGTGGGGACCACCAGACATAGATCTGTTTGCCTCAACCAGCAACTGCCAGCTACAAAAATTTTGCACAAGGACTTATCATCCCCTGGCCTGGAAAGTGGATGCCCTATCCTTCAGTTGGACAGCATTGTCAGTCTACGCCTTCCCTCCTCTGCCTCTACTGACCCAGGTATTACTGAAAGCCAGATCAGAGAGACCACAGATGATCCTCATTGTTCCGGACTGGCCACGTCAACACTGGTACCCACTACTATGAAACTTGGCTCGCAGCCCTCCATGGATCTTACTTCAATTCCCTCTGCTGTTAACCCAACAAAACTCTCAGATCCTTCACAGTCAACTAAGGACCTTAAATCTAGCTGCATGGAAAATACCTTAAATTGTCAAACAACACTTCTCTCAAAGGACGTCCAAAATGTCATTTTGGAGGCCAGGAGGCCCAGCACCAGAAACACTTACTCAGACAAATGGAAAAGATTTTGTGTATGGAGTCAGGCCAGAAACCTAAATCCTGGCATCCCAAATATTCCACTCATACTCCAATATCTAGCTGAGATGCTACACAAAGGCCTTTCTCTCATCCATAAAGATCCATGCTTCAGCCATTTCAGCTCATTATGATGTGATTCCTCCCATTTTCTCTCATCCTTTGCTAAGGCAGTTTCTCAGAGGGGCAAAAAATATAAGACCCCCAAGAAAACCACCAACTCCAACTTGGGATATAAATTTTGTGCTGGAAAAATTAACACTTCCTCCTTTCGAACCAGCCTTTTCAGCAGAGCTTCATTTTTTGTCATGGAAAACAGCCCTGCTGCTGGCTATCACCTCAGCACGCAGAGTCTCAGAACTGCAGGCTCTTATGGCAGTGGAACCTTTCATCATTTTCCATCAGGACAGAGTATCTTTGCGCACCAATCCTTCCTTCATGCCAAAGGTAGTATCCAGCGTGGCTCTCAATCAGACCATACACTTGCCCACCTTTTATCCAAACCCACAGAATAAAGGAGAAAAACTCCTTCACTCTTTGGACATTCACAGACAGTTACGTTACTATTTGAACAGGACTAAGGCCTTCAGAAAATCTGACCAACTCCTTTTGTCCTATGCACCAGGCTCAGAAAGAAAGGCTATTTCAAAACAGACCATCTCCAAATGGATAGCACATTGCATCCGCTTTTGCTACTCACACCATGGGAAAGCAGTGCCTGTTAGTATTAGGTTTCACTCTACCAGGGCTACCTCAGCAGCCTTCCTCCGAGGAGTCCCAACCAAGGACATTCTGGAGGCAGCTACCTGGAATTCAGTGCACACCTTCACCAAGCATTACCACCTTCCTCTGTACTCAAAAACCAGAGCTGGGTTTGCCACTGCAGTTCTGCAGGGCATCCTAGCTGCACCTAACCCAGTTTAGTTCCTACCACCCAACCATAGCTTTGGGACTCTACCCAAGTGTGATGACTGCAGCAGCATAGCACGATACTTACCATAAATGTAGATGTTCGAGTGGTTATGCTGCTGCAGTCCAGGTTACCCTCCCTCCATCCCCTCTACCTAACAAGGCTTTTATTATACCTCCAGGTACATCTACCTTTGGGATGCATGTCTATATGGTGTATTTGCTTACAACTACTACTATTGTTTTACACTAAGGTATGTTTTGCAAGTTTCTTATTTTGCCTTCTTAGTTTGGGGCACCTGACATCTGGGGCAAAAAAAACTGAAGAAAATGGCGTCGGCTGCCTCTTTTATACCCCTGCCGCACTGACGTCAGGGAAGAAGCGACGACAACCGATGCCGGACAAAGGCTTTGGAATTCAGGCCGACTGCAGGGACCGCCTGACGGCAGGATAACCCTAGTGTGATGACTGCAGCAGCATAACCACTCTAACATCTACATTTATGGTAGGTACAAAACTGTACTGTATGGGGTTTGTTGTATGTTACAGTTTTGTTTTACTATTAGCCTTCACTTTTGGGCACCTGACATCTGGGGCAAGAAAAACTGGAGAACATGGCGTTGGCTGGCAGCTTTGTACTCCTGACGCTCTGACGTCAGGGAGCATGAGTGAACAGCCGACGCCGGACCCAGACTTTGGGATTCTGGCCGACCGAGGGCTGCCTGCCGGCAGGAAGAACCCTACAGTGATGACTGCAACAGTGAAGACACTCGGACATCTACATTTATGGTAAGTGTACACAACTGTACTTTTTCTAGCGTCTATCTTTTGAGCTGCTGGTAATGGATGATCCCATGTGATGTAGATGTTTTGTTTCTCATGTTTCCAGTGATTTTCAGCCACTTCAGTATCATAATGTTTGTACAATCCCCAGTGCAACAGTCTTGCCACATTAGTCTTAGCCTAGAGGGTTTCTCTGTACCTTAAAGTCTTAGTCCCTTATCTCTGAAATTATTTCTACTGAATAGTTGCATACTTGAGCCGTTCGGTTAGCTTTTATATACCTACATCAACTTTATTACAAACTGAGATAAGTACAAGCTTGCAGTATTATAAGATAGTACTGCATTTTACTTTTTCTGTTTATTGTTTCATTGAATATTGTGTTAAAAGTAGTACTGCATTTATCTGCTTATTTATTTGTTCACTGAAAATTGTGAGCGCTCTCTCTGTCTGCAATTAGTTTTCCCCAACACCCTACCTGTTTTTGTTGTGGTATTAATCTTGGTGGCTTTGGAATTGACTGCCCCTCCTGTAAATTTGTGGTAGAACACTCTTCCAGGGCCCATCTCATTTGCTCACTCAACCGAGTACAGTGAGATCATACTGCAAAACAAGCTTGAAAGACTCCCACCATACGTCCACTTAACACAGCATGGAAAGAGTTACTGTTTACATATTGTACTTACTGCTGACTTAAATATTTCTTGCAAATCCTCATTACTAATGTTTAGCATATCTTTCTTCCACTGTTTACTGCTTTCTAGCCACACTTCAAGTCTCACCACAGCATAGTCAGAGAAAGGTGTTCCCACAATTTCTGCTGCCCTTCCCCACATTAACACTGTTTGCTGATGCTAGCCAATAGTCAAGATGATTCCCCTGAGGGCATTAACTGTCATTAGCAGACAGATTTAATGCAAACGTCTGCCCCTTATCACTACCTTGACCTACACACCCTTGAGCCCCTGGATGCCTGCCTCCCATTGATCTCCCTTGTGATGAAAACACTATATGTGTATGGTGTGTGAAAATGTGCCAAGGTGTTTCTTGGCTGGTATGAAGCACTGCCTCACTGACTCATTCCATAATCTGTTTAGGCTCAGCCTTTCATCCGCCTTCATGCTTGAGGCATGGAAAATAGCTGTCATTATCCCCATTCACAGGGGAGGTCCCACTACTGACCTAAGCAACTATTGCATTATCAGTGACCTTGTAAAGGTAGATATTGGGAGCCTGTAATTCTTGACCCAAGTCATTTTGGATTCATGAAGGATAGGTTCTGCCTACTTAACCTGGTTGATTTCTTTGACAAAGTAGCTGAGGCCTTGGACAAAGGCAAATCAGTCAGTACAGTATACATTGACTTTGTTAAGGTATTTGATAAAATTCCACTTTGAAACTTCATAAGCATGTTAGTCAAACTAAATGTAAGCCTCTGCATTACCTGGTGGTTAGCTAACTGACTTGCAAGCAGAACCTAGTAAGTCAAGATGGGGGCCAGCCCATCCTCCAAAATGCTTGTTACTAATGGTGTTGCCTCTGGCTCTGTTCTTGGCCTGCTCCAATTTGATATCTGTATTTCTTGTATGTGAGAGCTCATGTTAGGGATCTCTGTCCTAATTTCCTGCTGAACGCAAGCTTGGCACCATCATAAACCTCCCAGAGAATTTCTTGCTTCTACAAGCAGGACTAACACATACAAATAAATACAAATCAAGAGTATGGCCTTAAACAAATGCAACACAAACAAGAGCATCCATGCTGCTACCACATGAATGATCAACCCCTCAAAACAGAGATCTAGGCACATTTTCAGCAATGAGTTGTTCTTTAATCACAGTGTATCGATGGTCATTAGAAAGCCCTTTGATATCACCCAGCTGATTATTAAGGTTTCATGCTCACTAGATCCAGGGATGTTATCTTTTCCCTGTACTGATAAGTAATTATTAGGTTTGCAGTCCAAGAGGCCATTGAGGAGCCTAGCCCAAACTTCCAGTTGCCCCAAAGCACTGTCTGGTTAAGTGAATTGCTCAAGGCCACACAGTAGGCAAGTAAGGGCAGAAGGAATCAAACCCTCTCCCACAGGAACTACATCTCACACCCTTAACCCTCTGTTCCGGCTTCCAGACTAGGTAATAACCAGATGACAGGATTGAACTACAAACCCTAGAACTACAAGGCTGGGCACTTCTCCACTGTGCTACCCTAAATATGTATGAATAGTTTACAGCATTTTGTCAAAACATGGTGGGTAACCACAGTCTGGAGAAAAGCCAGTAAAAGGAAACTTGTATTGCAGAGACCTTGACCACCAAGCTACTGTGCTGCCTTCATCTCTCAGTAGGTGCATTATTCAGTACACTACTCCCTCCTGCATGTACCTGTTCAGACACTTGATTCAATCCGTGAAACCCAAAATTTCTTGCTAAGAAGATAAAAAGGCATAAGCTCCTTTACCTACAAAGAAGGCCTTAAAATCCTATTCCTCTACTTGGTCTTATACAGACTTCTCAAAGGTGGTCTTGTTCTAGCACACAAGGCCTCAAAGGACCCTATCCTGAGTGGCCTCTTCCATTTTTGCAAAACTGAAAACTCCTTGAACACCCACCCAAAAAACTTTAATAGAACTTGCTGGCAGGATTGTACCTCAGTCAGGTAATTCTGCTCATATGTAAAATACTCCTCTTGCTTCTCAAAGTAGCTTCCTCACTCTCTTCAAACTCAGCTTGGACAAGTGGATGGGTAATTATGAATTCACCCCTGGCTTCCTCCCACAGTCCTTTATGGAAAGAGCAAAAACACAAAGAACCGAAGTGAAGATCACTACTGTAAACTATAAATAAATTTATAGTTTACAGCAGTGATCTTTGCCTCGGTTCTTTGTGTTTTTGCTCTTAGTAGTTTTTTTTTTTGTTTTCGTGATATTTCCTTTATGGAAAGGGATGTCATGTAGTGGGGATTGCTGTGGCTATGCTTCAAATGATCCTCTGTTAACCTATGAACCTGTGCTGGACTCTCAAGCATCTTCCTCCAGGTATACATACACTGTGTCCCTTTAGAATGACCCTAGTAGCCAAGCCATTCATTGAAGACTGTTATATTTTGTTTATACTGTGGCATCAGTCATGGTGGTAATGACAGGATACTACTGAACACTGTGTTGTCTGCCTGCCTCAGAACTGTACTCGGAGAATAAATTAAGCCTTTCTTCATATCTTTCACTGAAGTTTGGCACACGTCATTCACAAGCACATGGGCAACGGCTTTATTATAATCATATATGGTGTAAAGGGACTTTGGTGGCTAATCACATCTCAAATTCTGACACACTGTAGGCAGTTAACTAATACCCTACCCATAAACACCCTGCTTAGTGTTACATCAGAATGTCTAACTATGGAGTCACCTGTGGCTAAGATATTACTGTGTGTGGCTGCCATACCTAGTCGCTTTGGTATGCTGCCTGGGTCACCAATAGATTTTTGTTTGAAGGTAGTGTGGAACAGATGTTACATATCTGAATTCCTGCTCATGGATATCATCAGATAATCTCATTTCAAAAATATATATAGTAATTCTAAATGTACTTAATAGGTTCATAGGTTCATAGGTTCATACTAGGCTATCTGCCCGAGGGCATTTACAAGCCTAGCCCATAGTTTTGTGGCTTACGCCACCCCTTTAGTATGGGGAACTATACCCATTATTTTGCTGTGCCTCTGTTGAGCAGTGACACTGAGGTAATCCCTGGGGTATATCTGCGATCTCCCATCCATTGGTCAAGATTTATCTTGAACAAGGCCAGCGAGGTGCTCTGCCTCACATATACCGGGATTTTATTTCACAGCATAGGGAGTCTTTGGGTGATGAATCTATCCCTCCAGCACGTCCTATTAATAGCCGTGTCGAGGTTTAAGTCTCCCGCCCTTGTGACTCTTGACAGATCTAGATTTTTTGAGGTGAAGCATATTCATCAAATCTGGGTTTGACATGGCCTTGTATGTTAGGCAAAGGTCACCTCTGAGCAAGCGGTAAGCGACTGAATAGAGCTGGAGTTCTTTCAGTCGGGCAGCATAGGACAGATGTTTGAGACCCTTTATCCTTTTGGTGAGGAACTTTTGTGGCCTCTCCAGCTGCTGCAAGTGTCGGGTCAGATACATTCCGAATGGGGCATTGTACTCAATCATTGGTCTGATGAGTGATGAGTATAGGGAGACTATGACCTCCCTTGATCTAGATGAGAATCCCTTCATGATAAGGTGGGCAATGTAGAAGGTCTTCCTAACTACTTTAGCTACATGGGTGTCGAATGACAGACTACTATCAACCTGGGTCCCCAGGTCCCTGATAACTTCTTCTGTGCTCAGTGGATTGCCACCTATTTGGTAGCTAGGGGTAACCTTGTTTTATCCGAAGGGTATGACTATGCATTGTTTAGCATTTAACTTTAGGCCATGGCTCTGGCACCAGTTATCCGTTTCTGTGAGACCCTTCTGAAGGATATCTGTGTCAGATGTGTTTTCTACTATGGCACCCAGTTTGCAGTCATCTGCAAACTTTGTCAGCCATAACCCTCCTGTGTTTGCTTGTACTTCGGAAAAGTAGATGCCAAACAAGAGTGGGCCCAGGACTGAGCCCTGTGGTACACCACTTGTGACAGGCTTTGAGTCTGACATGGCGCCAGCAACTCTGACCCTGTGGGTTCTGTCACTCAGCCAGTTTGCAACCCATCTTGTGATGTATGGGTTAACATTTAAGCTGATGAGTTTTCAATGATACCCGAGTGGGGTATTGTATCGAAGGCCTTCGCCAGATCGAGGTAGGCTGTATGGACTGCCTTTCCCTCATCAATGGCTTTGGTGACTGTTTGAAAAAGTCAACCAAGTTTAGAAGGCATGATCTGCCTTTGACAAAGCCAAACTGGGATGGATCCAAAGTCTGCAAATTCCTATGTCTTTATTTATGAGGTCCATTATGATCCTCTCCATGGCTTTGCAGATAAGGCTTGTCAAGCTAATGGGCGGTAATTTCCAGGGTCGGTGGAGGCACCGCCTTTGTGAAGTGGGACCACAGTTGCAGCGCGCCACTCCTGGGTGCGTATCCAGAGGTAAGACTATGATTAAACAGCTGTCCTAGCTGTGGGTTTAATTCCTCGTTGAGTTCGTGGAGCACACAGCCGGGGACACCATCAGGTCCCATGGATGCTGTGTTTTTTGCTTTGGAGAGAGCAGTTCTCACTTGGGCGTTGGAGATGTTTGGGGGCTGCAATCGCTTGGTATAGATATCTCTCCTTTTGGGGAGGGGCAGAAGTTTGCACTGAACCAGTCAGCCAGTATGTTGGCAATGTCTGTAGGATCAGTAATCTTCACATCATTTTGAACTAGTTCTGAGCATATCTGGGAGTTTCCTCCCAGGTTTCTAACATAGCTAAAGAAGGCCTTATGATTGTCTTTTGAGTCTTTAGCTATTTTTCTCTCAAAATTTGCTTTGGATGATTTTATGAGAGCTCTTAGTTTTTACTTATAGTGATCAAGGGTGTCTTACCTTTTAAGGATTTTGCTCTATCTTGTAGTAGCTTCCTCCTTTTGTTGTAGAGTTTGTTTATGGCTGGGGTCCACCAGACTGGACGCTTGCCTTTGGTACAAAGAGTCTTTGTTTTGCTTGGGATTGCCTTATCCATGCAGTCCTGCAGGTGCTGGTAGAAGGCATTTGTAAGTGATTCAGCGGCTTGAGTACTGTTTTCTGCCGCTCGGGGCCTTAAAGGAGACCACACTAGTCTTTAGAAGTGTGAAGTCGGCTTTCGAGAAGTTCTTTACTGTGGTCTTTTTATTTCAGGTGGGGTGGGATGAGGACCTCCAGCGAGATTAGTTTGTGATCTGATCTCACCAGTGAGGGGTATACTTCGGTGTTGAACATTGTGCTCCCATGTTCGTGATGATGAGATCAAGTATGTTTTCTCCTCTTGTGGGGATGGTGACTAGTTGTTCCATGGCATTTGAGTTTATGAATTCCAGGAACTTTTGGGCTAGGGTGTTCGGGCTTGAGTAGTGTTCCCAGTCTATATTAGGGTAATTGAAGTCACCTAGTATGATGGTGTTTGGTGATACATTTATCCCCTCTAGTGTTTTCAGGAAGGCCATGTGAGGTTCCTGAGTTTGTGAGGGTGGCCTGTAACATGCTACAATTTGTAGAGCAGTCTTGCCTATGGTTAATTGCACCTGGATGGTCTCCGATGCATCGTGCGTTGCCACCAGTCTTGAGGTGTGGGTGTCTTTGATGAATATGGATACCCCACCTCCTTTCTTGGTATTGTCCGGATTTTGGGGTCGGAGCGCATGATAAGAGGTAAAACCTGATAGTGCTGGGGTGCTCTCAGGAGCCTTGAACCAGGTTTCTGTCACTGCACAGACATCGATGTTCTCCATACTGAGAAGGGCCTCGAGTGCGTGCATTTTGAGATTTAGACTTCTGGCATTGAGCAGCATTACCCTTAGTTTTTTTCTTTTTGTGTTCTAGGGTGGTAGGTTTAGAATTTGAGCCTTGCCTAAAAAGGCACTATGGGGTGGCAAGAGCCTTTGCCAACATCCGGAATCCCAGGGTGACAGGTGCAAGCCGTCCCTTGAAGCAGCGTGGCTTGTCCAGCATGTCATCCCAGGCAGACAGACATTGGATCCCCTTTGAATGACACCAGAGTTTAAGCCAATTGTTAAAGCTGATCATCTTATCTCTGTATTGTGGCATAATTCTTGGTGAAGGTAGGATACTGCTCAAGGTCAGGGTCATACCTGCCTGGGCTACATAATCAGAGAGCTCCTCAATGTCTCTTTTCATGTAGTCCAAGGAGGTATGTCTCAGGTCGTTTACACCAGCGTGGACAATGACTGAGTCGTATTTGTACCTGCTGTTGAGAGACCTGAGTGCTTGCGTTATGTGGCGGATTCTAGCGCCCGACAGGCAGCTTACTGTGACCTTCTCCTTACTCAGTCTGGTGAGCGGGATGTCAGTGTGTCTGACTATGGAGTCACCAATGACTAGTGTGTCTGGCATTGTGTTTGGCCTTAAGGGCTGTGACTGTTTGACACTCTGACTGTGAGGTCTATGTGTTGCAGGTGTTGTGTTCTGAGGTGGTGGTTGTTTGGGTGTCTGCTTTGGTGGCCTCTGCTGTTTTGGTAGATTTTTGATCAGAGCCCGAGTATGTCTTTGTGTGTTTATGTGTATGATTTGAGGTTGTGATGGTACTATGTGAGACTGGGTCTATAGTGTGTGTGGTAACCTTCTCCTCCTGACTGGTCTTGCCAGTCCTATGTTGAGAGAGCTCAGCCTCCAGTTTGGCCGTATAGTTGCATCTCTCGCATGTATTTGTGTTTTGTGGGAGGAGGAGAGGGTTGTCTGTGTACATGAGGCAATTGTAACATTGCCTCAATATTCCCAGGTTCACCAGCTGAGCAGGAGAGGACACTAGCAACTGATCCTCGACATGCTAGAAGGACTAGACAAAAAAACTTTAAAAGAGATTCCGGGGCGTGGGTGACCGAGAAATGGGGTTTGCCTTTTGGGGTGCTATCTATAAGAGTGCCGTATCAAGGTAATAAGTACTATAGGAGCAAGTGCTAGGTTTAACAGATAGAAAAGTCTACTTGGAGTCAAGTAGAGATGATCTTTTAGGTATTAGAGAAAGTGCTAGTAACAGGGTGCTTAAAGGTAAGATTGAAAGAATGCACTCTGCAGTGTGCACTAGAGAAGTTAGATATGAAAGTAGGTAACTTGAGTTTTACCTGTTTAAAAGTTAAGGTTTAGTGGAGAGTTACTATTTTTAAAACAGTAAGATGGACTGAAAAGGGTGGTTACTTTTGTATTTTGGTGCTATGAAATACTGTAGGATGGCCAATAAATTTAAATAATTGAAGGGGTGGGATTTCAAAAGTGATGGTTTTGTGATTACTCACATAAGCCAGTGAAAGTAGAGAGAAATTAGATATATGGTCAGATTAACATAAGAGGCGGGCAACTAGAAAGACAGTGGTATTTTTCTGCCTGACTCAGAACAGAGAGAGCTGTGGTCTCTTTTGAAGTTTTAATATGCTGTTAGAACAGAATGCAAGCAAAACACAAGATAAAGAAAACAAACTACAGTATTCAAAATATAGAAAGGCAATACAGAAATACAAAAAATAACAGCAAACTAACCTTTCCTTCACAGCAAAGTGTAGCAGAGTCTGGATGAGCCTTTCTGGTAAAGCTTAATGTCATGGAATTTGGAATAATCTACATATATAACATATATGGCTTCTTTAAACTAAAATAAATCCGAGTCCACTGTATTGCAAGGATGATCTGGTACTGAATATATTTAAAGGTCATCCCTTGGATTGCTGTTATGGTAGGAATTGCAGATGACAAAATTCTATACTAGTCTTTCTGTTTTAGTTAGCATTTCTGGCCTGTACATTATATTTCATGGCTTTTCTTTGTACTCTACTACCCCATATTTAATCCATGCATCTCTCTTAGCATTTGTCTTCTCTGTTGATTGGAAACTTCTGTTTTGAGCAGTAAACCCTTAACACAACTTATTTCTTCCCTTAAAAAATAGTAACTTCCTTAAATAAGTACATTTCTAAGTCAGCAATGGAAAATCTTTAGAATTATTTTACTTTTTTGTCACTAGTAATTGCAGAATTACCCTAAGAATTGTTGATTCTTCTAACCCTTCTTTGTTAAGTCTATTATATATATACCTGCTGTAAGTATTTCCTTCTCTGGTCTGTACTACACTAAGTAGTCATACTTCTCTAGATTCAGTGTCATCCTCTCTCATCACAGAGATGCTCCACACAAAGACTTCTGAATAAACTTTGCAAGTTTTTTTTTTTTAAACAGGAAACCTCTTTATTAAGTTATTGCATATGAGATAGGCAGTCATACATTTATATAAATGAAAAAGTATATTGAGAATTTTAGTGGCAAATGTATATCGCAAACTGTATTGACATAATTTTAGTTGCAAACATTATACATTGCATGTAATCTATCCATTCATTGTCCGTCGAACATTACATAGTTCATTCAAATCCTGCCTTCTTTTAAACCTCATTCTTCCTCTGCATTTATTGTTTCCACAATTCCCTTTTTTTTTCTATGTAATTTTCTCCTACCGATGTTCTTCAAGTTTCACTGTTGCAATCATCACATTTGAGCTATCTGCTTGCATTAGCCCTCAGTCAGCCTGATTATCAAAGTTTTGGGTCCTGCGCTGGTTGCTGTCTCATCTTCCATGACATCAGGTAGTCAGGGGTATAAAGCATGCAGCCAATGCCATTACATCAGTCTTTCTTACCGTGCAGTGCCCGAAGCAGAAGCAGTTTGCAAGTGCCGGTCGGCTGACTCCTGAAATGTTCATTTTCGAGTTTCAGAATCGAAGTCTTCAACTAAAGCTAAGTACCCTGTTGGGGAAACTTTTTCTTGCTCTAAACCGATGTCAGTAAAAGTCAGTAAATTGTATTACTTATGGAAAGCAAATACCTCATAAAGATTTTAATTCGTACTGTATTCCTTGCCTAGGCCCTGACCACGACATACCTCGCTGTCGGTTTTGTGCCTTATTTAAAAAATGAACTATTTGTCGTCGGTATATTTTCATTTCTAAATATTTTGGTACGTGGTTCAATTATCCAGATATGTCTTTGGTAAGCCATCCAACTACCGACATTCCGAAAAAACACAAAGACAGAAACAGACCACCTAGGTCCAAAGCTGCCGACGACACTTCTCCTAAGCCAGTCGCCAGTTCGCTGGTACTCAGTGAGGCACTTTCGCAGCCTCTGATACCTGCCACTTCAGATTCACGGGCCTCTACTGAGACCCATTCGGAGTCCGGTATGCCGCGAGATGCTTCAACTGTGGAGCCTGTGGATGTCTCTACCTTGGATGGATCCGGAGCCGCTGTGCAGCCACTGGCTTCTGAAGGTGTATTCAGGTCTACTGACTTGCATATTAAATTGACGCCATCTTTTTCTTCAAGGCTTAAAACTCGAACCATGCCTAGAAAACCAATGCCCAGACCGCATGGTCAGGCCTGTATGCCTAAAAAACAAATGATAAGAATGGCTGAAGACCTTATTACTTTAATCAGGGGAAGCCAACCCTTCCCCCTCTAAGAGACCTAAGACTGAATTTGCTTATGATGCTTCTAACCAGGATTCTGAAATTTCTGATGTCCTTCAAGGATGGAACTGCAGTCCTGACATATGGTGTTGTCCTGCCTCAGGCAGCCCTTCAGTCGGCTGGATTCCAAAGTCTGGGTCCGGCGTCGGCTGATGTCGCCCTTTCCCCGACGTCAGAGTGCCTGGGGTATAAAAACGTCAGCCGACGCCATCTTCTTCAGCCTTTCTTGCCGAGTGGCGCCCGAAGCAGAAGCAGTTCGCAAGTGCCGGTCGACCAGCTCCTGTGTTTTCAGCTACTGAAGTCTTCAAAAAAGCTAAGTACCCCATTGGGGACCTTTTCCTGCTTCAGCCGATGTCAGATAAAAGTGAAAAAGTTAATAATTGTTTAACTTGTGGGAAACAAATACCTCATAAGGATTTCCACTCTTACTGCTTACCCTGCCTAGGCCCAGAACACAACGTCTCGGCCTGTGCAGCTTGTGCCTCTTTCAATAAACGCACTCTTACGCGTCGGTCAGAGATTGTACAGAATTATTTTGGGGAAGATTTCTGTTATATCATGCCGTCGGAGCTTCCGGCAGCACATTTACCTAAAAAACGGAAGGATAAGGATCGACGTCCGCGGTCTCGGCCGACACCACGCTTAGGCCTACCGCGAGTGTCTTGGTCTCTTCTGAGCCAGTTTCGCAACCGCTACAGACCGACGACACCGTTCCACCGGTTACTTCGGTACCGGAGGCCAGCTCGGTGCCGGTTTCTGTTCTCCCCTCTGAGACCGTAGCCCAGGATATTTCTGACACCATTTCAGTGGATAAGACTACTCCAGCACGTGGGCCTGCCAGGCCTCCAGTGTCTATGTCCATTAAGGCCTACACACGTGCTAAGGCTGCCAAACAGGCTAAGTCTCTCCCTCCAAGATCTATTTCTCTGGGATCCACTTCTGGTTCTCAAATTTTAAGTTTAGTTGAGGACCTTATTTCTTTAATTAGGGGTTCACAGCCTCATCCAGATAGAGGCTCTCAGCCGCCCTCTGACAAGAGACCTAGGGTTGAGCAGGTAGATTCCCAGTCCTCCGATGAGGCCTCAGGTGATTCTGCACATTCAGACTACCAGGAGGAGGCCTTCCCGGCCTACGAGGATTCTGATGCGGAGGAATCTATTCCCTCTGCTTCTCCTCCTGAGGAGTTTTCCTTTGGGGAAATCCTTCATTCCATGAGGGAACACTTCAAATGGCAAGGCCAAGAATACTCAGATTCTAGGAAAAGGTTAAGGGAATTTTTAAAGCTACCTCAGCATAGACCCTTAGCTATTCCTCCAGTTTTAAATGTTTTAGATGATGTGTACTTAGAATCTAGTGTTTCCCCTGACTCCCTCCCCCCTGCTCCTGTCAAGCCAGACAGGTACTACAGGGTCCCAGACACACATCAATTTCTGTACAAGGGCCATACTGCTGACCCTGAAACTATTTCTCAGGGGCCTAAAGGGGTTTCCTCCACTACTGCTAAGAACCCACTCCCTTCGAAAAGAGATTCTAGGGCTTTATTAAGGTGGGGCAAGAAAGTATATACATCTTCCACCCTTTCTATGCGAGCATTAAATTGTCAATTTCATATGATTCAGTATCAGGAATACATGTTGGATGACTTGCAAAAGAAACTGGCTTCCCCTGAACCATTAGATAGAAAGGGGTTACAGGAATTGGTTCATAATACTAAGCAGGTTAGCAGCCATTTCCTTCAGTGTGGATATGATGCATTGGAAGCTTCATGTAGAGCAGCAATGACAGGTGCGGTCATACGCAAACATGCTTGGTTAAAGTAACAAACATTGCCAGACCATGTGAAAATTAAGCATGTTAAGTTGTCAATCTTGCCTTCATTCTTGCTTGATGGGTTCGGAGCCGATCCTCGGCTCCGACTCGGCACTCTGCTAAGCTCGAGAGTCACTTTTACCAGCTCGAGGCAGCCCCATATCCCATGATGCAAGGCGGTAAGTACCCAGATCTCGTTTGCCGCTTCGCTGATGAGGTCCTCCTTTTACCAGCTCCTGGTAAGTGTTTAATTTTAACTACTAGTTGCCCCAATCAGTTAAAAAATCATTTCTCTGTAGAAATCTATCACTTTTAGTTAATTGTAAGCCCCCTTTGACTAATTTTAATTTTCCTTCTTCATCTTTTTAGTCAGGCTTTTTCTTTTCCTCCCACCCCCCCCCCCCCGGTCAGGGTGTGTGTGTGTGTGTGAGGTTTTTACCTTTTTATTCTTTAACTTACTTGTCTGATTGGGACTGTGTGTGTACTGTTTGTGTATACAATATGTCCAAAGAACAGAGGGTCTCAGGCTTCAAGAAGTGTGACTCGTGCTGTCAGAAGATGTCTCTGACAGACGGTCACACTTCTTGTTTATACTGCCTGGGACCTCTCCACCTGCAGGACTCCTGTGCAATATGTCACTCTTTTAGCCAGAGAGTCCTGCAGGAAAGGAGAAACAAGCTTATTTTAAGGGGACTCCTTAAACCAGAAGGCTCCCCGGCCAAATCGGCTCCGGGAAAGCCTTCCAAGACTACTAAGGCCCAGGCTTCTGTGTCTAAGCCTTTGGCCTTGGCTCCGACTTTGTCGGAGTCGAGATTGGCTCCGGCTGGAGCCGATCCGACCTTATCTAAGTCTTCGGCACCGATGGCTATCGGTGCCGATACTACTTTGGTCACTTTGGTGTCGGTTCCGACTGGCTCCGACCACCATGTGGCCCAGACTTCGGTGTCGGCGCCGACCGGCTCCGACACCACTACTTCCATGCCTGTATTGGCTCAGGCTGGAGCCGATACATCTAGATCTACACTCGGAGCCGAAAAGTTATCGGCTCCGACTGGATCCGTGGGTTTGTCGGCTCCGATGGTTCCTTCGAGGAAGAGGTCCAGGTCTCCCTCTTTGGAACCGATACTGTCGGCTCCGGCCTCACCTCTTCTTTCGGAACGGAGCCATCAGAGCCGATCATCTAGGTCTTCCAGGTTATCAGACCATGATTTAGAGAGGGTGGTAAGCAGATTATTAAAATCACAGGCACTGGCCCAGATGCTTCATAGTCCGTCTCAACAGACGACTATTAGTCCACACCCTCTTCAAGTTCCTCCTTCAACTCTACCCCAGAGTTTGGAGATGGAGTCTACGGGGATAGTCAAGGCTATGGCTGAGGGGCAGATCCCCCCCCCCCCTTCTGCACCCTCGGCATCTACTCTTATCTCCTCCTCGAGACCTTCCTTGGAGGGATTCGGTGGTCGGGCTTCCCTGGTCTCCTCCGAGGGTGTGAGTGGCATCGGACCCTTGTCCGACCCCGCTCTTCCCCTTGGAGCTTGACCTGTGAGCTCGGCTCCGACATCTGCCTTGGAGCCTTCCTTCGGTGGGCCTGGGGTCCCTGTTTCTTTGGACGGGTTCTCTCGGATCTCCTGGGAGGGAGCCTTGAGGTGATGAAGAGTGTGCTGGCCACTGGGCTCAGTCAGCAGTCTATTCCCTTAGCTCCTCCCTCTACAGTGCCTGTCGATATCTCTTCCCACTCTCTTGCTCCCGGACCTAGAGATCCACCGCCTCAGGTTTCCCCACTGGGAAGAACCCCCTCTTCCAAGGATTCTCCTGACCCGTCAGGGATCCTCAGCAAGAGGACTTGTAAGAGGAAACACCTGGACTCCCCTGAGTCTACCACTTCAGATACCGACTTAGATGAGTCGGAGGGGTCCCCAAGATCCCCCTCTGAGGATGTCTCCTTTTCAGACATCCTAGAACTCCTAAAACAGAGGGGAAACTGGCCCTCCATAAATCCCTCCGAGGATGAGTCGGTATACTAGAGGCATTTGGATCTTGACCCCCCACCTCCTGGGTGTCTCCGCCTTTCGACCCCCTTATGGAGGTTATTGCTCGGAAGGCTTGGGCTTCTCCTGATTCTGTAGAGCCAGTTCCTAGGAGGCTGTCCAAATTTATTACAGCCCCTTCTGAAAAGCAATTCCTTACAAAAGGTGTCCCTGTTGATGCCATGGTGGTGGCGGCCGCCACTAAAAAGGAACTTGCAGATCCTTCTGTACCAGTCCATCCTCCTAATAAGGATTCTAGGACCATGGACAGGTATGGTAAGCGGATGTTCTCCTCAGCAACCTTTGCCATGCGTTCGCTGAACTATTTATGTCACTTCACCAGACTCCAAAGGGACATCCTTAAAGAACTAGGTGAAGTAGTACAGGATCCTACAGCTCCAGGGGCTCAAGAAAAGATTGCTTCTCAGCTAGGAATCCTTAATTCTATAGTTAACTCCTCCATGCGGCTGATTTCGTATGCAGCAGATGGGCAGTAGAGCCAGAGGTACAGGAGTGGCTCTCAGGCGTCAATCCTGGATGCGGCTCTGTAATTTTGCAGATCCCTTTAAAGGCGTCCTTCACGAATTCTCCCTTTGATGGGTCAGCATTGTTTGGCCCTCAAGTGAAGGATACATTGACCAGGTGTGAGCAGGACGGCAAGACTCTTTCTGCCGTGGGGTCAGTTTTCTACCCCCTCTAGACCTTACCCCAAAGGTCAGAAGGACGGAAAAATGTGGTTCCGTAAATCCCAGGGAGTCACGCCAGACACGTGGTCAGTTTACCCTAGAGGCAGAGGGTAATAATAACAGGCGCCGCCCTAGAGGCAGAGGGGTCCACAAAACCAGGGAAGCAGAGAGCCTCTCTCTGACAAGCCCTTCCAGCATCCCTGAGATGTTGCCCGACTGTCCATCCTTGAGGCAGTCGGGAAGACTATCGCTGTACCCAGAAGCCTGGCGTTCCCTCTCACAAGACAGATGGGTACAGTCGATCATATCCAGCGTTACAAAATTCCTTTCGAGGAAAGTCCTTTCACTCACAAAAATTCCCTTCCAGATGTGCCACCCGGTCTAAGAAATAGCAAAGTTAGAAGTATCAAAGCTTCTACATAAAAGGGCCATTCAGCCAGTTACAACAGACCATTCAGAGCCGGAATCTACTCAAGGTTCTTTTGGTCCCCAAAAGGCGGAGACTGGAGACCAATATTGGATCTCAGCAGACTCAACAAGTCTGTGAGAAAGACAAGATTTCGAATGGTCACACTTCAATCAATTTTGCCCTTCCTGGGCAAGGACAACTGGATGTGCTCAATAGACCTTCAGGATCGTGCTATCACATAAAATTCACAGACGCTCCAAAAGGTTTCTCCGCTTTCGGCTGGGGTCCAGTCATTTTCAATTCAGAGCCCTGCCCTTTGGTCTCACTACAGCCCCCAGAGTGTTCACCAAATGTATGGCAGTGGTCACGGCTCACCTGAGACGTCAAGGATTCCAGGTGTTTCCGTATCTCGACGACTGGCTCCTTTCAGCCACCACCAGGCATCAACTTGTCCAAGCCAGGGATTACACCCTAAATCTCTGCACTCAATTAGGAATTTCGATCAACTACGAAAAATCCTCCTTATTGCTCTGCCAGTCTATTTCTTTCATAGGCACAAATTTAAACACTGTTCGGATGTCAGCAACCCTCACAGACCAAAGAATCTCAGATATCCCCGAACCCATCAAGCAAGAAAGAAGGCGAGAGAAGACAACTAACATGGAACGTTATGGTAGGTACATAACTTCTCATTTTGGACGCACCACTAGAGAAACATAAGCTATTTGGTGCTACTGCACAAGAGGTTTTAAAGAAAATAGAGGAAAAGGCAAAATCAGTGCAAACAGTCAAAGATTTCCTCCAGGTACAGCGTCCAAGATTCAGCAGGAATTGGCCTTCTAAGCATTGGTCCTTTCCTGACACAGACAAATTTCAAAGAGGCAAAAACAGACGTGGCAGAGGTAGAGGGCAAACTCGAGGCTCCTACAGAGGACGTCAATGGCAGCCTCAGAACCAGAGGGGGGGGGGCAGGGCCTTCCACTGCTCCGCCAGGACAGTCTCAATGACTTGACTTTGACTCCGCCATCCAGGGCTCAATTAGAAGCACCTTTGGGCGGAAAATTATCTTTATTCTCACAAAATTGGCACAATATTACAAAGGACAAATGGATACTGGAGATAATAGACAAAGGATACAGATTCCATTTTCATACACTGTCAACAAGACATGGCAGGCCAAACCTGCCACCAAATCAAAGGGCAGAGGCACTCAAACAAATAACAAACCTACTTCAAATAAGAGCAATAGAAAAGGTTCCTTCTGCAGAACAAGGACAAGGATTTTATTCAAGACTGTTCCTTGTTCCAAGAAAAGAAACCAATGGAGACCCATTCTGGACTTGTCCACACTGAATACTTACCTTATTGTGCCAAAATTCAAAATGCTGACTTTACAGCAACTCCTTCCCATGCTGGGCAAGGGGTCTTGGCTGGTAACTCTGGACCTCAAGGAGGCATACCTGCATGTCCCAATCAGACAAAGTTGCAGAAGATACCTCAGATTTCTTGCAGGCTCAGAGCATTATCAATTCTCAGCATTGCCCTTTGGCTTATCTACTGTGCCCAGAGTGTTCACGAAATGCCTGGCATCAGTAATTGCACATTGCAGACTTCAGGGGATACAAATATACCCTTACCTGGACGACTGCCTTATACAAGTGGACAGCCAACAAGCCTTGTTAAAAAACTTGGACTATGTCATTCACCTACTGCAGGCCTTGGGATACACAGTCGATATTCAGAAATCAAGTCTCGTACCATCCCAACAAATATGTTCCCTGGGTGCCACACTGGACACAAACACCCAGATGGCGTTTCTGACAAAAGAAAAACAAAAACAATTACCAGAATACTTCAAAAGATTGGCAACACGCACCCAGATGACTGCAAGGAAAATCCTGCAGGCCCTGGGTTTCATGGCATCTTGCATTCTTCTGATTCCACATGCAAGGCTGCATATGAGGAAACTACAATGGTATCTAAAAAGTCTATGGTCTCAGCACAGCCACAGCCTGGAAACATTGATCCCACTCATTCCATGCCTTCAAAAGGAATTTATGTGGTGGGCTCAAGCAAGCCAGATAAACAAAGGTATGCCTTTCAGCAAGCCTCATACAAGTCAAACCATAACAACAGACGCCTCAGACCATGGATGGGGGGGGCGCACATGGAGGGCAGATGCATTCAAGGATAATGGACACAAAAAGAAAAGCACCTGCATATCAACCAAAAAAAAATGCTGGCAGTGATACATGCAATCAAGGCCTTCGAAAAGTTCATGCATCAGGGCCATCTACTAATAAAGACAGACAATACCACAGTTATGTGGTACGTAAACAAGCAAGGAGGTACCCATTCCTACCCTCTTTGCAGACTGGCAATGAATCTCTGGGATATTTCCCTACAATTGAAAATAGAGCTACAATCCCAGTTTGTACCGGGGAAGGACAATGTTCTGGCGGACAGCCTAAGCAGAAACATCATGGAGCCACACGAATGGATGTTGCATCCAGACATTTTCTTACAAATAGCTCAAGCATGGGGAAGGCCGGATATAGATCTTTTTGCCTCCCACTTCAATCACCATCTGAAAAAGTTTTGCACAAGGACATACCATCCTCAAGCATGGAAGGTGGACGCTCTCTCCTTCAGTTGGAACTCTCTAACACTATATGCCTTCCCACCTCTTCCTTTGATGACCAAGGTGTTACTAAAGATTAAGACAGAGCAACCAAAAGTCATACTGATAGCTCCAGACTGGCCAAGACAACACTGGTACCCACTGCTACGGAGCTTGACACACACCAATCCGTGGCTCCTTCCTCAATGGCCACTTCTTCTGACACAGCACAATTACAGGACACTACACCCCAGCTTGAAAACATTGAAGCTGACAGCTTGGAAGATTCCATGACTATTACTCAGGATACACTTTCCAAAAGGGTAAAAGATATCATCCTGGAGACGCGCAGACCTTCCACTAGAAAAACATACTCAGCAAAATGGAAGAGATTTCTTATCTGGAACAGCAAAAAGGGTCAAGACCCATCAGTGATGAGCATTCCACAGATCCTGGAATACTTGGCTAAAATGCTCCACAATGGCCTTTCATATTCTTCCATAAAAATACATGCTTCAGCAATATCTGCCAAATATAACACTGATCCGCCTGTATTTTCTCACCCATTGCTAAGACAGTTTCTAAGAGGTATAAAGAACATCAACCCTCCAAGGAAACCACCAGTGCCTGCATGGGACCTCAACTTCATGCTGGAAAAATTAACTCTTCCTCCCTTTGAACCAGCAGCATCTTCAGAGTTGCAATTTCTGTCTTGGAAAACAGCCTTCCTTCTGGCAGTAACCTCAGCAAGAAGAGTCTCTGAGCTACAGGCCCTTATGGCAATACAACCATTTCTCATTTTTCACCAGGATAGAGTTTCTTTGAGAACCAATCCATCATTCATGCCAAAGGTGGTATCCAGGGTGTCCCTGAATCAAGCTATTCACCTGCCTACCTTCTTTCCCAATCCTCAAAATAAAGGAGAGAGACTTCTGCACACCTTGGACATACACAGACAGTTGCGCTACTACTTGGACAGAACAAAGTCTTTCAGAAAATCTGACCAGCTTTTGTAGCTTTGCTGCTGGATTGCAGGGAAAAGCAATTTCCAAACAGACAATTTCTAAATGGATTGGAAATTGCATTCGATTCTGCTACTCTTTTCATGGAAAAACTGTGCCAGCTGACATCAGGCCACATTCCACCAGAGCTACAGCCACCTCCACAGCCTTTTTAAGAGCCAACGGCAGCAAAGGACATTTTAGAAGCTGCTACATGGAGCTCCTTGCATACATTTTCCAAACATTACAACCTGCCTTTATACTCCATATCCAGAGCAGGGTTTGCCTCTGCAGTTCTGCAGGGCATTTTAGCTACACCATCTTTGTCTTAGTGCCTACCACCCCCAGGTTGGCTATGGTATTCAACCCATATGTCAGGACTGCAGTTGTATCCTTGAAGGACATAGTACAGTTTTGTACCTACCATAAATGTAGATGTCCGATAGGTATGCAACTGCAGTCAGGTTTTCCCTCCCACCTACCCCTCTGTGGTATACTTTTGGGTTTCTACCCCTCATTTTAGCTACCTGGGGAAATCTTTTATGGTGTATTTGTTTTTATGCTGTTGTACTTGTCTGGAATTTTTTCTCTATTTTTCAAAATTTAGCCTTCCTTAGAGGGCACCTGGCATCTGGGGCAAGAAACACTGAAGAAGATGGCATCGGCTGACGTTTTTATACCCCAGGCGCTCTGACGTTGGGGAAAGGGCGACATCAGCTGACGCCGGACCCAGACTTTGGAATCCGGCCGACCAAAGGGCTGCCTGAGGCAGGACAACCCCATATGCCAGGACTGCAGTTGCATACCTATCAGACATCTACATTTATGGTAGGTACAAAACTGTACTTTTCCTCTGACCAGGATTTACCCTTATCTACTTGTGAGGATCCTGATGCAGAGGACTCTATTCCCTCTGCTCCCCCCCCCCCCCCAGAGGATTTCTCTTTTTGTGAAACCTTGCATACTCTTAGGGAGCATTTTCGTTGGGAAAGCCAGGATTACTCTGATTCTAAAAAGAGGCTTAGGGATTTCTTACTCCTGCCTCAGCACAGGCCTTTAGCTATCCCTCCTGTACTAGACATTGTTGATGATGCCTTTTCGGAGTCTAGCTTGGCCCCTGACTCTTTACTTCCTTCTCCCAGAAAACCTGATAGATATTACAGGGTTCCTGACTCTCACAAGTTCCTTTTTAAAAACCTACTGCGGATCCCGAGATCATTTCACAGGGACCCGAGGACATTAAGGCTACTACTGCCAAAAATCCTACCCCCTCTGATAGAGACTCCAGGGCGCCGGATAGATGGGGTAAGAAGGTATACACTTCTGCAGCCTTGGCCATTAGGGCCTTAAATTGCCAGTTTCATATGTTTTATGTATCAGCAGCATATTCTTGGATTGCTTAAACAGAAAATGATATTGATTCCTGATTGTGCTGAAAACAAGGATTTACCGGATTTAATGCATTCTGCTGAATAGGTTGGAAAACATACTTTGATGTGGTTTTGAGTCTCTAGAGGCATCTTGCAGGGCTGCTGTACCTGGGTCTGCACTTAGAAGGCATGCTTGGCTTAAGGAGCAATCCTTGCCAGATCATGTTAAAGCTAAATTGCTGGATGGCTCCCTTAAATCAGGACCACCTGTTTGGCAACAAAGCAGAAGTTGTTCTTAAAAAGATGGAGGAAAAAGCTAAATCTGTGCAAACTGTTAAAGATTTCCTACAAGTACAGCCTCCAAGATTTATTAGCCATTGGTCATCTAAGAATTGGTCCTTTCCTGCCTCTTCCAGGCTTTCTCAGCCCAAACCCAGAACTAGCAGAACACCCAGGCTTCAGTCCCATGGTACGCACAGGACTAAGCAGTGGGGGGCTCCCACTTCCAAATCAGGGAGAAGTAAGACTCCCCCTTATGGTAAACTGTCTCACTGACTTAATTTTAAAACTTCCAAGCACTTCTCAACTGACTGCTCCTTTAGGGGTAAAAATTGCTCTGCATGCAAAAACTGGGAACTCATTACCCAGGACAAATGGGTTTTAAATATAGTTTCCCAAGGATACAGATTTCACTTCCACATGTTACCATCCCCAAACAGTTGGCCAGATCTACCCCCAAATCAGTGGGCAGAGGCTCAAAAGCAAGTACCTTCTCTCTTAAGCATAAAGGCTATTCAAACTGTACCAGAAGAGGAAAAGGGACAAGGTTTCTACTCCAGACTTTTCCTGGTACCCAGAAAAGACAACTCATGGTGTCCTATCCTGGACCTTTCTACCTTTAACACCTTTTTGGTGATTGCAAAATTCAAGATGCTAACTCTTCACCAGTTACTTCCTATGCTAGGCAAGGATGCCTGGTTGGTAACACTGGACTTAAAGGAAGCCTACCTGCACATCCCAATCAGGGAATCTTGTAGAAGATACAAACGCTTCAAAGCAGGCTGCATGCACTATCAGATGTTCTTCGTGTTTCACTGTTGCAGTCATTACATTTGGGTAATCTGCTGGCAGGTTGCCCTCAGTCGGCCTGAATTTCCAAAGTCTTGGGTCCTGCGTCGGTTGCTGTCTCCTCTTCCATGATGTCAGGTGGTCAGGGGTATAAAACAAGCAGCCAATGCCATTTTCCTTGCTCTTTCTTGCAGCGCAGTGCCCGAAGCAGAAGCATTTCGCAAGTGCCGGTCGGACGACTCCTGAAATATTCAAGTTTGAGTTTCAGAACCGAAGTCTTCACTAAAGCGAAGTACCCCGTTGGGGAAACTTTTTTCTTGCTCCATACCAATGTCAGAAAAAGTTAATAATTGTATTACTTGTGGGAAGCAAATACCTCATAAGGATTTCCATTTGTACTGTATTCCTTGCCTAGGCCCTGATCACAACGTGCCTGGCTGTCAGTTTTGTGCTAGATTTAACCAACGCACTATTAAGCGTCTGTATAGTTTTGCCTCAAAGTATTGTGGAAACAGACTTAACTACCCAGAAAGGTCATTGGATAGCAATCTGACTACCGGACTACATAAAAAAACGCAAAGAAAAGGACAGAGACAGACAGTAGAGGTCCAAAACCGGCGACAAAGCTTCTCCTAAGCCAGTCGCCGGTTCACCGGTACTCAGTGAGGAGTTTTCGCAGCCCCTGATGCCTGCTACTTTCAAGTCGCAGGCCCCTACCGACACCCATGTGGAGTCCGACATGCCGTGAGATACTCAAAGTATTGAACCCACAGAGGTATCTCCCTCAGATGGATTCGGAGCCGCTGAGCAGGCACCGGCTTGTGAGGGTGTATTCAGGCCTCAACATTTTTATATCAAACCGACGACAGCTGCAAAACCAAAGACAAAAGCAACTTGTAAAACAAAAAAAAATGACGCATGAGCCCACGTGCACAGGCCTCTATGCCTAAAAAACAGATGATCAAAATGGCTGAAGACCTGATTACCTTGATCAGGGGTTCCCATCCCTCTCCAGATAAGAGGCCTAGACACGACACTATGAATCTTCATATCAGGTTTCTATTTCTCGTGATTCCTCTTCTGATCAGGAATTATCTATACCTCCCTATGAGGATTCTGATGCAAAGGAATCTATACAATCTGCATCACCACCTGAGGATTATTCATTTGGAGAAACCTTGCATACTTTGAGGGTGCATTTTCACTGGGAGAGTCAAGATTTCTCAGAATCAAAAAAAGCGGCTCAGGGATTTACTTCTTCTCCCTCAGCACAGGCCTTTAGCCATACACCCTGTTTTAGACATTGTGGATGATGTGTTTTCGGAGTCAAGCCTGACCCCTGACTCCTTACCTCCGGCTCCCAGCAAGCCTGACGGATATTACAGGGTCACTGACTCGCACAAATTTTTATTTAGAAACCCTGCTGCTGATCCTGAAACTATTTCACAGCGTCCAAAGGGAGTTAAGGCCTCAACAGCAAAAAATCTTACCCCCTCTGACAGAGATTCAAGGGCACTGGATAGATGGGGAAAAAGGTCTATACTTCTGCAACCTTGGCAATTAGGGCCTTAAACTGCCAGTTTCATATGCTCAATTGTCAACAACATGTTATGGGATTGCTGAAACAGAAAATTATAATTTCTGAATGTGCAGAAAATAAAGAATTGCAGGAATTATTGCATGCAGCTGAACAAGTTGGAAAGCATACTTTGCAATGTGGTTTTGATTCTTTAGAGGCCTCCTGCAGGGCCGCAGTTACTGGATCTGTGATTAGAAGGCATGCCTAGCTAAAGGAACAAAATTTGCCTGATCATGTTAAAGCTAAATTGCTAGATGCACCTTTACAGCATGATACTCTGTTTGGTATTAAGGCAGAAGAGGTTTTAAAGAAAATGGAAGACAAAGCTAAGTCTATGCAAACTGTAAAAGACTTCTTACAAGTGCAGCCACCAAGATTCAGTAGACACTGGCCTACAAAAATTGGTCCTTTCCTGTGTCAGACAGAGCTCAAAGGGACAAATCCAGCTGCCCTAAGGGTTCCAGATACCAGGCACAAGATTCATACAGGTCAAAGCAATGGGGCGCTTCTACCTCCAAATCTGGATTAGATAAAGCGCAAACCTACAGAAAACAGTCCCAATGACTTCCCTCTGCCTTCCCCAAGTACTTCTCTTTTGGCAGCACCTTTAGGGGGAAATTTAGCACTTTTTGCTCGAAAATTGGCAGTTAATAACCCAGGACAAGTGGGTGCTACACATAGTATCACAGGGATACAGATTCCATTTCCATACTCTGCCAATGGCAAACAGTTGGCCAGATCTGCCAAAAAATCAATGGGCAGAGGCACAGAAACAGGTTACATCCCTCATGGATATGGGGGCCATTCAGCCAGTACCAGAACAGGAAAAAGGACAGGTTTTTACTCAAGACTGTTCTTGGTACCCAGAAAGGACAAGCCCTGGCGGCCAATACTGGATTTATCGATTTTGAACACATACCTGGACATTCCAAAATTCAAAATGCTGACTTTGCAGCAGCTTCTGCCCATGCTGGGCAAGAATGCTTGGCTGGTGACATTAGACCTAAAAGAGGCATACATGCATGTCCCAATAAGACAGTCATGCAGAAGATATCTTAGATTCAAGGCTGGCTTAATGCATTACCAATTCTCTCCACTGCCCTTTGGCTTATCTACTGCGCCCAGGGTCTTTACAAAGTGCCTGACACTAGTAATTGCATTTTGCAGACAAAGAAGTATTCAAATATATCCTTACTTGGGTGACTGTCTCATTCAAGCAGAGAACAGGGACATACTTCTTCAGCACCTGGCGTTTGTGAAAAGGCTTCTAACATGTCTAGGTACACAATAAACTAAATGAAATCACAACTGGTACCCTCTCAAAAGATAACATTCCTGGGTGCAAGCTTGAATACAACTGCCCAGATGGCTTACCTCATGCCAGACAAGCAAAGGCAACTGACTACTTACTTCAAACTGATGGTAACAAAAACCCAGTTATCTGCAAGACAAATTCTGCAGGCTTTGTGCTTCATGGCATCCTGCATCCTACTGATTCCATATGTAAGACTGCATATGAGGAAACTTCAATGGTACCTAAAAAGTTTATGGAGTCAACATTGTCACAGTCTGGAAACAATGATTGCTGTCATTCCCTGCTTGCAACAAGAGTTTCTGTGGTGGGCAAAGGCATGTCATCAAAACATAGGACGGGCCTTCACTCTACCACCTGCCAGACAAACCTTAACAACAGATGCATCAGATTATACTTGGGGGGCCCACATGGCAGGAAGATGCATTCAGGGCATATGGACCCCAAAACAAATGCATCTACATATCAACCAGAAAGAGATGCTAGCTGTTCAAAATGCCCTGACAGCCTTCAAGGACTTACTTCATCCAGGACAACTACTGATAAAGACGGACAACACCATGGTCATGTGGTATATAAACAAGCAGGGGGCACGCACTCATACCCCCTTTGCAGATTAGCCATGGCACTGTGGGACACAGCTTTGACTTACCAAATTCATCTTCAAGCTCAATTCCTGCCGGGAAAACAAAATACTCTGGCAGACGATTTAAGCAGAATCCTTATGGATCCTCACGAGTGGAAACTAGATCCACAAGTCTTCAGCATGATAACAAAGAAATGAGGGAGCCCAGACATAGATCTGTTTGCCTCCCCTCAGAATTATCAATTGAAAAGATTCTGCACAAGGACTCATCAAAGACAAGCATGGAAAGTGGATGCTCTATCCTTCAGTTGGAAAAACCTATCAGTTTACACCTTTCTTCCACTGCCTCTTCTTCCCAAGGTCCTCCTAAAAGTCAGACAAGAGAAATCAAAGGTGATACTAATTGCCCCGGACTGGCCCCACCAATACTGGTACCCAGTCCTAAGGAACTTGTCTCAATACCCAGCTTGGACCTTACCTCAAAGACCTCAACTACTATCCCAGCTAAACAGTCATATCCTGCACAATCAACTCCAGACACTGAACCTGGCAGCATGGCTGATCATGTAGTTATACAAACAACACCACTCAGTAAAGCTGTGATGGATGTCATTTTGGAAGCCAGAAGGCCTAGTACTAGAAAATCTTATGCTGATAAATGGAAGAGATTCTGTGCTTGGAATCAAGCACAAGGAACTGATACAGCAGAACCACATATTCTTCAGATATTACAATACTTGACTGAGATGCTTGACAAAGGCCTATCTTTCTCATCAATTAAAATCCATGCCTCTGCCATTTCGGTTCATTACAATACAGAGCCACCAATCTTTTCTCTTCCTTTAATAAAGCAGTATCTTAGAGGAGAAAAAATTTTAAGGCCTTCTAGAAGATCACCAATTCCTGCATGGGACCTCAGTTTATGTGTTAAAGCTCACCCTGCCTCCATTTGAACCAGCTGCTACTGCTGATATAAAGTTTTTATCATGGAAAACAGCTCTACTACTAGCAATTACTTCAGCAAGAAGAGTTTCAGAGCTACAGGCCCTCATGGCTGTGAAGCCTTTTATCATATTTTACCCAGACAAGGGTGTCTCTGAGGACAAATCCAACATTTATGCCTAAGGTGGTTTCCAGTGTGGCCCTTAACCAAACTATTCATCTGCCAACCTTTTATCCAAATCCGCAGAACAAGGGGGAGAGAATTCTGCATTCCTTGGATGTACACAGACAACTAAGATTTTACTTGAGAAGACTAAAGCTCTAAGAAAAACTGAGCAATTACTAGTGACATATATATGCTGCAGGATCAGAAGGAAAGGCTATTTCAAAGCAGACTATTTCAAAGTGGATAAGCCACTGCATTCGTTTCTGCTACTTACACCATGATAAACCTGTGCCCAAGGGCATTAGGTCTCATTCCACCAGAGCTGCAGCTACTTCAGCAGCCTTTCTCAGAGGAGTACCAACCAAAGACATTCTAGAGGCTGCTACTTGGAATTCTGTTCACACCTTTACAAAGCATTATCATTTGCCTCTCTACTCTAAGTCCAGGGCAGGCTTTGGCACTGCAGTTCTGCAGGGCCTTATAGCCGCTCCTAATGCTGTTTAGCTCCAGCCTCCCAACCATAGCTTTGGGATTCTACCCAAATGTAACGACTGCAACAGTGAAACATGAAGAACATAGTACAGTTGTGTACACTTACCATAAATGTAGATGTTTGAGTGTATTCCCTGTTGCAGTCCAGGTTACCCGCCCGCCATCCCCCCTTTCATTCTGGAGTTTATCTTTCTGTTTCTATCTTCTACAACCTATGTGGTGCATTTGCTTGTAGATGAAGGTAAAGTTTATATTGATGCATGTGTGTGTGTGTGTGTGTATATATATATATATATATATATATATATATATATATATATATATATATATATATATATACATATATATATATATATATATATATATTTTTTTTTTTTTTTTTTTTTTTTTTTGCTACCTTTTTGGTGGCACCTGACATCTGGAGCAAGAAAAACTAAAGAAAATGGCATCGTCTGCTTGTTTTATATCCCTGACGACCTGATGTCATGGAAGAGGAGACAGCAACTGACGCAGGACCCAAGACTTTGGAATTAAGGCTGACTGAGGGCAACCTGCCAGCAGATTACCCAAATGTAATGACTGCAACAGTGAATACACTCGAATATCTACATTTATGGTAAGTGTACACAACTGTACTTTCTCTGCACTGACCTTTGGCATATTTACTGCGCCCAGGGTATTCACAAAGTGCCTAGCTCCAGTCATTGCATTTTGCAGGCAAAAAAATATTCAAATATACCCATACCTGGACGATTGTCTAATTCGGGCAGAAAGCCAGGACATACTTTTAGATTAGTACTAGGCTAACTGCCCTTGTGGGCCATTTTAAGCCTGGCCAATTATCCTTTGTGAGACTCAAACCCTGCACCTTGTGTTTTTAAGGCAAACACCTTAACCATTAGGCCACCCTCCCAACCAAATAAACACACCTTCAATCTGTAATGCTCTTTCCAGTGGTGAGAATCAAACCTTGTACCTTGCAACTGAAAGGCATACACACTAACCACTGTACCATTTCATCTGGCATTTGTACAAAAGGTATTAACTTGTCTGGGGTACACCATAAACGAAAAGAAATCACATCTGGTACCCTGTCAACAAATTACATTTCTGGGAGCAAGCTTGAACACAACTTCCCAGATGGCATTCCTCACGCCAGAGAAACAAATTAATTTGACAACTTACTTCAAACTAGTGGCCACAAAAACTCTGCTATCTGCAAGGCAAATACTGCAAGCCTTGGAGTTCATGGCCTCGTGCATTCTACTAATTCCATATGCAAGACTGCATATGAGGAAACTACAATGGTATCTAAAAAGCCTATAGTGTCAACATTCTCAGGATCTAGAAGCAATGATTCCTATCATACCTTGCCTACGGTTAGACTTCCTTTGGTGGGCAGAGGCCTGCCACAACAAGGGACTACCATTCACTCTACCCCCTGCCGCCCAAATCCTAACAACAGACGCATCAGACTATGCATGGGGGCTCACCTGGCAGGGAAGTGCATTCAGGGCAAATGGAACCCAAGTCAAATGCATCTGCATATCAATCAAAAAGAAATGTTATGTGTACAGAATGCTCTGACATCCTTTAAGGACCACATTCTTCCAGGACAATTAATGGTAAAGACGGACAACACCACTGTTATGTGGTACATAAACAAGCAGGGGGGGTACCCATTCTTACCCCCCCCCCCTCTGCAGACTAGCCATGGCTCTGTGGAACACAGCCTTGAGCTACCAAGTGCATCTACAGGCTCAATTCCTGCCAGGAAAACTAAATACACTGGCAGACAAACTATGCAGAAATCTCATGGACCCACACGAGTGGAAAAGTACAGTTTTGTACCTACCATAAATGTAGATGTCCGATAGGTATGCATCTGCAGTCCTTACATATGGGTTGTCCTGCCTCAGGCAGCCCTTCGGTCGGCCGTATTCCAAAGTCTGGGTCCGGCGTCGGCTGATGTCGCCCTTTCCCGCCAGAGCCTGGGGTATAAAGCCAGCCGACGGCATCTTCCTCAGTTTTTCTTCGCCCAGATGCCAGGTGCCCTCTAAGGAAGGCTAAATTTGGAGAGATGCAAAAAATTCCAAACATGCACAATAATATAAAACAAATACACCATAATAGATAACCCCAGCTAGCTATAAGAGGGATAAGTACCCAAGAAGTACCACAGAGGGGAAGGAGGGAGGGTAAGGTTTGACTGCAGATGCATACCTATCGGACATCTACATTTATGGTAGGTACAAAACTGTACTATGTCCTTCAAGGATGCATCTGCAGTCTTTACATATGGGTAGAATACCATAGCCAAGCTGGGGGTGGAAGGATCTAAGAAAAGGATGGTGTAGCTAAAATTCCCTGCAGGACTGCCGTAGCAAAGCCTGCTCTGGATCTGGAATATAAAGGTAAATTGTAATGCTTGGAAAATGTATGCACGGAGCTCCATGTAGCAGCTTCTAAAATGTCTTTGGTAGCCACCCCTCTTAAGAAGGCTGTGGAGGTGGCTGTGGCTCTGGTGGAATGAGGTCTAATGTTAGCTGGCACAGTTTTGCCATGAAAGGAGTAGCAGAATCGAATGCAATTCCCTATCCATTTTGAAATTGTCTGTTTGGAAATTGCTTTTCCTTGTATACCAGCAGCATATGCTACAAAGAGCTGGTCAGTTTTTCTGTAAGACTTAGTTCTGTCCAAGTAGTAGCGCAACTGTCTGTGAATGTCCAGGGTATGCAGAAGTTTCTCCCCCTTATTTTGTGGATTTGGAAAGAAGGTAGGCAGGTGAATAGCTTGGTTCAATGAGACCCTGGATACCACCTTTGGCATGAATGAAGGATTGGTTCTCAGAGAGACTCTGTCCTGATGAAAAATAAGAAATGGTTGTACTGCCATGAGGGCCTGCAATTCAGATAATCTTCTTGCTGAGGTTATGGCCAGAAGGAAGGCAGTCTTCCAAGACAGGAACTGTAGTTCTGAAGATGCTGCTGGTTCAAAGGGAGGTAGAGTTAACTTTTCCAACATGAAGTTAAGGTCCCATGTAGGCACTGGTGGTTTCCTTGGAGGATTGTTGTTTTTAATTCCTCTTAGAAACTGCCTTGGGAGAGGATGAGAGAAGACAGGTGGATCAGTATTGTATTCTGCTGAAATTGCTGAAGCATGAATTTTTATGGAAGAGTAAGAAAGACCATTGTGGAGCATTTCTGCCAAGTATTCCAGGATATGTGCCATGCTCATCACTGTTGCATCTAGGCCCTTTGCGGTGCTCCAAGTGCGGTATCTTTTCCATTTTGATGAATATGCCTTCCTTGTGGAAGGCCTGCGAGCTTCCATGATGATATCCTTCACTCTCTTGGATTGCTTTTCCTGGTGAGGAGTCAAGGTATTCTCCAGGCTGTCAGCTGCAGGGTTTTCAGGCTGGAGTGCAGAGTTTTGTAATTGTGCTGTGTCAGAAGTAGTGACCATTGTGGTAGAGGCCACGGTTTCGTGCGTGACATGCTCCTTAACAGTGGGTAGCAGTGCTGTCTTGGCCAGTTCGGAGCTATCAGAATCACTTTTGGCTGCTCTCTCCTGATTTTCAGCAAGACCTTGGTCATTAGTGGAAGAGGTGGAAATGCATACACTGTTAGAGTATTCCAGCTGAAAGAGAGGGCGTCCACTTTCCATGCTTGTGGGTGGTATGTCTTTGAGCAGAATTTCTTCAGCTGATGGTTGTGGTGGGAGGCAAATAGATCTATATCGGGCCTGCCCCATGATTGTGTTATCTGAAGGAAGATGTCTGGGTGCAACATCCATTCGTGTGGATCCATGATATTCCTGCTTAGGCTGTCCGCCAGTATATTGTCTTTTCCTGGCACAAACTGGGATAGCAGCTCTATACTGAGTTTTAGGGAAAGTTCCCAAAGATTCATTGCCAGCCTGCAAAGAGGGTAGGAATGGGTACCTCCTTGCTTGTTTATGTACCACATAACTGTGGTATTGTCTGTCCTTATTAGCAGGTGGCCTTGATGCAGAAAGTGTTTGAAGGCCTCGATTGCATGTATCACTGCCAGCATTTCCTTTTGGTTTATGTGCATGCGCAATTCTTTCTGTGACCATAGTCCTTGGATGCATCTGCCCTCCATGTGCTCCCCATCCATGGTCTGAAGCGTCCGATGTAATGGTTTGGCTGGTTATTGGTTTGCTGAAAGGCAGACCCCTGTTTGACTGGCTTGCTTGAGCCCACCACAGAAATTCCTTTTGAAGGCATGGAATGAGTGGTATCAAAGCTTCTAGGCTGTGTCTGTGCTGAGACCATAAACTCCTTAGGTACCATTGTAGTTTCCTCATATGCAGCCTTGCTTGTGGAATCAGAAGAATGCACGATGCCATGTAACCCAGGGCCTGCAGGATTTTCCTTGCAGTCAGCTGAGTTTGTTTTGTCAGATTTTCGAAGTAATCCGGTAGTTGTCTTTGTTTTTCTTCTGTGAGAAAAGCCATTTGGGTGGTTGTATGTAGTTCACCCAGAAAAGTTATTCTTTGGGATGGAACAAGTCTTGATTTGTGAATGTTGACTGTGTATCCCAAGGCCTGAAGTAGGCGGATGGCATAATTCAAGTGTTTTACCAAAGTTTGTTGGCTGTCCGCTTGTATAAGGCAGTCATCCAGATATGGGTATATTTGAATCCCCTGTAGTCTGCAATGTGCAATTACTGATGCCAGGCATTTCGTGAATACTCTGGGCAGTAGATAAGCCAAAGGGCAATGCTGAGAATTGATAATGCTCTGAACCTGCAAGAAATCTGAGGTGTCTTCTGCAACTTTGTCTGATAGGGACATGCAGGTATGCCTCCTTGAGGTCTAGAGTTACCAGCCAAGACCCCTTGCCCAGCATGGGAAGGAGTTGCTGTAGGGTCAGCATTTTGAATTTTGGCACAATGAGATAAGTATTCAGTGCGGACAAGTCGAGAATAGGCCTCCATTGTTTTTCTTTTCTTGGGACAAGGAATAGTCTGGAATAAAATCCTTGGCCTTGTTCTGTGAGAGGAACCTTTTCTATAGCTTTCATTTGCAATAGGTTGGCAATTTGTTTTAAAGCCTCTGCCCTTTGATTCGGTGGCAGGTTTGGCATGCCTTTTCATTTTGGTAATGTATGAAAATGGAACCTGTATCCTTTGTCTATTATTTACAGTGTCCATTTGTCCCTTGTAATACTGTGCCAATTTCTTGAGAATAAAGATAGCTTTCCGCCCAAAGGTGCTTCCAATTGAGCCCTGGTCGGCGGGGTCAAGGTGAAGTCATTGAGTTTGTCCTTGTGCAGCTGTTGTAGGTCCTGCACTACCTCTCTGGTTAGGAGGCTGCCATTGACGTCCTCTGTAGGAGCCTCTAGCTTGCCCTCTACCTCTGGCATGCCTGTTCTTGCCTCTTTGAAATCTCTCTGTGTCCGGAAAGAACCAATTCTTAGAAGGCCAATTTCTGCTGAATCTTGGTGGTTGGACCTGGAGAAAATCTTTGACTGTTTGTACAGATTTAGCCTTTTCCTCAAATTTCTTTAAGACCTCGTGAGCAGTGGAGCCAAATAACTTTTGCTTTTCCAGTGGGGCATCCAGAAGCTTTGCTTTAACATGATCTGGCAGTTTGTTCCTTCAGCCAAGCATGCCTATGTATGACTGCACCTGTCATTGCTGACCTACATGAAGCTTCCAATGCATCATAACCACACTGCAAGAAATGGTTGCTAACCTGTTGTGAGTTATGTACCAGATCCTGAAGTGACATGCGATCTAGGGGTTCAGGTGAAGACAGTTTTTTATGCAATTCATCTAACAAATACTCCTGGTACTGTATCATATGGAATTGACAATTTAATGCCCTCATAGAAAGAGTGGAAGAAGTATACACTTTTTTACCCCATCTCTCTAAAGCCCTGGACTCCCTTTCAGAGGGGAGTGGATTTTTAGTAGTGGCAGTTGCAACCCCTTTAGGGCCCTGGGAAATAGTTTCTGGGTCAGCAGAGTGGGCCTTGTAAAGGAAATGATGTGAGTCCGGGACCCTGTAGTACCTATCTGGTTTGACAGGAGCCGGGGGAAGGGAGTCAGGGGTAATGCTAGACTCAGAATACACATCACCAATAACATTTAAAACAGGAGGAATAGCCAAAGGTCTATGCTGAGGTAAATGCAAAAAAGTCCTTAATCTCTTCCTGGAATCGGAGAATTCCTGGCCCTGCCATTGGAAATGCTCTCTCATGGAGTGAAGGGTCTCCCCAAAGGACAGCTCTTCAGGAGGGGAGGCAGAGGGAATAGATTCCTCTGCATCAGAATCCTCGTAGGCCGTAAAGGCCTCCTCCTGGTAGTGTGAAAGAGCAGAGCCATCTGAGGCCTCATCAGAGGACTGGGGATCAGTGGGCTCAACCCTGGGCCTTTTGTCTAGAGGAGGTTGAGAGCCCCTGTCCGGATGAGGCTGAGAGCCCCTAATTAAGGAAATAAGGTCCTCAGCTAAACTTAAAATCTGTGAACCTGTAGAGGATCCCTGAGGAATAGCCTTGGGAGGCAGAGATTTTGTCTGTTTAGCAGCTTTAGCCCTAGTGATTGCTTTTATGGACATGGATGCAGGAGGCCCGTCTGCTCCACGTGCTGGCGTAGTTTTGTCTAGGGGAATGGTGCCGGATGTTTCCTGAACACCGATTTCCTAGGGAAATTCTATAACCGACTCAGAAGAGGCCTCCGGGGCCGAGGTTGTCGATTGAGCGGTTTCCATGGTCGGAAGTACCAAGGACTCGGTTTCAGCCGAGACCGAGACACTCGTGGTGGGCCTAGGCGTGGTTTCAGCCAAAACCACGGTCCGCGTGTGTCGGTCCTTGTCCTTCCGTTTTTTGGTTAAATGAGAAGTCGGAGTCTCCGACGGCATATTATAACAGTTACTAGCCCCAAAAAATTCCTCTGCAAACTCCGCCCGACGCCTAAGAGTGCGTCGGTTGAAGGAGGCACAGGCAGTACAGGCCGAGACATCGTGGTCTGGGCCTAGGCAGGGGAGGCAGTAAGAATGGAAATCCTTATGAGGTATTTGTTTCCCACAAGTTAAGCAATTATTAACTTTAAGCGCTTGATCTGACATCAGCTGAGGCAAGAAAGAGTCCCCAATGGGGTACTTAGCTTTTGAAGTCTTCGGTAGCTGAAGTTACAGGAGCTGGCCGACCGGCACTTGCGAACTGCTTCTGCTTCGGGCACCACGTGGCAAGAAAGACTGAGGAAGATGGCGTCGGCTGACGCTTTTATACCCCAGGCGCTCTGACGTCGGGGAAAGGGCGACATCAGCCGACGCCGGACCCAGACTTTGGAATCCGGATGACCAAAGGGCTGCCTGAGGCAGGACAACCCATATGTAAGGACTGCAGATGCATCCTTGAAGGACATCTGCAACCAAAGACTTTTAACATGTTGATCAACAAATGGGGGAGCCCAGATATAGACCTGATTGCCTCCCCCCAGGACTACCAGTAGGACAAATTCTGCACAAGGACTCCCCCCAAGCAAGCTTGGAAAGTGGATGCTCTGTCCTTCAGCTGGAAAAATCTATCAGTTTATGCCTTTCCTCCTCTGCCTCTCCTCTCAAAAGTACTACTAAAGATCAAACAGGACAAATCAAGGATGATACTGATTGCACCAGACTGGCCACGTCAACACTGATACCCCTCTTGCTCAGTGTGTCTCAGCTAGCCCCATGGCACCTGCCTCAGACCTCTACCCTGCTGTCACAGTAGGAGAGCCAGATTCTGCACCCCCAGCTTCAAACCCTGAACCTGGCAGCCTGGCTAATTGCCTAATCTCTCCATTACCATCCCTCAGTAAACAAGTGTTGGATGTTATTTTGGATTCAAGGTGGCCTAGTACTAGAAAATCATATGCTGAAAAATGGAAAAGATTCTGTGCCTGGAGCCAAACTCAAGTGATGGCCACATCAGTGCCCAGTTTACCTCAGATTCTTCAATACTTAACTGAGATGCTTCACAAAAGCCTTTCCTTTTCCTCCATCAAAATTCATGCCTCAGCCATTTCAGCTCATTACAACACAGAACCACCCCTCTTTTCTCACCCACTGCTTAAGCAGTTCCTCAGAGTGGCCAAAAACTTAAGACCACCAAGGAGAGCCCCAACTCCAGCCTGGGACCTTAACTTTGTATTGGAAAAACTCACTCTTCCTCCTTTTGAGCCAGCTGCAACTGCAGAGTTAAAATTCCTTTCTTGGAAAACAGCTTTCCTTTTAGCAATCACTTCAGCAAGAAGGGTGTCTGAATTACAGGCCCTTATGGCAGTGGAGCCTTTCATCATCTTTCATGTGGACAGGGTGTCCGTCAGCACCAATCCCTCCTTCATGCCCAAGGTGGTATCCAGTGTGGCTCTTAATCAATCCATTCATTTGCCAACCTTCTTTTTTAATCCACAGAACAAAGGGGAACGGATACTGCACTCCTTAGATTTGCACAGACAACTTAGATTTTACTTGGACAGGACTAAACCTCAAAGGAAATCTGAACAACTGCTGGTGGCATTTGCTGCAAGGGCAGAGGGGGAAAGCTATTTCAAAGCAAGCTATTTCTAAATGGATAGGCCATTGCATTAATTTCTGCTATAAGCACCATGGAAAACTTATCCCACAGGGGATTAGACCCCATTTAACCAGGGCTGCATCTACCTCTACAGCCTTTCTCAGAGGTGTCCCTACCAGAGACATCCTAGAAGCTGCTACCTGGAGTTCTGTACATACTTTCACCAAGCATTACCATTTGCCAATTTTCTCTAAATCCATCACTGACTTTGCCACTGCAGTCTTGCAGGGCCTTATAGCTGGTCCTAATGCTATCTAAATTCCTCCTCCCATTTTAGCTTTGGGAATCTACCCAAATGTAATGACTGCAACAGTATAACACTAAGAACATAGTACAATTGTGTATACTTACCATAAATGTAGATGTTAGAGTGTATTCACATGTTAGAGTGTATTCACTGTTGCAGTCCTGTTTACCCTCCCTCCAGCCCCCTGACTTCTTTTGGCTATACCTCTATTCTCCTTTACTATGCTTAAAAGCTTTTTGGTGTATTTGATTTTTTGTTGGAGGTATAACCTTGTGTGTGTGTGTGTGTGTGTGTGTATATATATATATATATATATATATATATATATATATATATATATATATATATATATATTTAATTGCTTCCCATTAGGGGGGCACCTGACATCTGGGGCAAGAAAAACTGATGTAATGGTGTTGGCTGCATGCTTTATACCCCTGACTTCCTGACGTCACGGAAGATGAGACAGCAACTGATGCAGGACCCAAGACTTTGATAATCAGGCCAACTGAGGGCTACTGCAAGCAGATAACCCAAATGTGATGACTGCAACAGTGAATACACTCGAACATCTACATTTATGGTGAGTGTACACAACTGTACTTTCTCTAAAGATCCCAGTACTAGTTGTTTTATCTCTGTTATTATCTTCACTGCTTCTTGTACAGCTGGTTTAGAGTTTTACTTCTGTTTTCTAATAATTGCTTTTTTAACAGCCACCATAATTAGACTCAGCATGGCCTTACTTATGTCTATGCAATTCCAATTCTCTATCATACTTCAAAAATAATGTTCCTTAGTTACACAAATTTGCTTAGCCAGTATCTCCGATAGAGTAGTCTGCAGGGACTCTTTAAAGTGTGCCAACTCATTACACTCCTAGAAAATATGTTCCCAATTTCCTCTTTCTTCCCCATCACACTTCCAACATTTGCTGTCTAACTAAGAAAAAAAATATTTGGAGTCTACTTGGGGTATAAAAATACCTATGTAAATACTTCCAAGCAAAGATCCTAAATCTTCTAGACTTTGTTGTATGTTTGGGAGACATACATATATATCCTCCATTGTTTCTTTTTGAATTGATTATCTAGTCTCTCTTCCCAATCCTTTCTAACCTGATCTGATGGATTCTTGCACTTCTCCAGCAATATTTGGTACGCTCTACTAATTATTTCTTTTTTAACAACAGCTTGTGTTCTAGATTCTACTAAAAACTTCCAGTTCTGGTCTTTTGCTTAGGACCTTCCTATTTCTTTCTGTTTGCCTATACTCTTGTATCAGTCTTGATAGGGAAGACAATCTCTAGTTTGCAGTCCAAGTGAATACTTGGCCTCTTCCCATTCTGTTACCTTTGCCTCTCTATTTGTTCCCAATATCTTGGCTCTTTTGACAGTTTTCTCCAATAAATTACAGCCTCTCTTGCCTATTGTCTGTATACCTAAATGCAGTCATCCCTATCAGCAGAATCTCCTTACCCCATTCCCTTGTTGCCTTAGTTCTTGGAATACTTTCTGCTGTTTTATGAACATAATGTTCTGTATGGTTATTGTTATTCTCATTAAGGATCTGCTTCCAAAATCCCAGTCTCTTTTGTATCTTGAGCTTGCCCCTGTTTCATTATCATTCCTTTCCAGTTTTGATTTATAGGTTTCTGCTTGTGCTATATATAGGAGGCTTAACTGAAATACCCTTCAAATCGGGTAATCCTAAACAGCCTTATTATGTTGGAAGAATCAACTTATCCCACTTGACTCTTGTCATCTTCTCCTCCTAGATAAAATCCTTCAGCTCATTATTAATTTTTATCCACAACTTCTCATCTGGTTGATAAAAATATACCTTACGTATGTATAAAACTAAAGGGACTAAAAACATTTTAACTGCTTGTATCTTGCTGTCCGTATCCATATAACAAAGCTTCCAGGGTTTGTCTTATCTTTTGTTTAGTCGCTTCTCACATATCCTTAGCTGCCACACTGGAATCCTTTTTAATCCATATTCCTAAGTATTTTATTTTATCAGGTCCCCATAAATGTGGATGTTTCTGAACCAGTTTGTGCATGGGTACATAATTTGCAGCCATTACCCTTGTTTTAGCTTCATTAACTTTGTATCCCAAAAAGTTATGAAACCGCCTCAAAATGCTCCACAACACTGAAATGTCTTCCTCTGGTTTTATCAGGTATAGAATAATGAAGTGAACAAAAAGAAGCACCAATTGAAAATCCACAGAAACGGGCACAAGAAGAACCAATACCAGCTAAGAGCCTGAACGCAGGTTTATTGACAACCAATGTGCCACAACCCTATTCACGTAGACAGCTGATACAATACAAGTGTTTCGATACGTGTTTTACAGAATAAAAGATCCATTACCAGCTCTGCTAGAAGAGAATGAAGTTGGAATTCATTGCTTACGCAGGTTGACGCTCCTGCCAAACGGATGTGATGTAATTACTAAACCTGTGGTGCGGAGCTATAAGGATGTTGCTTTTTCGTGTTTTGTAAACCTCTGAAGAAGCTACTTTCTTTTGTAGCGAAAACGCTGTCTGTTGTTATTCAATAAACCTGCGTTCAGGCTCTTAGCTGGTATTGGTTCTTCTTGTGCCCGTTTCTGTGGATTTTCAATAGGTATAGAATAATGTCATCTGCAAATAGAGCCAGCTTTTCTTGACTACCATACCAATTATATCCTTGAATTTCTGAGTCCCTTGTTTTTGTTGCTAATGGTTCTAAACATAATGCAAATAACAAAGGGGAAGGAAGACACCTCTGTCTGGGTCCTCTGCTCAAAAAGAAATTATAAGAGAGGAACTCTCCCACAATTTTCGTCTCCAATCCCTCATACATCCTTCTAATCAGCATAATAATTTTATCAGGGAATGCAAATGCTTCCATTGCCCTGCATATAAACTCCCAGCTTACTCTGTCAAATGCTCTCTCTACATCAAGACCCACCAATACCAGTGGTATTTTCTTATATTCTGCTTCCTTCTGGATCATCAGTGTTCTGTTAATGTTGTCAAATGTTTGCCTCCCCTCCACAAGACAATATTGATCCATATTTATCAATTTTTGCATCACCTCTGCCATTCTTTTAGCCATTATAGACAGAAACACTTCATGGTTTAAGACTGAAATGGGCTTGTTTGTATGAAGTTAGAGCTGATGGGTATTTACCGTCTTTAGGTATTACAGCCACCAACACTTTCTTCCAGGATGTTGGTGCTTCTCCTTCTCTTAAAATACTGTAAAACACAATCTTCCAGATCTTTATCAGTTTTTTCCCTCCTAGCTTCCAAGCTTCCACAAAAATACCATCTATTACTGGGGACTTTCCTGTGGATTGGTTATACATCACCATTTTATCTCATTTTCTTCTGTTAGTAATTGAGCCTCATCTACCTCTAACCTTGGCATGTCTAATTCTTCCATAAATCTTTCCATTTGTACCTTTTCTTGATTTCCATATTTCTCTGCTTTATGCAGACTTTCATAAAATTTTTGAAATATTTCTAGTACCTCTACAGGATCTCTTATCTTCCTTGTTCCAAGCTCCCTAAGCTTGGCGACAACCCTTTCTACTTTCTGTTGCCTGAGTCATTGCTGTTAAAGTCTTTGTGCTCTCTCTGGAGTAAACGAAAAACAGTTGTTTAACAGCAGTCTTTCTAAACTCATGCATATTATCGAGGTAATCCCTTATTTTCTGTTTGACATTCTGCAATTGCTTCTCTTCTTGTTGTTTGAGATTCACCCTATTCTGCATTTGTCAGTCCCTCTAAATAATTCTTGTTACTTCTTAACCATATCTCTCTTTCTTTTATTTCCACCCTATTTTTAAACTCCAATTTAATTTTATTCCATTCTCTAGCTATATTTTCAGAAGAAACTTCTATCTCCTCTAATAACTTCCAAATAATTTCCACTACCCATTTCTTAAATTCCTCTCTCTTCAACAGATAGGAAAGCACCAGTGTCTCATTTTTATTTCATTACCTTGCATTTTTATTTTAGTTATTATTGACGATTGATCTGAAATAGTTATTCGATGAATATCATAAGTTTCAATTAAATGTACATGTTCCTGTCAAATGTAAGTTCTGTCTAACTTTGCCCAGTTTTTGTATCTTGGGGAATAATAGGTAAATTCACTCCAAACTCCTCCTCCTGAATAAGTCACATCTTTCATGCCAAATATTTTCATAAATTTCTTAAAAAATCTATCCTCCTTTGTTAGTTTCCTTTCTGGGACCCCTAGATACACCTTCACTGCTGCAAATCAAATTCCACTCCCCAACTGTAAATAATATTCCCTGCTAAAAACTGATCATTTCTCCCAGATTTTTTTAAGCTCCATTATAGCAGTTTTAGGTGGAATATAAATACATGCCAGTGTAATCCTCCTCCCTTGCCAGTAGTCCTTTAATACTACAAATCTGCCATTATTATAGTTTTTATCCTATTCTGTCTCTATTGGAGCTCCTCTTGCAATTAATATAAGTACTTTTCTTTTGTCCCAGGCATTCCACTGAATAACTGTCCTGAAAACCTTTCTTTATCAAATTCACATGTTCGTTTCTTTCCATATGTGTCTCCTGTAGCATAGCTGTTTGCACTTTACATTTTTAATATTCACTCTTCTTTCTTTTTTGTATATATCTGTGAGACCATTACCATTTAAAGATAATATAGAAAGTATTATTGAGTTAAAAAGTTGTTATCCCCATCTTTTATGTGTAAGTTTTTTTGTTAAGTATCTAGTTCCAGCTTTTGAGTTACATGCATACATTAATGTTTGGCAGGTTAAGCTTTTATGCAGTTGTTTCTTGTCATATCCATTTGAGCCTATGTCACATCTTACAAAACTTTTTGTTTTATTGAAAGCCCTCAAACAAAAAGACAGATGCACTCCTAGTACACCCCTAAAACCTATTAACTTAATACCAACACACAAAATGATGTGTATCTTCAGATATTGAAGGTTTACCTTCCTAATAGAATAATTGTCCCAAACTGACAGCCACACTCAGATTTGGGTTAAACTAAAAGGAAGATTATCCATGCTAAGACATGGTACAGCTTGTGGTTTTGTGTTATTTTTATTGCTCTCCCAGATTAGGAAAACGCTTGAATAATTTCAGAAAACATGATCTCCTAGCCAGTGATAGAAAGATGTTGAAACAAAGAAGTATTTTGTTTGTATTGCTCTTTATCGGATTGTCTCCATGGAGACAAGAGAACCAGATAGAGTTGCCTCTATAAGCATTTATTTGCTAGACAAATGCTTGATTATAGTCGATGTTCTTTTTTTAATTATTTGCTTTCTCTTAAAATTTGTTACTAGATCAAGCCAAGAGCCATAATTCAGCAGTTCCCCTATGTAAGAATGAGAAGAAGAAAAAAAACACATCTAATGTTTCTTGTAGCATACTGTTTTGACCAGATTTTTTTTCGTTTTTTAACTTTGTGGTGCCTACATTTCTTAAAACTGAACAAGGTGAAAGAGAAAAACTAATGTCTTTTGGCTTTTCCCGGTTAGGGGTCGCCACAGCGGAACTCCGGTCTGCTAATGATTGGCAGTGAATTTTTTTACGGTGCCGATGTTCATCGTTCATACAGCTGCAGTCATTACAGATGGGTTATCCTGCCATCAGGCGGGTCCTCGGTCGGCCGAATTCCAAAGTCTAGGTCCGGCGTCGGTTGTCGTCGCTTCTTCCATGATGTCAGTGCGGCAGGGGTACAAAAGAGGAGGCCAACGCCATTTTCTTTAGTCTTTCTTGCCGCACGGTGCCCGAAGCAGAAGCTGTTCGCAAGTGCCAGTCGGCCAGCTCCTGAGATTTACGAAAGTATTTCAGCCAAAGTCTTCTTGAAAGCTAAGTACCCCATTGAGGAAACTTTTCTTGCCTCAGACCGATGTCAGACAAAGTTAATAATTGCATTTCTTGTGGGAAGCAAATACCGCATAAGGATTTCCACTCTTTCTGTATACCTTGCTTAGGCCCAGACCACGACGTCTCGGCCTGCCGTTTTTGAGCTAGATTCAACAAGCGCACTATTAAGCGCTGGGCGGAGTTCGCCCTTCATTATTTTGGCAAAAAATTTAATTATATCATGTCGTCGGATACTCCGACTCCAGTTTTGAGTAAAAGACGCAAAGATAAGGACCGACATCCGAGGTCCGCACCGACTACTGAGACCACGCTTAGGCTGACTACCGGTTCTCCGGTTCTCAGCGAGGCACCTACGCAGCCCCTGAGTACCGATGACACTACATTACCGGTGACTACAGTACCTGAGGTCACAGGCTCCTCGGTCCCCATTCCTACTGCAGATACCGACGCCACTCTTGGCGGGGAAACTCAGAATTTAGACAGGCCTGCCATTTCTCAAGGTGTCTTCAGGCCTTCCTCCTTCTCTATTAAAGCTTTCACTAAATCTAAAGCAGCCTTGAAAACCAAAAAAACAGGGTTCCCAGACCTCCTCTCAAGGCCACATGCCTAAAATGGCTGAGGATCTGATTACTCTTATCAGGGGATGTTCATCGTGCATACAGCTGCAGTCATAACAGATGGGTTCTCCTGCCGTCAGGCGGGTCCTCGGTCGGCCGAATTCCAAAGTCTAGGTCCGGCGTCGGTTGTCGTCGCTTCTTCCCTGACGTCAGTGTGACAGGGGTATAAAAGAACCAGCCGACGCCATGTTCTCCAGTCTTTCTTGCCGCGCGGTGGCCGAAGCAGAAGCAGTTCGCAAGTGCCGGTTGGCCAGCTCCTGAGATTACGAAAAATTTGGAAACCGAAGTCTTCTTGGGGAAACTTTTCTGCCTCAGACCGATGTCAGACAAAGTTAATAATTGTATTTCTTGTGGGAAGCAAATACCGCATAAGGATTTCCATTCCCTCTGTATACCTTGTTTAGGCCCAGACCACGACGTCTCGGTCTGTCACTGTTGTGCTACATTCAACAAACGCACTATTAAGCGTCGGGTGGAGTTCGCCCAGCATTTTTTTGGGAAAGCATTTAACTGTACCATGTCGTAGGATACTCCGACACCGGTTTTGTCTAAAAAACGCAAAGACAAGGACCGACACTCGAGGTCCGCGGCCTCTACCGACACCACGCCAAAGCCGACTACACGTGGTCCGGTTCTCAGTGAGGCGCCTACGCAGCCCCTGACTACCGACGACACATCTTTGGCGGTGTCTCCTGTACCCGAGGTCGCAAGCTCCTCGGCCCACACCCCGACTACAGATACCGAAGCCACTCTTGGCGTTGAAACACAGAATGTGGACAGGTCCACCTCCACTCAAGGTGTCTTCAGACCTTCCTCTTCTTTCTCCATCAAGGCTTTCACCAAGTCTAAAGCAACCATGCACCCTAAGAGACCAGTTATACAAGGCCCATCTCCAGGCCCCATGCCTAAGAGACAGATGCTTAAAATGGCTGAGGATTTAATTATTCTAATCAGAGGTTCTCAGCCACCTCTGGACAAAAGGCCCAGAGTGGAGGAAGATTCCCCCTCCTCTGATCAGGGATCCATTATTTCAGAACATTCTGATGATCAGGAACAGGCCCCTTTTGAAGACTCTGATGCAGAGGAGTCTATTCCTTCTGTATCCCCCCCCTGAGGATTTCTCATTTGGGGAAACTTTGCATACCTTAAGAGAACACTTCCACTGGGAAGGCCAGGATTATTCAGATTCCAAGAAAAGGCTCAGGGAATTTCTTTTGTTACCCCAGCACAGGCCTCTGGCTGTACCTCCTGTCTTGGACATCCTAGATGATGTTTACTCGGAGGCCTGCCTTAACCCGGACTCTCTACCTCCAGCTCCAGTTAAGCCTGACAGGTACTACAGGGTTCCTGACTCACACCAATTTCTTTACAAAAGCCATGCTGCTGACCTAGAAACCATCTCACAGGGACCCAAGGGAGTTAAGACTTTCATTGCCAAAAATCCATTGCCTTCCGAGAGAGATTCCAGATCCTTAGAAAGGTGGGGAAAAAGGTATATACCTCGGCTACCTTAACCATGAGGGCCTTAAACTGTCAGTTTCATATGCTAAAATACCAACAGTTTCTGTTATCTCAATTGAAAAGTAAAATGTCACAACCTGAACAACCAGACTTGAAGGAGTTGCAGGATTTGATGCATAGTGCAGAACAAGTGGGTAAACATACCTTACAATGTGGTTTTGATGCTCTAGAGGCCTCATGTAGAGCTGCTGTTACAGGCTCAGTCATACGCAGGCATGCTTGGCTCAAGGAACAAACCTTGCCTGATCATGTCAAAGCTAAATTACTAGATGCCCCTCTTCAAAAGGATGTACTATTTGGGGCAAATGCTGAGGAAGTATTACGAAAAATGGAGGAAAAAGCTAAATCAATGCAAACTGTGAAAGAATTTCTGCAGGTTCAACCACCACGTTTTAGTAGAAATTGGCCTTCCAAAAACTGGTCCTTTCCTGCCACGGACAGACCCCAAAGAGGCAGATACAGGCACCCGAGGGGCAGAGGACAACCACAAGGATCGTACAGAGGCAGACAATGGCAAACTCCTACACCAAGAGGTGGTGAGGACAACTCACAATCTTTCAGAAAGCAAACCCAATGACTTTCCCCTTTGCATGCCAACCAGGTCTCAAATGGCAGCCCCCTTAGGAGGAAAGCTGGCACTATTCTCAAAAAACTGGCATGTTGTCACAAAGGACAAATGGATGCTGGACATTATAAACAGAGGCTACAAATTCCACTTTCATACCCTTCCAAAAATGAGAGGCATGCCAAAACTGCCACACAATCAAAGGGCAGAGGCACAAAAGCAAATTTCATATCTTATAACCATGAAAGCTATTCAAGAGGTACCTACACATGAACAAGGTCAAGGTTTTTATTCCAGGCTATTTCTGGTGCCAAGGAAGGGAAAAGATTGGAGACCTATTTTGGATCTTTCCATCCTAAACACATTCCTACTTGTACCAAAATTCAAGATGCTCACTCTACAGCAACTTCTTCCCATGCTGGGCAAGGAGTCTTGGCTGGTAACATTGGACCTCAAGGAGGCATACCTGCATGTCCCAATCAGACAAAATTGCAGAAGATACCTCAGATTTCTTGCAGGTTCAACCCATTATCAATTCTCTGCATTGCCCTTTGGCTTATCTACTGCGCCCAGAGTATTCACAAAATGCCTGGCATCAGTAATTGCCTACTGCAGACTTCAAGGGATACAAATATACCCTTATTTGGACGACTGCCTGATCCAAGCGGACAGCAAGCACGTTCTTCTGAAACATCTGGCTTATGTAATAATGTTATTAAACTCTCTGGGATACACAGTCAGCAAAGAGAAATCAAGGCTAATACCCTCTCGAAATATAATTTTCCTGGGTGCCATTTTGGACACAAACACCCAGATGGCCTACCTCACACCAGAGAAGCAGGGGCAACTAATTCAATACTTCAAAACACTGGCAAATTGCACCAGGCTGACTGCAAGGAAAATCCTGCAGGCTCTGGGATTCATGGCATCTTGCATCTTGCTAATCCCATGTGCAAAGCTGCATATGAGAAAACTACAATGGTACCTGAAAAACATATGGTCTCAACACAGCCACAGTTTGGAAACAATAATACCACTACTTCCATGTCTGCAAAAGGAATTTCTGTGGTGGGCTCAAGAATGTCAAGCAAACACAGGTCTTCCATTCAGCAAGCCTCAAGCAAATCAAGTCATCACAACAGACGCCTCGGACTACGCCTGGGGGGCGCACATGACAGACCGGTGCATTCAGGACAAATGGTCCCAAAAAGAAAAGCACCTTCACATCAATCAAAAAGAAATGCTAGCAGTAATAAATGCTATTATAGCTTTCAAGGACCTTCTACAACCAGGTCAACTATTGATAAGAACGGACAACACCACAGTTATGTGGTACATAAACAAGCAGGGAGGAACACATTCCTATCCCCTATGCAGACTGGCCATATCACTTTGGAACATGGCCATAGACTTACAAATGGAACTACAAGCACAGTACTTGCCAGGCAAGGAAAACACGCTGGCAGACAACCTAAGGAGAAATATGACAGATCCACGAATGGATGTTGCATCCAAAAGTTTTTCAGAAATAATCCAAGAATGGGGAAGGCCAGACATAGATCTCTTTGCCTCCCACAAAAATCATCAATTGACAAAATTCTGCTCGAGGACCTTCCACCCAAAGGCCTGGAGAGTGGACGCTCTCACTTTCAGCTGGACATCAATGACAGTTTATGCCTTCCCGCCTCTTCCTCTGCTGCCCAAAGTCCTATTGAAGACCAGAGCAGACAGACCAAAGATGATCCTCATTGCTCCGGACTGGCCAAGGCAACACTGGTACCCACTCCTGAGGAGCCTGACTCATTCCCCTCCATGGACCCTGCCTCTAATGCCTCTTCTTCTGACTCAGCACAGCTTCAAAACTCTTCAGTCAGCTAAAAACACTCAATCTAACTGCATGGAAAATTCCTTAGCATCACAGCAGGCCCTACTCTCCAAGGAGGTGCAGGATGTCATTTTGGAGGCCAGAAGGCCATCACCTAGAAAAGCTTACTCCGCAAAATGGAACCGTTTTTGTGTCTGGAATGAGAAAAAGGGGCAGAACCCTGGAAAACTGAATTTACCTCAAATACTACAATATTTGGCTGAACTACTAAGCAGTGGACTTTCGTTCTCCTCCATCAAAATCCATGCCTCAGCCATTTCTGCAGAATACAACACTGATCCTCCTTTATTCTCTCACCCTCTTTTAAGACAGTTCCTCAGAGGGGCTAAGAATTTAAGACCTCCAAGGAAACCACCAATACCTGCTTGGGATCTAAAGTTCATTCTGGAAAAACTGACTTTGCCTCCTTTTGAGCCCGCTGCTTCATCAGATTTGCAATATTTGTCCTGGAAAACAGCTTTCCTTCTGGCTATCACCTCAGCTCGTAGAGTTCCAGAACTACAAGCCCTCATGGCTGTCCAGCCTTTTATCATCTTCCATGAGGACAGAGTTTCATTACGAACCAACCCTTCCTTTATGCCTAAAGTGGTATCCAGGGTAGCTTTAAATCAGGCCATACATTTACCTACTTTTTATCCCAATCCTCAAAACAAAGGGGAGAGATTACTACATTCCTTGGACATCCACAGGCAACTGCGTTATTATTTGGACAGAACAAAGCCTTTCAGAATATCAGAACAACTCTTTGTGGCCTATGCAATAGGAGCTCCAGGAAAGCCAATTTCCAAGCAGACAATCTCAAAATTGATAGCCCACTGCATACGCTTTTGCTATTCCTTTCATGGCAAAACTGTTCCTACAGGCATTAGAACTCACTGCACCAGGGCCACAGCCACCTCTGCAGCCTTCCTCAGAGGAGTTCCTACCAAGGATATCTTGGAAGCAGCCACTTGGAGTTCTGTCCATACCTTCTCCAAACACTACAACCTACCATTATACTCCAAATCTAGAGCAGGCTTTGCCACTGCAGTCTTGCAGGGCATTTTGGCTCCTCCTAGTTCCACCTAGTGCCTACCACCCCTTTCTTAGCTTTGGGATTCTACCCATCTGTTATGACTGCAGCTGTATGCACGATGAACATAGTACAGTGTTGTACCTACCATAAATGTAGATGTTCGAGTGCTAATACAGCTGCAGTCCAGGTTTCCCTCCCTCCTTCCCCTCTAAGGGGTATTCTTTTATGGTGTATTTGCTTGCAACTACTGTTTTTTGATTATATTGCATTGCATTACTTCATAATTTTATGTATTGCCTTCCTTCTGGGGGCACCTGACATCTGGGGCAAGAAAAACTGAAGAACATGGCGTCGGCTGGTTATTTTATACCCCTGTCGCACTGACGTCAGGGAAGAAGCGACGACAACCGACGCCAGACCTAGACTTTGGAATTCGGCCGACCGAGGACCCGCCTGACAGCAGGAGAACCCATCTGTTATGACTGCAGCTGTATTAGCACTCGAACATCTACATTTATGGTAGGTACAAAACTGTACTTTCTCAGCCCCCCTCTGACAAAAGACCCAGATTAGAGGAAGACTTCTCTTCCTCAGATCAAGCTTCTATTACCTCAGAGCACTCTGAGGAGCAGGATTACGCCTATATTCACCTTTCGAAGACTCTGATGCTGAGGAGTCTATTCCCTCGGTCTCCCCCCCCCCCAGAGGACTACTCTTTTGGGGAAACCCTGCATACATTGAGGGAACACTTTCACTGGGAACGCCAAGATTACTCAGATTCCAAGAAAAGGCTCAGGGAATTTCTTTTGCTCCCCCAGCATAGGCCCCTGGCTATCCCTCCTGTTTTAGATATATTGGATGATGTGTACACAGAAGCCAGCCTTAATCCAGATTCTTTACCTCCAGCTCCTGTTAAACCAGACAGGTATTACCGGGTTCCTGATTCTCACCAGTTCCTATACAAAAGCCATACTGCTGATCCAGAAACTATTTCTCAGGGTCCCAAGGGAATTAAGGCCTTTACTGCTAAAAACCCATTACCTTCAGAGAGAGATTCCAGAACTTTAGAAAGGTGGGGGAAAAAGGTCTATACCTCGGCCACTTTAACCATGAGGGCATTAAACTGTCAATTCCATATGTTAAAGTATCAACAGTTTTTGTTATCTCAGTTGAAAAGCAAAATGGCACAACCAGAACAACCAGATTTAAAAGAGTTGCAGGATTTGTTGCATGGTGCAGAGCAAGTGGGTAAACATACCTTGCAGTGTGGTTTTGATGCTTTAGAGGCCTCATGTAGAGCTGCTGTTACGGGGTCTGTTATATGTAGGCATGCTTGGCTCAAAGAGCAAACCTTACCAGATCATGTCAAAGCTAAATTATTAGATGCACCTCTTCAAAAAGATGTATTGTTTCGTGTTAAAGCTGAGGAGGTACTAAAGAAAATGGAGAAAAAAGCAAAATCAATGCAAACAGTGAAGGATTTCCTGCAGGTACAACCTCCACGCTTCAGCAGAAAATGGCCTTCAAAAAATTGGTCCTTTCCAACCACGGACAGACCTCAAAGGGGCAGATACAGATGCCCTAGGGGTAGAGGGCAACCTCAAGGATCTTTCAGAGCCAGACAGTGGCAAGCACCAACCCCAAGAGGTGGAGAAGATAGATCACAGTCATTTAGAAAACAGACACAATGACTTCCCCCTACACTTGCCAAGCAAAGCTTTAATGGCAGCACCTTTGGGCGGAAAACTGGCATTATTTTCAAAAAATTGGCATATTGTTACAAAAGACAAATGGATTCTGGACATTATATACAGTAGCTACAGGTTCCACTTTCACACCCTTCCAAAAATGAGAGGCATGCCAAACCTGCCACAAAATCAAAGGGCAGAGGCACAAAAACAAATTTCCGCTCTCATGGACATGAAAGCGATTCAAGAGGTACCTGCAAAAGAACAAGGTCAAGGGTTTTATTCCAGACTATTCCTGGTACCAAGGAAAGACAAAGATTGGAGACCTATCTTAGACCTGTCCATCCTAAACACATATCTACAGGTGCCAGAATTCAAGATGCTCACATTGCAGCAACTTCTTCCCATGCTGGGCAAGGAGTCTTGGCTGGTAACATTGGACCTCAAGGAGGCATACCTGCATGTCCCTATCAGACAAGATTGCAGAAGATACCTCAGATTTCTTGCAGGTTCAACCCATTACCAATTCTCTGCATTGCCCTTTGGCTTATCTGCTGCGCCCAGAGTGTTTACGAAATGCCTGGCATCAGTAATCACCTTCTGCAGACTACAAGGAATACAAATCTATCCATATCTGGACGACTGCCTGATCCAAGCGGACAGCAAGGACATACTATTGCAGCACCTGGCATTTGTAATAAAACTGTTGAACTTCCTGAGATACACAGTCAACAAAAAGAAATCAAAACTAATACCCTCTCAACAAATAATTTTCCTGGGTGCCAGCTTGAATACAACCACCCAGATGGCCTACCTCACGCCAGACAAACAAGGGCAACTGTCTCAATACTTCAGCAAAATGGCAACTTTCACCAGGCTAACTGCAAGGAAAGTCCTGCAGGCTGTGGGATTCATGGCATCTTGCATCCTACTAATCCCATGTGCAAAGCTGAATATGAGGAAACTTCAGTGGTACCTAAAAAACTTATGGTCTCAACACAGCCACAGCTTGGAAACAATTATACCACTCATTCCATGCCTTCAAAAGGAATTTTTGTGGTGGACTCAAGCATGCCAAAGAAACACAGGTCTCCCTTTCTGTGTACCTCAAGCAACTCAAATCATCGCAACAGACGCCTCGGACTACGCCTGGGGAGCACAAATGACAGATCAGTGCATTCACGGAAAATGGTCCCAAAAAGAGAAGCACCTACACATCAACCAAAAGGAAATGCTAGCCGTGCAAAATGCTATTATGACCTTCAGAGACCTACTGCATCCAGGCCAGCTATTGATAAGGACAGACAACACCACAGTGATGTGGTACATAAACAAACAGGGGGGAACTCATTCATACCCCCTGTGCAGGCAAGCCATGAACCTATGGAACACAGCTCTGGAATTGCAAATCCAACTACAGGCACAATTCCTACCAGGGAAGGAAGGCAGACAACCTAAGCAGAAATATGACGGATCCACACGAATGGAAGTTGCATCCACAAGTTTTCACAAAGATAACTCAGGCATGGGGACAGCCAGACATAGATCTCTTTGCTACCCACAGAAATTACCAGTTGAAAAAATTTTGTTCAAGGACCTAGCATCCACAGGCCTGGAAAGTGGACGCACTCTCTTTCAATTGGACAACATTGACAGTTTATGCCTTCCCACCTCTTCCTGTGCTGCCCAAAGTTCTATTAAAAGCCAGAGCAGAGAGGCCGCAAATTATTCTCATTGCTCCAGACTGGCCAAGACAACACTGATATCCGCTCCTGAAGAGCCTGACACATTCCCCACCATGGATCCTACCTCTAGTCCCTCTTCTGTTGTCCCAGCACAACTACAAAACCCTTCACAGCCAGCTCAAAACCCTAAATCTAGCTGCATGGAGAATTCCTTGATTTTCCAACAGACTCTCCTCTCCAAGGAGGTGCAGGATGTCATCCTGTAGGCCAGAAGACCTTCTACTAGAAAAGCCTACTCCGCCAAATGGAAACGATTTTGTGCCTGGAATCAAGAAAAGGGCCAGAATCCTTGGGTAATAAATATACCTCAAATTTTACAGTATCTAGCTGAGATGTTAAACAGTGGACTTTCCTTCTCCTCCATCAAGATCCACGCTTCAGCCATTTCTGCACAATACAACACAGATCCTCCTTTATTCTCTCATCCTCTCTTAAGGCAGTTCCTCAGAGGGGCAAAAAATATAAAACCCCCAAGGAAACCACCAGTCCCTGCTTGGGACTTCAACTTCGTATTGGAAAAGCTGACCCTTCCTCCCTTTGAGCCAGCTTCTTCAACAGAACTACAATACTTGTCATGGAAAACAGCCTTTCTACTGGCTATCACCTCAGCACGCAGGGTTTCAGAGCTACAGGCCCTCATGGCTGTGCAACCATTCATCTTTTTCCATCAGGACACAGATGTCCTTCAAGAATGCAACTGCAGTCATAACATATGGGTTGTCCTGCCTCAGGCAGCCCTCGGTCGGCCGGATTCCAAAGTCTGGGTCCGACGTCGGCTGATGTCGCCTTTCTCTCCGTCAGAGCGGCTGGAGTACATAAGCATCAGCCGACGCCATCTTCTTCAGTCTTTCTTGCCGCGCGGTGCCCGAAGCAGAAGCAGTTCGCAAGTGCGGTCGGTCAGCTCCTGTATTCTTGAATCCGAAGTCATCAAAAGCTAAGTACCCGTTGGGACCTTTTCTTGCCTCAGCCGATGTCAGAAATTACTGAAAAAGTAAATAATTGTTTGTCTTGTGGTAAACAAATACCTCATAAGGATTTCCACTCTTACTGCCTTCCTTGCCTTGGCCCAGACCACGACGTCTCGGCCTGTGCCGCCTGTGCTCGCTTCAATAAGCGCACCCTCAGGCGCCGGGCAGAGTTCGCTGAAGACTTTTTCGGCGAAAAATTTGATTATACAATGCCGTCGGAACTACCGACATTGCAGACTCCCAAGAAAAGAAAAGACCGGGACCGACATCCTCGGCCCGTGTCTTCCACCGACACCACGCCAAAACCTACCGCGAGTGCCCTGGTTCCCTCTGAGGCGGTTATTCCACCGCTTGAACCGAAGACCGCATACCGATACCTCCGATGCGGAGACCACACCGACACCAGTTATTGATTTTCCTCCGGATACTGTAACCGAGGAAATGCCCGAGACCATTACTGTGGATAAGGTCACCCCTGCACGTGGTGCTGCTAGGCCTCCTATGTCCATGTCTATCAAGGCCTACACACGTGCTAAGGCAGCCAGCAAGACCAAGCACCTTACTGCTAAAGCCTTACCTCAGCCTACTCCTGAAACACAAATCATGACTATGGCCGCAGACTTAATTTCCATGATCAGAGGTTCCCAGGCCCATCCAGAGAGAGGATCCCAGCCCCCTTCTGATAAGAGGCCCCGGGTTGAACCCTCTGACCCTCTCCCTTCAGATGAAGATTCTGAGGACTCTGTTCACTCTGATAGCCAGGAAGAGCCCTTCCAGACCTATGAGGACTCGGATGCAGAGGATTCCAGCCCCTCGGCCTCCCCTCCTGAGGATATTTCTTTTGGGGAAGTTCTGCATTCCATGAGGGAACATTTTAAGTGGCAAGGCCAGGAATATTCTGATTCCAGAAAGCCTCTGAACCTTCCTTAAAAAGCCCCAACACAGGCCCTTAGCTATACCTCCTGTGCTTGATGTTTTGGATGATTTATACTCTGACTCCAGTGTTACCCCTGATACTCTCCCTCCTGCTCCTGCCAAGCCTGAAAGATACTATAGGGTCCCAGAAACACATTCTCATTTCTTTAGGGCCCATGCTGTTGATTTAGAAACAATTTCACAGGGACCGAAAGGTGTTTCAGCTACCACCTCCAAAAATCCCTTACCTTCCAACAGGGAAGCTAGGTCATTAGAGAGATGGGGGAAGAAGGTCTACACCTCCACTACTTTATCTATGAGAGCTCTCAATTGTCTCTTTCATATGTTTCAATATCAGGATTACCTGTTAGAAGATTTACAGAAAACATTGGCCTCTCCTGAACCTTTAGATAGGAAATCTTTGCAGGAGGCTGTACATAATTCTCAACTAGTTAGCTATCATTTTCTGCAGTGTGGATATGATGCATTGGAAGCTTCATGTAGGGCAGCTATGACAGGGGCGGTCATTCGTAGACATGCATGGTTAAAAGAACAACCTCTACCAGATCATGTTAAGGCAAAGCTTCTTGATGCACCCTTGGAAAAGAACAAGCTTTTTGGTGCTAATGCTAAAGATGTGTTAAAGTCCATTGAGGAAAAAGCCAAGTCAGTTCAGACAGTCAAGGATTTCCTCCAGGTTCAGCCTTCCAGATTCAGCAGAAATTGGCCTTCAAAAAACTGGTTCTTTCCTAACCCTGAAAGATTTCAAAGGGGCAAAAACAGGCGTGGCCGAGGAAGAGGGCAATACAGAGGTTCCTACAGGGGACGACAATGGCAACCAACAAACCAAAGAAGTGACGCAGGGGTTTCTCCTGCCCCACAGGGACAATCTCAATGACTTTCCTCAACTTCCGCTGACCAAGGAGCAAACAGAAGCTCCTTTGGGCAGAAAATTATCTCTGTTTTCAGACAATTGGCACAGATTGACAAAGGACAAATGGATTTTGGACATTATAGACCAAGGTTACAGGTTCCACTTCCATACCTTACCAAGAAAACAAGGCATGCCAAACCTATCACAAAACCAGAGGGCAGAGGCTATCAAGCAAATTTCTCTGCTTGCTCAGATCAAAGCAATAGAAAAAGTTCCACAACAAGAACAAGGCCAGGGGTTTTACTCAAGACTGTTCCTTGTTCCAAGAAAAGAAACTCAATGGAGACCAATTCTGGATTTGTCCGCATTAAACACCTTTCTCATAGTACCAAAGTTCAAAATGCTGACTCTACAGCAACTCCTTCCCATGCTGGGCAAGGGGTCTTGGCTGATTACTCTGGACCTCAAGGAGGCATACCTGCATGTCCCTATCAGACACAGCTGCAGAAGATACCTCAGATTTCTTGCAGGGCCAGAGCATTATCAATTCTCAGCATTGCCATTTGGCTTATCTACTGCACCCAGAGTATTCACGAAATGCCTGGCTTCAGTAATTGCTCATTGCAGGCTCCAGGGGATCCAAATTTACCCATACCTGGACGACTGCCTCATACAAGCGGACGACAAACTGATTTTGACAAAAAACTTGAATTATGTCATACAATTGATACAGGCTCTGGGATACACAGTCAACTTCCAAAAGTCAAGGCTTCAGCCATCCCAGCAAATAACTTTCTTAGGAGCCAAACTAGACACAGCCTCTCAAATGGCTTACCTGACAGAAGACAAGCAAAAGAAGTTAACTCATTATTTCAAAGGTTTGGCAAAGCTCACCCAGATGACTGCAAGGAGATTCCTACAGGCCCTGGGTTTCATGGCATCCTGCATTCTCCTGGTTCCATTAGCAAGACTACACATGAGAAAGCTACAATGGTACCTAAAAAGCTTATGGTCTCAGCACAGCAACAACCTAGAGACAACCATACCGCTCATTCCATGCCTACAAAAGGAATTTCTATGGTGGGCCTCGGTAAGCCAGGCAAACACAGGTATGTCATTCAAGAAACCAGAGATAACACAGACCATGACCACAGACGCCTCAGACCTTGGATGGGGGGCGCACATGGAGGGCAGATGTATTCAAGGACAATGGTCTCCAAAGGAAACACATCTGCATATCAACCAAAAAGAAATGCTGGCAGTAATGCATGCCATCGAGGCCTTTCGACAACATCTTCAGCAAGGCCACCTGCTAATACGGACAGACAACACCACTGTGATGTGGTACATAAACAAGCAGGGGAGCACCCATTCTTACCCCCTTTGCAGACTGACAATGAATCTTTGGGAAAAATCACTGAGCCTAAGCATACAGTTGCAATCCCAGTTTGTTCCAGGCAAAGACAACGTGCTGGCGGACAGCCTAAGCAGGAATTTCCTAGACCCCCACGAGTGGAGGTTACATCCAGAAATCTTCATACGACTCACCTCGACATGGGGCAGGCCAGAAGTAGACCTATTTGCCTCCCACCTCAATCATCATCTACAAAAGTTCTGTTCAAGGACATATCATCCACAAACATGGAAAACAGATGCTCTCTCATTCAACTGGAACTTTCTACAAATCTATGCATTCCCACCTCTGCCACTGATGACCACAGTATTACTAAAGATCAAAGCAGAGAAGCCCAAGGGGATCCTAATAGCTCCAGACTGGCCAAGACAGCACTGGTACCCACTACTACGGAGCATATGTCACAACAAAAAATGGGCCCTCCCCCAATGGCCCCAACTTTTGACTCAGAACAACTTCAAGACAGTACATCCCAACATTCAGACGCTGCAGCTGACAGCTTGGGAGATCCCATGAATAACCTCAATCTATCCCTCTCCAAGGAAGTTCAGAGGATACTAACAGAAGCCCGAAGACCATCCACCAGAAAGGTTTACTCAGCAAAATGGAAGAGATTCAGCATTTGGAATACCAGCAAGGGTCATGATGCATCATTATTGAACATCCCTCTCATTCTGGAATACTTGGCAGATATGCTACAGAATGGACTCTCATATTCTTCCATAAAAATACATGCTTCAGCTATTTCAGCTAGATATAACACTGATCCACCTGTGTTTTCACATCCTTTGTTAAGGCAATTCCTTAGGGGAATCAAGAATATAAAGCCACCAAGAAAGGCTCCAGTACCAGCTTGGGACCTCATCTTTGTCCTAGAAAAACTGACTCTACCTCCCTTTGAGCCAGCAGCTTCTGTGGACTTACAATTTCTCTCATGGAAGACAGCTTTCCTGTTGGCAATTACCTCAGCAAGAAGGGTTTCGGAACTACAGGCTGTAATGGCAATACCACCGTTCATACTCTTTCACAGAGACAGGGTTTCCTTACGAACCAACCCTACCTTTATGCCAAAAGTTGTATCTAGGTTTTCTTTAAATCAAGCCATTCACCTGTCTACTTTCTTTCCCAAACCCGAGAACAAAGGGGAAAGACTGTTGCATACCTTGGACATTCACAGACAACTACGCTTCTACCTGGACAGAACCAAGACCAGTAGGAAGTCTGATCAGCTTTTTGTAGCTTACGCCCCTAGAGTGCAAGGAAAAGCAATCTCCAAACAGACTATTTCAAAATGGATTGGACATTGCATCAGATTCTGTTATTCCTTCCATGGAAAGAGTGTACCAGCCAATGTCAGACCACACTCCACCAGAGCTACAGCCACCTCAACAGCATTCTTAAGAGGGGTGCCTACAAAAGACATTTTAGAAGCTGCTACATGGAGCTCCGTGCATACATTTTCCAAACACTACAACCTTCCTCTATATTCCAGATCCAGAGCAGGCTTTGCTTCTGCAGTCCTGCAGGGATTGATAGCTACACCATCCTTTTCTTAGAGCATTCCACCTCCCCCAGCTAAGCTATGGTATTCAACCCATATGTTAGGACTGCAGTTGCATTCTTGAAGGACATAGTACAGTTTTGTACCTACCATAAATGTAGATGTCCGATAGATATGCAACTGCAGTCGGGTTTTCCCTCCCACCTTCCCCTCTATGCCTTGGGTCCACTCCTATCCCTGTTAACCTTAGCTGGGGATATCTGTTATGGTGTATCTGTTTATTGCTTGTTTATTTGTCTGGAAATCTGTTTTTTCTTCCAATTTGATTACAGCCTTCCTTGGAGGGCACCTAGCATCTGGGGCAAGAAACACTGAAGAAGATGGCGTCGGCTGATGCTTATGTACTCCAGCCGCTCTGACGTCAGAGAGAAAGGCGACATCAGCCGACGTCGGACCCAGACTTTGGAATCCGGCCGACCGAGGGCTGCCTAAGGCAGGACAACCCATATGTTATGACTGCAGTTGCATATCTATCGGACATCTACATTTATGGTAGGTACAAAACTGTACTTTTCCTTACGAACCAACCCTACCTTTATGCCAAAGGTAGTATCCAGTGTAGCTTTGAATCAGACTATCCAATTACCTACCTTTTATCCTAATCCACAAAACAAAGGGAAAGACTACTACATTCCTTGGACATTCACAGACAACTTTGTTATTATTTGGACAGGACAAAGCCATTCAGGAAATCCGAGCAACTCTTTGTGTCCTATGCTACAGGTGCTCAAGGAAAGGCTATTTCCAAACAGACAATTTCAAAATGGATAGCCCACTGCATACGCTTTTTGTTACTCATTTCATGGAAAAACTGTGCCTGCATGCATCAGATCCCACTCCACCAGGGCCACAGCTACCTCTGCAGCTTTCCTCAGGGGGGTACCTACCAAGGGCATTTTGGAAGCAGCCACTTGGAGTTCAGTGCACACTTTCTCCAAGCACTATCACCTTCCACTATACTCTAAATCTAGAGCAGGTTTTGCCACAGCAGTCTTGCAGGGCATCCTTGCTCTTCCTAGTTCCACTTAGTGCCTACCACCCTTACTTAGCTTTGGGATTCTTCCCATCTGTAGTGACTGCAGCTGTATGCACGATGAACATAGTACAGTTTTGTACCTACCATAAATGTAGATGTTCGAGTGCTTATACAGCTGCAGTCCAGGTTATCCCCCCCTCTGTCCCCTATCAGGACAGGCCTTATGACAAACACCTTATCATACAACCTATTTGGGGTATTCTCTTATGGTGTATTTGCTTGCAACTGCTGTTTTTTGATTATTCTATTTCACATGTTTGTATAACTTTGTTTGCCTTCCTTCTGGGGGCACCTGACATACGGGGTAAGAAAAACTGAAGAAAATGGCGTTGGCTGCCTCTTTTGTACCCCTGCCGCACTGACGTCAGGGAAGAAGCGATGACAACCGACGCCGGACCTAGACTTTGAAATTCGGCCGACCGAGGACCCGCCTGACGGCAGGATAACCCATCTGTAATAACTGCAGCTGTATGAGCACTCGAACATCTACATTTATGGTAGGTACAAAACTGTACTTTGCCAGCCCGATGCCCAACCTTCAAAAAAGGCATACTCATTCACACACGCACCTACCTGCATGTCTTTAAACGTCACTCGACCGTGCGGAGGACATGCAGACTCCACACAGAAGGTGCTCCAGCTGAGAATTGAATGGGAGAACCTCTTGCTGTGAGGCGACAACGCTAACCGCTGCACCAAAGGGGAAAAAAACGGGGGCACCTATTTACTTTAGTATCCCCATTACATTTGAAAATGACTGAAAAAACTTTATAGCATGCAGATTATATCATGTAGTATAAAAATACTACTGTTAATAATAGAATTTTGTTTTACTTATTTAACTGTCTCCTTCCTCGTCCCCTCTCAAAAGTTTTCTTCTGAACATTAATGACATGAATTAGGACATGTGCTTTAGAGTCCCCTACAAGTTTGACAACGTCAAAAAAGTCCAATATTTCCAGGTTTTCTTGTTCTGTCATGTTTCACAAATATAATTAATGCTTTGTAATCCCACATTTATTTGTCAGTTTCAGAGTTCCTAGTTGTATTCCTGTTTATCTCAATCTTCCACATCCAGTCTCTACTTCATTTCCAACATGCTGCCCATTCTAGTCCACTCTTTTTTCTGTCTCTCAAGCATTTTCTTTTGAAACATTGGAAAAGGTTTCGCTGTCAAATTCTCTCTCTGTGGTCTTTATTACTAGAAGAACAAGAAGCAGAATTTCCTTCTGTTTCACAGCTCGTTTTTGTTGGACAGACTTGTGTATTTCCTCTTTATCATGCTCTGCATCAGAAATTATTTTGTCCCTCCAGAAAAGAATATTCTCAAAATAGCTGGGTACAGCAGTTTGAATGTCACACCTGCTTCTTGACGTTCCCTGATTAGTGGAATAAATTTACTCTTCTTCTGTCTGGTGTACAGTGAGTAATCATTTTCCACAAACATTCTATACTGTCCCCCAGTTTTAGTACTTTGTCTTTCTGCCACAGTTATGTCAGAATCCACTACCTTCTGCTGGTAGGATTGCATCTTTACTAATAAAGACCTAGGTTGCTTTCTGATGGCCAGGTTTGGAGAATAAACACAATGTGCTCTTTTAATTAACTCCTGCTGTGGAATACCAGTCCAGTTGCTTATTTGTGTTTTTATAAAATTAATACAGTCTGTTCCTTCCAGCTTCTTTGGCACACCTGAAAATCTTGGGTGTTCCCTACATGCTCTGTCTTCTAATTACATTATTTTTTTGAAACATCTCTTCTTGAGCAGTCTCATATTCAGCCAGTCTTTTTTTTCATTTCGACCTCTGGTCTCTCCTCTTGCATGGTCACTGTATGCTTGTTCTTGTAGCTTTTGTAAAAGCATAGTTTGTCAGATATATTACCTACAGCATATTTCAGTTTGAATACAGTATATATGCAACATTTGATATGCAACACATTTCATGTTTAAAAAAAAAAGTGTAACAGATGGTCAAGGCACATTTAATCAAAAACACATTACTGAATCTCATTTGAAATAAAACTATATAAGGCTGTAGAAAGTCACTACTGGGGTGGTTTTGGATCATAGCAATTGCAATGCATATTAGCACTGATCAGTATTAGTACCTTGCTAATGCCCACTGTTACTTTGTATCCCTGCCAGTTTGTTTGTGCACCAGCAATGATTCGATGTGTGAGGAGTTTTCTATTTTCTCTATAGTTGTGCGATTGTGGCATTAGTATATTTAAGCAAACCGTTGAGGGGGCTTACCCCCAACAAAATAGAAGTTTTGGAGATGTATAGACACACACTACATGTGAGTACCCTAAAATAAACTGATAGACAAATACAGTCATTCCTAAAGACCTCTGTCGTCTAGCTTTGGCATTTTCACAATTGTTCCAATATTTTGTGCAAGGCTTCAGTCCAACTTACAGATTATGTTCCTTGTATTTCATAATTGTCACTTTTATGTTACTCTTGTTCATTAACCAAAATAAGTCCACCAGTGCTTGACCAGGTATACACCAAACAAAATCCAAAGAAAACCAAGTCAGTCCAAAAGGAAACCACAAAGCAGCATTTTAATAATCCAAATAAAAATAAAACAGAGAATGGTTAAGCGCTTTCGTCTGTCAAGTCAGACCAGAACCACCCATATTAAACTCAAAGTTCTGCTTAAAAACATTCAAAGAAATACGCCCCTCCAAAACAACCAATGCATTTAAAGAAACATGCTTACAATAAATACATATAAAGAACTGAAATAATTTAAAATAGTGCAAAATAGTTAAAAGTAGTTAAAAACACATTTCCAAAGCCCTTCTTTTAATTTGATAGAAATAGAAATGTTATCATTTAACCCTGGTGGGTATGCAGCATCAAATTTAAGCTGCCATTTCATTTCCTTCCTAAGTAATTCATTTTCCCAATCTCCACCAGTGTCATGCAAAACCTGCTGATCCAAAATTAAAAACACAAACATATAGTTTATATAGCTTATAGTATAGTTAAATTTAAACAATATAATGAATGTCGAGCAAGTGCACTTTTGTTGTCCCTTCTTCTAATACTGGAAATATGTTGATATATCCTTTGTTTAAGGGAATTATTGGTTTTACCAATATAAAATGCATTGCATGAGCAACAAGTAGCTAAATAAATAATTATTTTTGTGTTGTAGTTTACAAATGTACCCACATTCCACGTTTTGATCTTAAGCACCTCACCATCTTTATTAACATTAATACATGTACAATATGTACAATGTTCACATTTTCTTGTAGTGGAGACCCCATATGTGCACCCAGTATGTTCCAGTAAAGCCTTAAAATTACTTCTATTTTTATAAGTAAAGGTAGGTCTGGAAATAAATAAGTGACAAATGTCACTACCAGCTTGTAATAAATTCCAGTTGTTAGAAATAATTTTTTCAAAACATCTAGCTTCTACTGTATAATGCATAACCACGTTATTAACCTTAAATGGTTCAGTTTCCCTAGTAGTGTCCAAACTTCGTGAAATACTTTAATGGCCAAGCCCAAACTTGATAATGGGAGCATATTTTTTGTCTACCCATCCAAATTTCATTGCCTGTGGAGTCCAAAAGGTCAGGTGGATACCCCCTCTCCTTAAACATGTCCTTCACAAAATTAAATTCTCTCAGACAGTCCCTGTTGTCTGATGTCATTGTATAAACCCGGATTAATTGGTTTCTCACAATGCCTTTTTTTCTCGTGCATATGATGGCAACTAGTAAAATATAAATAAGCATTACAAAATGTTGGCTTCCTATGTGTTCTAGTTTTTAAAGTGCCATCACTTTGTTTAGAAAAAATAATATCCAAATAGTTAATACAAGCTTTGTCAGCCACATAAGAAAATCTCAGAAAATCAGTACTCTCCTGTATGAAACTGATAAATTTGTCCAAATCATCTTGTGTCCCTGTCCAAATAAAAAAACAAATCATCCAGGTACCTATAATAAGTCAAACAATACTTGAAAAATTCTGAACTAAACAATAAATGCAATTCACACCATAACATAACAGCATTGGCAAAGAGGGGGGCAAATGAAGCACCCATGGTCACCCCCTTGCATTGTCTGTAATATTCTCCTTCGAAGTATAAAAAGAAATCCATAAAAGAAACCAAAATTTCTTAGTCAGCTGTACTGAGTCCACTATGGGATAATAAAATGTTCTTAAACCATTCAAGTCCCAGTTCCTGTGGTATAACAGTATATAAACTGTGTACATCACATGTAACTAATAGCGCCTCTTGGGGAACAATAACCATCTATAATTTGTTTAACAGATCCCATGAATCCTTAAGTATGTGTGTGCTGGACTTGAACAAAAGTTTCAGTTTAGTGTCAATATACTTATTTTATTTTACATTTGTTGACCGGGCTAGTCTAACTGGATATATGTCCATTTTCAGTAGAGGCCCGGGGAGAAAAGCTCCAAAAAGTGCAATAGTATCATGACTTACAATATATAGAATAGCAGGAAGTTACATTAAATAAATGTAGAACAGGTATAAAAATGTGTACAGAGTTGGCTAGAGAAAAGAATAAAAAAGCAAAACTTAAGATGACCTATACAAAAGACAAGCAAGATTTGTTAATTTTACATCAGATGGCAGGTTACAGGTATACAAACTTATGCTTACTTTTACAGCAAGGTAGAGGATGAAAACTTTTAGAGTAAGTAACACTATGATTGAGCTGAGAAAAACTCTACTTTAGTACATAGGTAGTGGTTATTATTCATGTCATCACTAGTAGACAACATAGGACAGAAATAGAGGAGAAATAAAGGGAGTGGGACATGGGGGAAAAAAGTTAGATGTTAGGGTTAGAGCAGGGACATAGCCAGTGTGTTTTGAGGTGTTACTAAAGATATTTTTTGAAGAGCAGTGTGGAAGAAAGAGAAGAGAGCTCATTAGGAAGTTGGTTCCAGGTTTCTCCCACAGTGTTTGAGAGCCTTGTTGTTAGATTTGGTAGTGGAAACTAGAACCTTATTAGATGAGCATAGTGTTGCTAAGTTTTTGTATGGAGTAATCAGGTTGGTGAGGATTGGAGTATTCATAGCTTGGTAGAGAATCCTTTGGGTGATAGTAAGTTGTTGATATAGAAGTTGGTTTTGTAGTTCTAACCATCTCAGCTGTCTAAGGTTGTGACAGTGATAGGTTCTAAAAGTGTAGCCTGTGGCGAATCTGGCAATGTTATTATAGCTGGTTGCAAGTTTGCTCAGGTTACTTTTAGATAGATTGGTATAAATGGCAGAGGCATAAACCAGGGTAGAGATAAGGTAGGTCTGGGCAATGATAGTTCTGGCCAATGGTGTGAGAAAGGTTTTGATTCTATAAAGGGAGCCTAGTTTTCTGTTGACTGATTTTATAGTAGCATTAATATGATCATCAAAGTTAAGGTGGTGGTCTATTGTAATTCCTAGGAGACGGGTTGTAGAGTCTGGGGATATGGTACTTCCATTATTCGAGGTTACTGTGAAGTGACATTGTGGAGACTTTTGGGTAGAAGTAAAAAGCAATAGTTTCATTTTTTTGGGGTTCAGGAGGAGGCGATGTTGCATAAAACAATTTTCAACATTATTAAATACTGTTTGGGTGAGGGACTGGAGTGAGAAAATGGAATTAGCAGCACAGATTAAGGTAGAATCATCTACATATTGTATGCAGGTGGCTTGTGGTATGTTAGCATTGATAAAGGTAGAAAAGAGAAGGGGACCTAATACAGAGCCTTGGGCTACTCCAATGTTAACAGGGAGGGGTGTCAGTAAGTTGTTATCCCAGAGAACAGCTTGTTGTCTGTTATCTAAATATGATTTAAACCAGAGTATTGCCTGTGTATCAAGCGCAAGGGCTGTTAGTGTATCAATAAGTAGGTGATGGTTAACCATGTCAAAGGCTTTTGATAGGTCAATAAATAGTGCTGAGGAAAGAGAATTATTGCGATTTTTGTTTATATAGTCAGAAAAGGATAGCAAGGCAGTGGTTGTACTGTGGAAAGGCCTAAAACCATTCTGACAGTTAGCAAGTAAGTTATTAGAAGGTGGAAGAGTAGCTGACGGTCATTTTTTCATTATTTTTGCTATTGTGGAGAGTAAGGCTACTGGTCGAAAGTTAGAAAGTTCAGTAGAAGAGCCACCCTTATGCAGAGGGATGATGTGTGAGATTTTCCAGATAGAAGGAATTGTTTCTTCTATAATTGTTCTATTTATAAGGATGGATATGGGATAGGCAATGGCTTTAGATGCTATTTGTAGGTATTCAGCTGGTAGACGTTCAGCTGAGGGGGTGCATGGTTTGAGCTTTTGAAGGAGAGAGCAGATAGGGATGTAGGTACAGGTTGTAGATGAAAGGAAGGAGTTGTCCTATTTATGTTGTCTGATAGGCTAGTGCTAACAGTGGGTAGTATATTAGCTAGATTTTCAATTGATTCGGTGAAGTAGTTGTTGAGGGCATCAGCAATTTGCTTAGAGTTTTTCTGGGTAGTACCCGATGGGGTGGGTGTTTTAGAGTGCCCTGGCTGAAGCAATTTGTTAATGCCTGACCAGAACTTTTGCGGTTTATGCTGGTGGGTTTGTTGTAGGTGATGGTAGAAGTTCTTTTTGTCAAGCAGAATTTCCTTTTTGGTAGAGTTTCTTAACTGTTTAAAGTATAGATGGTCTGCTGGGTTTTTTGAAGCTCTCTATTTGGCCCATATTTTATTACGTAGGAGGATATTTTGCCTAGGTTGTTTAGTGAGCCATGGAGCAACTTTGGTCCTAATACGGGTAGAGCACGAGGGGGCATGGTAATACAGGATTTGTAGGAATTTTGTATTAAAGTAAGATACAGCTTCAGCCAGTTGAAGATGATATAGAGGTGACCAGTCATGTGCCTTAAGTCCATTTTGGAAGGTCTCTGGATTAAAGTGTGTGAGGTTTTGAAAATATTTGGATTGGGGTTATGGAGTTTTTGTTTAATTATGTAGGTTAGAGAGTGGTCACTAATCATCTGGAAGGATACCTGGTTTGTAAGTATTGGGGTGACTATTTATAAGGATCCAGTCTAGTATGCTTTCTTTAATGCTTGGTTTGTGGATTCTGGTGGGGGTAGTTATAATTTGGGAAAAACTGTAAAGATTTACGTGGGTGGTAGGATTAGGGGAGTTGCAGGAAGCCCAGTCTATATTGAAATCACCTAGCACTATGGTTTCCTGAGGTAGGTCAGTGGGGAGGCAGCTGAGGATACTTTCAAGAGTATTAATATTATTTCCAGGGGGAAGGTAGGAGCAAATTATATAGTTAGATTTACAGTTGTTGAGTTGAAGTTTAACAGTAAGGATTCCTGCTTTCGTATTTGAGGGAAGGTATATATATTGAAAGTTGCAACTTGAAGCTCAGATTTATAGAGAATGGCTACACCCCCACCCTTTTTGGTCTTCCGATCACATCTCAGAATGTTATATCCAGGTGGGGTAATTTCCTGGTCCTGGGTAGTAGGTTTTAGCCAAGTTTCTGTAATACAGAGGATGTCAAATGAATGTACTTCTAAGAGTGCATGAAGGTGGGTTATTTTATTGTTTATACTATGGATGTTGAGATGGGCTATCAGGAGAGAGTTTGAGGGTTTCCTATGGGTATGGGTATTGGAAGTTTGGTTCTGTGGTTCTCTGGTAATGTTATTAATGGGGCCAGGGTTTGGATGAATGTCACCATCCAATAAAGGGTGCTGTTGAGGTCTTTGTATAATCTTTAGGAATTTATAATAGTTATTTAGGGCTCTCTTGTCTTGGAAGTAGATAATATGGGAGGATCTATGGTACTTAGTATATAGATGAAAGTGGATGTTATGTTTATGTGGTTGTGGGAGTATAACTGAGAAAATGATACACAAAGTGACCAATGTTCATAGATGGTAAGAGTATATGGAATAGTTAGTGACGCTAGAATAGTTGTTATGAGTAATAGGTGTGTATAACTGGTCTTATGCATTTGGGCCATGAGGAGGAGAAGGATAAGAGATATAGAGTAGGTTGAGTGAGAGAGTATGCTGTAGGATATAATATAGGTAGTGATAGGAGAGAAGGATGGAATAGCAGTTTGTATATTATAAGCAAATATAGTTGGGGTGGAGAAGGCTGAAAGAATTCAGATAGGTATAATGTAGCTGTAAGCAGTAGTAGGAAATGGAGGTGTGGTAGTAAGCAGGTGTCAGTGGTTGGGTGATGGGGGAAGGGGAGTGGTTATAGAAGTATAAGGTTAACAGCCATGGGTGTGGGTAGGATATGGGATAGGGTAGGGGAGCGGAGTGAGCCCTCAGGGCAAACGGAGCGGGTCAGAGCAAGTGAAGATAGAGCAGCAGAAAAAAAGTATCAGCAACAGTTATGCAACTAGGGTAAGTAATGACTACTTTAGGGAAGTGAGACTAGAAAAACAAAAAGAAACGAGAGAGAGATAGTGATATAACAAGGGGGGAGTGGATATATAGAAGGTAAAGTAAGGTGGGGGTATGTTACTTTTAAAAAACAAAGTGAATAGTCCAGCCAGCTTCATATACTGAAGCCACAGGAGAATATTCTTGTTCTAGGTGTGCTATGTGTAGGTGCTGCCACCTAGTGGTAAAACGTGGAAGACAAAGGATGATAGGCAGAGAAGATATACTGGACCTAGTGTGAAGTAAGAGGTTTGCAGGGTTTTAGAGACAGGAGGGGGGAGGCCAGTAGCAAGTGGTCTGCGGTAGGCTGCTTAAAGAACAAACACTCAGGAGGCCAGACAAGCACAATACATGGGAAAAGTAGCTTAAATAACAGAATCGGCGGTAGTTTGTCTGGGTACATACATTCACAACAGTTTGAATTTGGGAGTCCTCACAGAACGTAGTTAGTAGGAGACCCAGGCAAGTAGGCAATTTCTGGGAGTTCTTCTAGGTTTAAGCAGGAGGTATTCCTTTTGGCTGTATAGGCTGGAAGGGAGCACATGGGGTGGATTACAGGAAAAAAAAAAAAAAGTGACACAGTGGGTTAGGATGCGTAAGAATAGCGAAGAAAGAGTATAGAGTGATAGGCACAAAAGTAATGGAAAAGTCAGATGAGGGGGATAGTCAAGTACCATGCGTAGGTAAGGAACAAGACAAGAAATATAATGAGGTCGAGGAGTGGAAATAGGTGGGAGAGTAGATAATAGAGGTGGTAGATGATAGAAACAGTGAAGATCACAGTACAGCAAAGGGGCAGGCAGTAATAATCACGCTAATAGTACAATGTAGTCACTTTACAGACAGGTTACTGGAAAAAAAGTAAAGGTTTGGCAGCAGAAAAAAAAAACAATAGTGAATAGCATTTATATACCAATACCATACAGTGTAAAACACAATTTGCAAACCACATTCTCTATGGTGAAATACATGTCTAGAAACTTACAAAGTACCACTCGACTGCCCAGGCTATGCCATATGAGATGCAGTAAGGCAGCATATGAATCATGCTAATTGATAACAATTCCGCCAAAGTCGAGCGACCCAATCCCAGAAAAACTAACTAAACAGAGAGACAACACAAGCTCTGTATTATTAGAAATAGAATGTTGCATAAGGAGATTGAGTAAACCTACCAATCTTGCTATGTTCCCGCCAAATGCGAGCTACCTAAGCCCAAGAAACTATACCAACACAGGAGTAAAGCACTAGCGCTATCTTAATGAAAAACTAGGTCACTGCATGTGGCGTTGAATAAGCCCCACCAGCACTGCCAATGACTCCTTTGTAGCTAGAATAAGGTGTGAGAGGTAGCAGCCAACATGGTAGCACATATTACTACTGATATTTCCACTTTAGGAGAGACAAACAGGCATGTACGACACCTAGTGATTGGGCAGAAATAGCTACCTAGGGCTTTCAGCGTTAATTGCCGAGAGGCAGGCATGTACAACGCCTAGTGATTGGGTAGAAATAGCTACCTAGGGCTTTCAGCATTTATTACCGAGAGGTAAAATAATGGTGTTAGAACAGCAATTACTAGGTATAAACGATTTTCCAACAGAGCCCCTGTAAGAGAGACGGCTCTGTTATATGCGACTCCCTATGGTCTATACCTTTGACTAGTCAGAGTATTACACTCTTTGCAGTTAAGTAGGACAATAAAAAGGAGTAAGCTGCCAATTGTCACATATAAACGATGTCCAAGTGCAAGCACTGGAGCAACCGTTTGTGTTATTCACCATTAACAAGTGTCCGCCCAGGGGCACAAATAGTCTCTTCACAGATTCACGGAAGAAATGCTAATCAGCTGTTTTGTCCGCATGGACCGTGAACATATGGGGAGCTGGTAGCTACTTTAACTGCTACTCTGTATAGCCAAGGATACTGTTATTAACCTTGTTTTATGAAGAACACGTCTAAAGCCTATACAGTTGCATATTACACATGTGGTGCCCAACATGCACCTATTTAATGATAAACCCACTTTTCCAATCTCTTTTATAGAATTCAAAACAAGTCAGCCATATCATGCATAAAACACGAAGCTTAACAGATTAAACAAATAAATAGCACAACTGAGGTGCTCTTTTAGATCATAACAAACAAGCACTCTGTAGTTACAACCTACCAGGAGGCGATTCTGAGCAGCCTCACTGCAGGACCGATATCGGGGAAATGTTGAGCGCAAGTAGTGTATTTTAAAATGGCGCCACTGAGTTGTGACGTCTAGAAATAAACTCTGGGGGGAAGGTAGTGTATGGGGGCAGGGATATAAAGAGAGGTAGTGATAGGTTATGAGGTAAGTGAGAGTGGGTGGGGAGAAAGTGAAACACCAGCGGCGGTATGCAAGTGAAGATAGAGCAGCAGGAAAAAAAGTATCAGCAACAGTTATGCAGCAACTAAGGTAAGTGGGTAAGTAATGACTACTTTAGGGAAGCGAGACTAGAAAAACAAAAAGAAACGAGAGAGATAGTGATATAACAAGGGGGGAGTGGATATATAGAAGGTAAAGTAAGGTGGGGGTATGTTACTTTTAAAAAACAAAGTGAATAGTCCAGCCAGCTTCATATACTGAAAGCCACAGGAGAATATTCTTGTTCTAGGTGTGCTACGTGTAGGTGCTGCCACCTAGTGGTAAAACGTGGAAGAACAAAGGATGGTAGGCAGAAAAGATATACTGGACCTAGTGTGAAGTAAGAGGTTTGCAGGGTTTTAGAGACAGGAAGGTGGAGGCCAGTAGCAAGTGGGCTGCGGTAGGCTGCTTAAAGAACACACACTCGGGAGGCCAGACAAGCACAATATATGGGAATTAAAAGTACCTTAAATAACAGAATCAGCGGTAGTTTGTCTGGGTACATACAGTCACAACAGTTTGTATTTGGGAGTCCTCACAGTAGGTAGTTAGTAGGAGACCCAGGCAAGCAGGCAATTTCTGGGAGGAGTTCTAGGTTTAAGCAGGAGGTATTCCTTTTGGGTGTATAGGCTGGAAGGGAGCACACAGAGTGGACTAATTCACAACAGTTTGAATTTGGGCTTCCTCACAGTAGGTAGTTAGTAGGAGACCCAGGCAAGCAGGCAATTTCTGGGAGTTCTTCTAGGTTTAAGCAGGAGGTATTCCTTTTGGGTGTATAGGCTGGAAGGGAGCACACGGGGTGAATTAATTCACAACAGTTTGAATTTGGGAGTCCTCACAGTAGGTTGTTCATAGGAGACCCAGGCAAGCAGACAATTTCTCGGAGTTCTAGGTTTAGGCAGGAGGTATTCCTTTTGGGTGTATAGGCTGGAAAGGGAGCACACTGGGTGAATTAATTCACAACAGTTTGAATTTGGGAGTCCTCACAGTAGGTAGTTAGTAGGAAACCCAGGCAAGCAGGCAATTTCTGGGAGTTTTCTAGGTTTAAGCCGGAGGTATTCCGTTTGGGTGTTTAGGCTGGAAGGGAGCACATGGGGTGGATTAATTCACAACAGTTTGAATTTGGGAGTCCTCACAGTAGGTAGTTAGTAGGAGACCCAGGCAAGCAGGCAATTTCTGGGAGTTCTTGTAGGTTTAAGCTGGAGGTATTCCTTTTGGGTGTATAGGCTGGAAGGGAGCACGCAGGGTGGATTACAGGAGGCGATTCCGAGCAGCCTGACAGCAGGACCGATATCGGGAAGATGTTGAGCACAAGCAGTGTATTTGCCAGGGATTCGGTAATGGGGACCCTCTGGATGCCACAATTGGGCGGAGAGGTGGATCTAACTTGTTAGAATGGATTTTGTGTATGCCGAAAATCTTTGAAGTGACTGGTTTATCAGCATACAAAAATTCATACAAAGGTCTGGAAATAATATCAAAAAGCAACAATTCATCAAGGACCACTTTATCAGACTTATAAGCAAGGTTAATTTCATTCAAGGGCACTTGGTTGTACACCTCCTCATCATTTAACAACCTCAGCATCCGCCCACAATAATCATGCAATTCCATTATAACCAGACCACCCCCCTTGTCTGGTTTCATGTAACGTAAATTAGTGTTTTGTTTTAATTCATTCAACAAGTGAACTTCATTTGCTGATAGACTAAAATAACTAGTTGTATTTGTGTTCAAAACTGTTCTAATGTCACGTTCACATTGTCTTTCAAAAACATTAATAAGGGGTTGTTGTGGTGGGTTAAAAGTACTACTACTTTTAAATTCATTCCTATTCGTAGTAGATTGCATATTTCCATTAAACGTCACACTCAAGTTCATTTTCCTACAAAACAATCTTATGTCCAACAAAATGGCTTCAGCACTGGCCTTAGAAGCAGGAATAAAATTAAAACCTTTTAACAACAGTTTGTGATGTTTTGGCCCAACAGTCAAAGAAGAAAAATTGTAGATGGTTAAAAATTAAAAAAAGAAGTAATGTTGACAGTACCTGTTTGAATATTAGCCAAGTCCAGTGGGGAACTAGACACATCTACATCCGCCTGGTGGTGTGGCAGTTGTAAAAATTGTTCCTGTGCCCACTCCCCTTGTTGTTGCTGCTGTTTTTATTATTTCTAACAATTGGAATTTATTACAAGCTGGTAGTGACATTTGTCACTTATTTATTTCCAGACCGACCTTTACTTATAAAAATAGAAGTCATTTTAAGGCTTTACTGGAACATATACTGGGTGCACATATGGGGTCCCCACTACAAGAAAATGCGAACATTGAACATATTGTACATATATTAATGTTAATAAAGATGGTGAGGTGGTTAAGATCAAAACATGGAATGTGGGTACATTTGTAAACTGCAACACAAAAATAATTATTTATTTAGCTACCTGTTGCTCATGCAATGCATTTTATATTGGTAAAACCAATAATTCCCTTAAACAAAGGATATATCAACATATTTACGGTATTAGAGGAAGAGACAACAAAAGTGCACTTGCTCGACATTCATTATATTGTTTAAATTTTAATAAGTTTGTGTTTTTAATTTTGGAACAGCAGGTATTGCATGACACTGGTGGAGATTGGGAAAATGAATTACTTAGGAAGGAAATGAAATGTCAGCTTAAATTTGATGCTGCATACCCACCAGGGTTAAATGATAACATTTCTATTTCTAGTGAATTAAAGAGAAGGGCTTTGGAAATATAAGTGTTTTTAACTACTTTTAACTATTTTATACTATTTTTAATTATTTCAATTCTTTACATGTATTTATTGTAAGCATGTTTCTTTAAATGCAATGATTGTTTTGGAGGGGTGTGTTTCTTTGAATGTTTTTAAGCAGAACTTTGAGTTTAATATGGGTGGTTTTGAAGATGTCTGACTTGACAGATGAAAGCGCTTAACCATTCTCTGTTTTATTTTTATTTGGATTATTAAAACACTGCTTTGTGATTTCCTTTTGGACTAACTTGGTTTTCTTTGGATTTTACTCTTGTTCATGCTTAACTTATTTAAGTCTGCTTAGCATTTCTTATCAGTCCTGAGTCATGTTTTTCTTGTGTCTGACATGTTGAAACAGATTGTTAGCTATGCTCACAACACATTCTGAGTATTCATTTACCTGGTCATCTGTTCTTTGGAACATCCATGATGTTATATCAAATGGAAATCTAAGGAAACTGTACCTTCCTAGTGGTGCATTAAATGCATGTGATCTGGAGCTTTGTTTTACTACCGTTTCCTGCCAAGATTCCTTGGTTGTATATAATGTTAAAAAAAATAGTATTTGGCACTGTTGGGCTGAGCTGTTCAACTGTAAGCAGTTGGGAATACTGTCTTCAGTCACACTATTTGGCTCATGCAGATCAGTACAAATGCAAATCTTGTTTTGTTTACAATAGTAACTGTATTTTTCAACCATTCTGTTGACTTTGGTTGCTTCTTAACAACATTTGAGATTTCTATGCTGTTCAGTCCCTGCTCAGCTTTACTCCTGAAAGCTTCTGGTACATTTCCTATATCATGTATATCATTGCCATAGCATTAGGATTTATTTTTACATGATGTTCCCCTGACAAACTTTCTTAGCCTCTAAATAAATTGCCATAGTCGTGTGGGATATAATTGCTTTCCTTTATCCTAGATGTCTGTCCAGCTGGTTGACTGCACATATAAACATCATCTCTGTTTTTTAAACTTTGAATTCATTTTACAATTCCCAGCTTCTAACAATTCAGAGAACACAAATATATCAGAATTTAATTCTAATTTATTTCTAAGTGCTATAATTTAAAACAGGTTCCTATCTATACTTTTTATTTTCATATTTACATATCAGTACCTTTTGACCTAGTGACTTTTGTAGGTACCCTGAATTTTGCAAACATTTTTTATGGTGTTTTATCTGTTTCTTTTAGCCCCAGTACTTAAAATGCTGCACCTGTGTCTGGTTTAAATTCAACATTCTCATTATTAAATTCCAGTATTTCCTGCCAGCTCTTTGACTTGTACTGTTCCTGATGTATTTTCAGACTAAATCATTTCATATCCTTTTATCTGTAATAGTACCAGCAAAGCAGCTAATTTTCTTATTACTGTTCAACAAAATGCAAATTCTTTTGCACACACCTATTTTTTTTTCTTTTACATATATTTGAAAAGTGTTACCCTCGAGCAAGGATTCTGCAAAATTGATGTAAAAGCAGGACAGAGCTTACTCTCATCCTCATAACCCCCAAGTAGTAAACAAATCTTGAATTTTCGATGCAGGTCATGTTCTGGGAACTTTGTGATTAATTTTCTCATCACTGTTACTGTTACAGTAATTCAGAGAATGCAAACATCTTGTTTAACTTAAACATTATGCCATCTTTATCGGTTTAACAGTTCTATCACCATATTTTGTTTTTTTTTTTTGGCATTTTTATTCTACTCACATTTTACCTTACACCAATCTAGTTACTTAGTTCTTTTAGCTGTGCACTAGTAATTTCAGTTGCCCTGCACATGTCCACCTTTTTTTTAAGTTTGTGTCTGCTTCCCTTAACAGCCTGTCATTTGTTTGATAATTTCTTCTTCTACAAACTATTTTGTTTGTTATTAATGAAAAACGGATTTGACAAGATTCAAAGTCCTTGACTTAATTATTCAGGGTTGTAATATAAGCATCTATATTTCCTGGAGGATTTTTTTCTCTTTCTAATTTCTCTAAGTCTTTTGGGTTTCTAATACCATGACGGGAATGGACCCCATTCCTAAGTCAAGTTTATGAAATTAGTATTGTTTCAATCTTTGATGTCAGCCAAAAGTGCTCTTTGTAGCACCTAGAATGTGCCCAGTAATGACTCCTCCTGCAATTCGTATGGGATTACATGTATTGGTAACATATCTAAGTGCGATTGTAGATTCTTTTTTATAAGACCCATTGCTTCTACTACTATTGGAAATGTCTGGGTATCTTTCTTCCACATTGCTCTCATTTCTGCTGGCAGATCCTGATATGTTATGACTTTGTGTCTCTCTGTACACAAGACACTGTAGTCACTGGGTATGGTGATTTCAGTGATCAGTGCTACTTTTGCCTTCTTTTCATGGGCCACTATATCTGGTTTTCTAGCATCTATCTTTTGAACTGTTGGTAATGGGTGATCCCATCTGATGTAAACTTCATCATTTTCTATGATGCTTTGTGGCTGTTACAGTAGTTACGAGAATGCAAACATCTTGTTTGCCCTGTAAAGAACAAATGGTGAATAAGTAGCAGATTCCTTCCAGGCATATAGTAATTTTTGAACTTCTAATTGTCCATGTGCTGTCTTTCTTCTCTTCAAGAAAAGTAAGACATTTATATTCTTTCAGTACTATTTTCCCACCAGCATGCAAAACTGTGACATACTGTACTTCTTCATGATTTCTGTTTGTTGCAGTCATAGTAAACAATAAATCAAATTTCTGGATCTGAAGCTTACAGTTTCGTGCTAAATTACCTTGTAGTGAGAAAAGTTCTGGGGGTTACAATTGAAGCTTTTTTTTCCCACTTTGTTAGTCATGCATGCTAGCTTAGATGTAAACTCTTGAAAAAAAATTTTTTTTTCACTTCTGCAGATATATATTCTCCCATTCTGACACCATGTAGCATTTGCATGCTTGTGAAAACACTCGGTTTACAACACAAACACTGGGAATGAACTTCCAAAATGAATGTGTACAGCATCATGTGCAAATTAACTATGGATTGGTATTAACATTTAAAACTACAATCTCCATGTGCTATACCTGGCTTGGTTTTTGCAATGCAGAGCAGTCAGCAGAATCCTACCCGGTTGTGCTTATAAAGAACCATTTGTTTTCTTTGCTTCTGAAAGAGATGGGGGCATTGTGCAAGCTTGGTAAGGTGCATCCTGCTAGAGCTCTTATTTTCTGCGTGTTTTCAGGCAGTTTCTGTACAGAAAGTCAGTAAAGCTGCAGTATGGACTAGCATCGACACATGCACTAAACACTGTTCGCTAGACATGCTTTGCTGTGGTAATGGTTCTTTGTCTTTTTAACATGTCACGTCACAGTTCAATTAATATTGCTCTGTTGATGTAGTTAGCTGAAAAATTTCTTATGCCAGGCCATGTGGGACAGTTTGGTTTCATGCAAAACTAATTTAAGTCCACATCCTGGTGACTGGAATTCAGTGAAATTTGAACCAGCTTTGACCTATGGACTGTTCTGTGTTCAAACCCTGAAAGTTTCCTTTTCCTTCCTGCTGAAGTCTGATCTAGAACTGAAGGAGTGAGTCCGTTTTCTCTCTGTTTGTAGTTTTGCAAATAGAAAAAAAAAACTGTTTTGTAGAAACAAAGCTTAGAAAGTAATTGCCAGTGCCCTCCGGTATTGGAAGGAGGGCATAGATTAAATATTTTAGATTGTAGTGCTACATGTGCATGGAGATTATAAATTAGATTAGGCTCCCATCTAACACAACTTCAGCTTTACTTTGAAGAGCAAAGCTGGTTTCATTAAAAAAGTACGAATATGGAATGTGTCTATCATGTTGATTTACCTTTAATGATGTACTGGTACTGTTTTTCAGGTCATCGACTGGGTTTTGGAAAAAATCAGTAAGTGAAATGGCTTTTTCAATGCATGTTTATAAGCTCTGAATATTGAGAAGATCTAAGTATTGAAGAAGTCTCTACAAGTATCAGTTTCAGACTGAAAAATTTCGGAAAAAGTGGATTAAGTTAAACTGTAATGAAATTCAAGCAATTATGAAGTGGCAGTTTTTAAGGTGCAAAGCAATGAACATTGTTTGCTTTTAGAAGACTTAGATGGAAGATCTCCTAAAGACAAGCTGGGCAAAACTTTGCTTCCAGGTTAGAACTGAACTTGTAACACCTATAACACTAAAATGTAACTGCAAAGCTTTGAGTGTGTCTGTGTGTGTGTGTAGATATATATATATATATATATATATATATATATATATATACACACACACACACATTGTACTTATGAATTATTGTTATGAATTATTGTTATTACAGCCACTGGGCATTCACTTTTTTTCATGTAAAATGAATTATTAAGCTGAATTAGATTAACTATGTAGTTTTACTTGGATTTTTCAATGTGCTGAAGACTGAATTAAATTGTTTCATAGAGGAGTATTATCCATTCATAACAGACTTGCTGTATGCTGTATATTTTTAGACTTTCACGGTGCCATTTAATGTGGGATTTAACCTGATTCCGAATCCCAAGAAAAGACTTAACAGCTAAGAAAGGCGTATGTCCCAAGTATGACTGCTATTCTGATTTCCTGTAGCCATTTGTAAACTCAGTGCTGTACAGCTGGCATAGAACTGTTCTTTCAAATCCTTATTATGTCCTTTAGTTAAAAGCATTTTACTGTTTGCCATCACTTAGTTGTGTCATTAAATGTCATCTGCATTGCTTTTGCCAAGTAATTTTCCTTTTAAATATCTATACATATATAAAATAAACAATAAAGTATTTTTTCACAAGAGATTAAATTGTTTTTCTTGGCAGTTATTGTAACTATTGTTATCCATTTAGAATGGTAGAAAGCAAGCCTAAGTATGCAGTTTTACACTGAAAGTGTGGATGCAGCCAAGATATAAATTATTTTTGTGGTGTCCTCTTTGTTTTGTGAGGGAGCAGATTACATTGTTTTGTAAGTTGTAAACATACTACCAAAATGAGAGTCCTAACTCCAGATTATCAGTGCATTCATTTATATTGAGTCTTTTAAAATTTCTGGTGTAGCACATAGAAACAATGTTCCATTTTGTTATAAATTATTACAGACTCATTTATTGCTTTGTTGGTTTTTTCAAAGAGCTGCAAAACTTACATTTTACATGAACACAGTTATGCCCTTTTCAAACTGATCCATATGTATTTTTAAAGCATTTTGTTTTTTCAGTTAGCTTCTTGAGGGGGTGGATATAACAAGATATTAGATAGCAATCTAGTACTTCCTTTTGACTTTGGGAAAGTCACTTAACTGTGTATGGAATTAAGAAACTACTTCTTAGGCTTTGGCTCTTAAACAAACATAAAGAGGAAGACAACAGTTCAAATCCAGCCATAAGCACAACAGAGGTATGAAAAACAAACCGAGGAAAAGATTATCATTTCATGGTCAAATGTTTTAAAGGGATAATCCCAGAGTCTAAAATTCTGACTGAAAGAAACTTGTCCTGGTACCTCCCGTTTGTCACCAACCATTTTACTATTTCATCATCAACCCTGCTCCTAGTTTCAGTTTACTTTATGCAGCCCTGTTTTCATTCCCTATGGTGAATACAGTTAACAATATTCAATTCCTGTCAAAGCTGTCAGTCCCTGATCACTGGGAAACAATAAGGTTATTACATTGTTGTGTGTGTTTGTTGTGCAGGTGGTTAGGTAAGACTCTCAGCAGTTAGTTTTTATGAACTCGTCAAAAAACTTATCTCAGTTGTGCAGCTCTTTAGTTATTCTGCATAACCTAACTGTGAGCAGTATAGTCAAAATAGTGCAGTTTAATGAATTCATACTAAATCTTAGCAATCTCTTTACATTTTCACCCTGCTGCACAGTAAAGTAACTGAATGTAAAACTGTCACAGGTACAGTAGGTTTTGGACTTCATTGTTTATAATGAATGTATTGCTTGCATCATACGTTTTTTTTTTTTTTTTTTTTTTTTACAGCAGCAGGTCAGAAAACCATTACACTTGGCTAGTATTCAGAGATCAAAAACAAAGCATGAAAAAAAAGAAGACTGCTTCTACTACTGTTTGAAATTTGCAACATTCTGAGGCTTTCTACAGAGCAAGTGGCAGTCATGCATAACATCATAGCACTAAGCTAGCATTCAGAAATCTGCATAAAATAAAATATGAAATTAACAGAAAACTCTGTTCACTAACGTTTTAACTTTGCACTGCTCATATGCTTTCCTGAAAGGTAGTAGCAAGTGAGGTCATAAAATTCCTGAAGGGCTACTTTTCTCTGGGGATAAAAAGCACAGGTAAAACTAATTAATGACTCAGTGAGAGCTGTTATGAGTACTTCTGCAATTTGAGATGGAATTTGACTAAGACCATTGAAACTTCCTGTAACCACTACTCCCCCCAACCCCCACAGCCAAACCTGGGACATGCCCAGAAAGCCAGAGTGAAAATGTAAGAAAAGAGCAGAATCAAAACAGAAAAATCTCTGGGACTACCCTTTAGTGATGCATAAAATCAGAAAAGAAAAGCAATGTGTAGGAAAAAATGGAGCTTATTAAAACAGATATGGACAGAAAAGAATGAGGAAGTTGTAGGACTACTATCTGAACGTTTTTGTTCAGTAATCATATTGGAAAAGGAGAGAGAGAGAGAGATTTACTAAATCCAGTGAGCAGACTTGATAATGGTGTGTACTGGACAGGAGTCCTGAACAACTCCATAATCTAAAAAGTAGAGATAACAATGGCATACAGCTGGATTCACTCTAGAATTATAAGAATACTGGTTGGACCATTGGTAATACCAGTAACTAAACTACTCATCAACTTGTAAAGAAGAATAGAAGAGTGTAGATGTGAAGAAGAGGGTGAATGTTACATCTTTCCAGAACTGTGGGAACAAGAATAAGGGCTGGAAACTGTTAACGTATCAATTTTACTTCATCCTTAAGCAACAATTATGAAATTGCTGCTGAAGGAATGAATTAGAATACCTGGAAGCTGCTACTCTACAAGTCCCATGCAAGCTTATATTTATGGCAGAAGGTTCATACTAGGCAGAGTCAATTTATTCCCTTTTGTGCAGCAAGATAATTGACCAAAAATGGGCTTTGGGCATTGCTTTCTTTGACATGAATTAGAATTATGCAAAGTCATTTAGCATTCAGTGTTTATTCCTTTTTTTCTTTTTTTTTAAGCAAGAAACATCTTTATTAAATTGTCATGTATGACATGGGCAATATTACATCTATATAAATGAAATCTTACTGACACAATCTCAGTTGCAAATATTATACATTGCAAACCATGCTGACACAACTTTCACTGCAAACGTTATACATCACTTATAATATATCCAGTCATTGTCAGTCAACCATTACATAGCTCATTCAAATCCTGCCTTCTTTTAAATCTTGTTCCTCCTCTGCATGTATTGATCCCACACTTCCCATTTTTCTTATGTAATTTGCTCCTACCCTTTTCTATCTTTGCTACTTCTAGTAAAGTCGGTTTAGACTTTTATTTCCATTTTCTAGTAATTGCTTTTTTAGCAGCCATCATAATTAGACTCGACAAAGCCTTACTATGTCTAGGCACTTCAGATTCTATATCATAGCCCAACAAAGTCATTTCCTTAGTTACACCAATTTGCTTACCCATTATCTTTGACAGAGCAGTCTTTTGGGAATCTTTAAAGTCTACCAACTGATTACACTCCCAGAAAATATGTTCCCAATTACCTCTTTCTTCCCCATCACATCTCCAACATTTGTAGTCTACCTGAGGAAAAATCATTTGGAGTCTATTTGGGGTATAAAAATACCTATGTAAACACTTCCAAGAAATGATCCTAAATCTTCTAAACTTTGTTGCATATTTTGGTGTCATACATATATCCTCCATTGTTTCTTTGTGAATTGCTTATCCACTCTCTCTTTCCAATCTTTTCCAACCTCCTCTGATTAATTATAGTTATCATGCAATATTTTATATCCTATACTAATTATTACTTTCTTAACAGCAACTTCTGTAATAGATTCTACTAAAAACTCTACCAGTGCTGGTATTTCGTTTAGGACCCTCCTATGTCTTTCTCTTTGCCTATACTCTGATATCAATCCTTGATATGGCAGGCAGTCTCTAGCCTACAGTCCAAATAAGTTCTTGTCTTCCCATTCTGTTACCTTTCTCAGTCTAGTTATTTTCACAGAATGCCTTACTTTGCCAGTTTTCTCCAATAAATTCCATCCCCCTGTTGCCTGTTGTCTGTATCCCTAATTGCAGTCATCCCTATCGGCAGACTCTTCTTTCTCCATTCCCGTGTTGGCTTAGTTCATAGAATATTTTCTGCTACTTTATATTCTGCATAATTACTGTTCTCCTAAAAATTCTGCAAAATCCCAATCTTTTCTTGTTTCTTGAGCTTCATTCTGTTTCATAATCATCTGTTTCCACTTTGAATTATAGTTTTCTGCTTGTGCTATGTATAGGAGCCTTAATTGTGTTGCTCTGAAATACCTCTTCAAATCGGGTAGTCCCAGTCCATCCTGTTCTGTGGGAAGTGAGGTATTAAATAATTTCATATGCAAATAGAGCCAGCTTTTCTTGACTACCATATCAATTATATCCTTGAATTTCTGAGTCCCTTATTTTCTTTGCCAGTGGTTTTAAGTATAATGCAGATAAAGGGGAGAGAGGACACCACCCACTTTAATTTTCATTTCCAGTTCCTCATATATCCTCCTAATCATCCTTATAATTTTATTAGGGAATGCAAGTGCTTTCATTTCCCTGCTCATCAAGTCCCAATTTACTCGGTCAAAGGCTTTCTTTGCATCAAGACACACCAACAACAGTGGTATTTTCTTATGTTCTGCTTCCCTCTGGATCATCAGTGTTCTGTTAATGTTGTCAAATGTTTGTCTTCCCTCCACAAAACCACATTGATCCATGTATGTCAATCTTGGCATCACATTTGCCATTTGTTTGGCCATTATAGGCATAAGCACTTTATAATCATGGTTTAGGATTGAAATGGGCCTGTATGAAGCTAGTTTTGATGGATCTTTACCCTCTTTGGGTATTACAACTGCCACCGCTTCCTTCCAGGATGTTGGTTCTTCTCCTCCCCTTAAAAAAACCTTCCAGATCTTTATCAGTTTTTTTCTCTCCTAGCTTCCAAACTTCCACAGGAATACCATCTATTCCTGAGGGCTTTCCTGTAGATTGGTTATACATCACCAATTTTATCTCCTCTCCTTCTGTCCTGTTAATTGTAATTGAGCCTCATCTACCTCTAGCCTTGGCATATGTAATTCTTCCATAAACATTTCCCTATGTACCTTTTCTTGATTTCCATATTTCTCTGCTTTATACAGACTTCCATAAGAGTTTACAAAATATTTCTAATATTTCTACAGGGTCCCTTGTTATCTTCCACGTTACAGGCTCCTTATGCTTGATGACAGCCCTTTCTACTTTCTGTTGCGTGAGTTGCCCTCCTAAAAGTTTTTGTGCTCTAGAGTTATTATCAAAAACAGTTACTTAATAGCAGTCTTTCTAAACTCATGCATATTATTGAGGCAATCCCTTTTCTGTTTAGCATTCTGCAGTTGGTCCTCCTCTTGTTCTGTGTGATTCCCCTGATTTTGCAATACTTAACCATATTTCCCTTTTATTTTTTTCCAGCAGTTTTATCCTACTCCCTAGCTAAATGTTCAGAAGAAATTTCTATCTTCTCTAATAGTTCCTAAATAATTTACGCTATCCATTCCTTAAATTCCTCTCTTTTCAACAGATAGGTGGGAAAGCACCAGTGTCTCATTTTTATTTCATTGCCCTGTGTTTTTTATTTTAGTTATTACTGGCACCTAATCTGAAATACTTTTGGGGCATGTATCAAGACCTTCAATTAAATGCACATGTTCCTGTGAAATGTAAATTCTGCTTAGCCTAGCCCAGTTTTTGTATCTTGGGGAATAATATGTAAATTCACTACCAACTCCTAGTACTGAATTCACATCTTCCATGCCAAATATTTTCATAAATTTCTTTAATAATATACCCTCCTTTGTTATATTTTTCCTTCTGGGCCCTCCAGTCACATCTTCACTATTGAGAATCAAATTCCAATCCCCACCTAGGGGGTGCTGAAAAGTTCTAAGCCCTACCAACTTTCTAAATTCTGAGGATTATTTTTGTCTCTGTAGCTGAAAAGAGGGATGTCCTTCTAGTTGTCTGTTGCTGTATTCTTTGCATGAGAGAGTTGCCTGCCACAATGACCCAACTTTGGCCAGTATGCAAAAGACTTTTACTAGTTAGAGATGCATGGTATGATGTCCTTCATGGATGCATCTGCAGTCATAACAGCTGGGTTGTCCTGTCGTCAGGCAGCCCTTCAGTCGGCCGGATTCCAAAGTCCGGGTCCGGCTTCGGCTGATGTCGCACTTCACCCGACGTCATCTCTGTTGGTCTTCGGGTATAAAAGCATCAGCCGACGCCATTTTCCTCAGTCTTTCTTGCCGCCAAGCAGAAGCTGTTCGCAAGTGCGGTCGGTCGGATCCAGAGATTATTTCTACCGAATACTACTTTGAAGACTTCTAAAGCTAAGTACCGTTGGGGACTCTTTCTGCCCTCAGCCGATGTCAGAAAAAGTTAATAATTGTTTAACCTGTGGGAAACAAATACCTCATAAAGATTTCCACTCTTACTGTCTGCCTTGTTTAGGCCCAGCCCACGACGCAGCCTGTTCGCCTGTGCTTTCAACCGACGAGCGCAGGCCGGTCGGAGTTTGCAGAACAGTTTTCGGTTCTGATTTTGCGTACATGTCGGATCCTCCGACTACACTTTCTGCCAAAACGCAAAGATAAAGACCGACAGTCCGCGGTTTGGCCGAAACCATGCTTAAACAGTGTCTCGTTTCGCTGAAACCGTAAAACTGATCAAAGTACAGCTGAATCTATCTCTACAGCTGAGGCCCCTGCTATTGAACCAACCTCAGAAGTTTTCGACTGCCAATGACTTATCAGACACCATTCCTTGGATGTCTGCTGCTAGGGCCTCCAGCAGCCATGCCTTCGCCAGGCTAAAGCAGCCAAGACTTCTAAAAAGTGCCTGTTAAACCCCTCTACCAGGCCCTCTTCTAGTAATCAAATGCTTACTTTGGCAGAAGATTTAATTACATTAATTAGAGGATCTCAATCTCAGACAGGGCCTCTCAGCCCCCAGAGAAGAGACCTAGGGCAGAGCCCCTGAGCCAGTGTCCTCTGATGATTCGCTGATGAATCAGACATTACTGACCAGCCAGACCTTTCTCCTTTGAAGATTCTGATGCTGAAGAATCTATTCCAGCTGCTTCTCCTCCAGAAGAATTCTCTTTGGGAAACCTTACATGCCATGCGAGCATTTCCAATGGCAGCAACAAGATTTTTCAGATTCCAGAAAAGACTTAGAACCTTTCTCTTCCACAGCACAGGCCCTTAGCTATACCTCCTGTTCTCTCTGGTAGATGATGCTTTCAATGATGTCTGCTCTGCTCCAGATTCACTGCCCCCAGCCCTGCCAAACCAGACAGATTTTACAGGGTGCCAGATACTCATCACCACCTTTACAAGGCCCCTCTTGCAGACCCGAATCTATATCCCAGGGTCCCAAGGCAGTAGACCATAGCTAAAAACCCTATTCCTTCTGAAAGGGAAGCAAGGTCATTAGACAGATGGGGTAAAAGGTTTACACTTCAGCTACTCTCTCAGCTAGAGCTTTAAACTGTCAATTTCACATGATACAATACCAAGAGTTTATGCTTGATCAGTTAACTAAAAACTAACCACTGATGAATCTCTTGACAAGAAATATGTATTAGAGATGGTAAATAACATACAACAGGTTAGTAACCATTCCTTAAAATGTGGCTATGATGCACTGGAGGCTTCATTTAGATCAGCCATGACTGGCACAGTGATAAGAAGACATGCATGGCTAAAGGAGCAACCTCTACGGATCATGTTAAAGCTAAGTTGCTAGATGCTCCTATGGATAAGACAAGTTTGTTTGGTACACCTGCACAGCAGGTTATAAAGAAAAAAAGAAAAAGCAAAATTAGTTCAAGCGGTTAAAGATTTCCTGCAGGTTCAACCCCAAGGTTTAGCAGGAACTGGCCTGCCAAAAATTGGTCCTTCCAGACTCCACAAGATTTCAAAGGGCAGGAATAGACGTCCCAGAGGCAGAAACCAATCTAGAGGTGGTGCCTACAGAGGACGACAGTGGCAAGGTAACAACAGAGGCTCAGACACAACCACTGCCACTACAACAGCACAGCCACAGTGACTTAATCCTAAATCCTACCAGGGAACAAATAGCAGCTCCTCTGGCGGAAAGTTAACCTTATTTTCAAAGAACTGGCACCATAACAAAAGACAAGTGGATTCTACAAACCATAGATAAAGGTTACCCCTTCCACTTCCACACTTTACCAGACCAGTCAAAGAGGAATGCCAAATCTACCTCCAAATCAAAAAGCAGAAGCTCTACAACAGATAATGGAGTTAGCAAACATGAGAGCTGTGGAAAAGTACCAACAGCAGAGCAAGGAAAGGGTTCTACTCCAGACTATTCCTAGTTCCAAGAAAGGAAAAAGTTGGAGACCAATTCTAACCTGTCCACCTTAAATACATACATCATTGTACCAAAATTCAAAATGCTGACCCTACAGCAACTTCTTCCCATGCTGGGCAAGGAGTGTTGGCTGGTAACTCTAGATCTCAAGGAGGCATACCTGCATCCCTATTCGACCAATCTGCAGAAGATACCTTTCTTGCAGGATCAGAGCACTATCAATTCTCAGCATTGCCTTTTGGCTTATCTACTGCCCAGAGTATTCACAAAATGCCTGGCATCAGTAATCGCCCATTGCAGACTACAGGGAATTCAAATTTACCCATACCTGGACGACTGCCTACTACAGGACAACAAAAGCAAGTTGACAACAGATTTACAAAGGGTCATTTACTTGCTACAAGCACTGGGATACACAGTCAATTTACAAAAGTCAAGGCTGATACCATCCCAAACAAGGACTTTCTTGGGAGCGGAATTGGACACAGTAAGACAAATGGCATTCCTAACTAAAAACAAAAAGAACTCCCTCTTTACTTCTTGGCACTAACAAAACTGAACAAGTTAACAGCAAGAAAGGTACTGCAGGCCTTAGGCTTCATGGCATCATGCATAATTTTGGTCCCATTTGCCAGACTTCATATGAGAAAACTACAGTGGTACCTGAATTTATGGTCCCAGCACAGGCACAGCCTAGAAACAGAAATCCCACTAATTCCATGCATAAAACAGGAGTTCCTATGGTGGGCTCAGGCATGCCAGTCAAACCCAGGCCTTCCCTTTCGCAGAGGTCAAGCAAGCCAGAACATCACAACAGACGCTTCAGACGGATGGGGGCCCACATGATGGACAAGCGTGCAAGGATTGTGGACTCAGGATCAACTTCACCTGCACATCAACCTAAAAGAAATGCTGGCAGTAAAACTGGCAATCCAAAGGTTCAGACCATTTCTCAAAGAGGGTCAGTTGATGATAAGGACAGACAACACCACAGTCATGTGGTACATCAACAAACAGGAGGCACTCATTCGTACCCCTATGCAGACTGACTTTGGAACTGTGGACCCTGGCACTCAGCTACAACATCCAGCTACAGGCAATATTCAGGAAAATACTCTAGCAGACATATTAAGCAGAACCACATCCGATGCCCACGAATGGCACCTGCACCGGACATCTTCAAGACCATCACAAAGAAATGGGGAATGACTCAGATAGATCTATTCGATCACCCCACAATCACCAGCTCCAAAATTTTGCAAGTGCATGGAAAGTGGACTCTCTCCTTCAGCTGGAAAGGCCTAACAGCATATGCATTCCCACCTTTTCCCTTGATACACAAAGTATTATTAAAAATCAAGGAGGAACAGCCAAGGATAATCCTGATAGCTCCAAACTGGCCAAGACAACACTGGTACCCTCTGCTGAGGAGCATGTCTCGAAACAATATGTGGCCAATACCACTGATGCCCTTGATGCTAACTCAGAACAACTACAGCACCATACATCCAAACCTGACTGACTGCATGGAACATCACATAGCAGCAGCTAATCAAGAACTTTCCCAAAGAGTTAAAGACATTATTCTTGAAGCACGCAGACCTTCAACAAGAAGGAACTACGCTGGGAAATGGAAAAGGTTTGTCACTTGGAGTTCTGAAAGAGGAAAAGATGTGTCAAACATAGATATGCCTAATATTCTGGAGTACCTGGCCGAACTTCTCTATTCAGGCCTGTCCTACTCCTCCATCAAGATACATGCATCAGCTATTTCAGCAAAATACAGCTTTGATCCACCTGTTTTTTCACACCCTTTGCTCAGACAGTTTCTCAGAGGGATCAAGAATGTAAAACCTCCAAGGAAACCACCATTGCCAACTTGGGACTTAAACTTTAGAAAAGTTGACACTTTCACCCTTTGAACCAGCAGCAACAGCAGACCTAAAATACCTGTCTTGGAAAACTGCTTTTTACTGGCAATTACTTCAGCAAGGAGGGTTTCAGAACTACAGGCCTTAATGGCAGTGCAACCTTCCTAATCTTCCACCAAGATAGAGTGTCCATGAGGACTAATCCAACTTTTATGCCTAAAGTGGTATCCAGGGTGTCCTTAAACCAGGCAATCCACCTCCCTACCTTCTTTCCCAACCCACAAAACAGAGGGGAAAGAATATTGCATACCTTGGATGTACATAGACAGCTACGCTACTACTTGGACAGAACCAAAAGCAACAGAAAGACTGACCAACTTTTTGTAGCCTATGCAACAGGAAGGGAAGGAAGAGCTATTTCCAAACAGACAATCTCCAAATGGATAGGAAATTGCATTCGATTCTGTTACTCCTTCCATGGAAAACCAATTCCACAGAACATAAGACCTCATTCTACAAGGGCAACAGCCACTACCACAGCCTTCTTACGAGGAGTGGCAACCAAAGACATTATTGAGGCGGCTACCTCTGTGCATACATTTGCCAAGCATTATAATTTGCCTCTATATTCCAGATCCCGAGCAGGGTTTGCCAGCCGCAAAGGATCCTAAACACACCATAATCTTCCTCTTCCTCCTCCCTAGTTGGCTATGGTATTCAGCTGTTATGACTGCAGATGCATCCATGAAGGACATAGTACAGTTTTGTACCTACCATAAATGTAGATGTCCGAACTGGATAGCATCTGCAGTCAGGATTACCCTCCCTCCTTCCCTCTGTGGTACTCTAGGTGTTTACCCCCTAATAGCTAACTGGTGGGTTTATGGTGTATTTGTTTGTATATATGTACATACATGCTTATTTTGTTTACCTATACCTTTTGGAAACATTGGCATTCTATCCAAAAAATTTTAGCCTTCCTAGTAGGCTGCTATCGGATGCAGGCCAAAAAAGTGACATAAGCATGCTCCATCCTCAGAACTTCTTTGCCGCCAGTCCGAACTTTTCACCCATGTGTATGATCTGCTCACCGAAGTGGTTGCTGCCTCAGCATTTCAGATAACTGCCCCATTGGGAAATCCTTTTTGTCTTTTCTGCTGTGGTTAGGCTTAATGCCATTTTTAGACACTATGCTGACTGCAAATCTAGGGACCTCATCTATTTAGCTAGCTGTGAGAAATGTACAAGCTACTATATAGGCAAAACCAATCGAACCTTAAGAATAAGTGTGAGGGAACATATTTATGCCATTAATCGAGAGGATGAGACAAATGCTTTGGCAAAACATACATTAGAAAATTATTTAAGCCGTAAGTTTAAGTTTACTGTAGTAGAATTAGTTAATAGAAGTAAACGACTGGGAAATATTAAGAATCACACAGAACAACAAGAAATTAAATGGATAATTAGGATGCAATCAGATAAAGGGAAGGGGCTGAATGATAGGGTTTCCATCAAACCATTTTGAGAGATAGACCCCTAAAACATTGTATATACATTTATGAGGGAGTTCTATGATATTATACATGTGCAGTTCCATATATTTTTATATTTTTATTTTTAATTAAATGCATTGTTTTATTAATCATTGTGTTTAGTAATGGTTTTAATATAGTAATGTATGAAATGTAAGTGCTATAGTGTGTTACATTTTTGTCTGCATTTATATATTATTTATACATATGCAGTTTTATATATATATTTATATATACGTGTTTTTACACTTATACAGACACTTTTAAACACATTCATTTATATACTAATACACTATAAGAATTGAAATTTTAGATAAATTCTACCATCTAGTGGTGAGTATCGATATATGAATTAATTTTTTGGCGCCTTTTTCTATATTTAAATGAAAAGAAATGTCATTAATTAAATCTGATGAAGGGTTTTGAAGTAGCCCGAAAGCGCTTACTGATCTGAAAAGATACTGTTTCAATAAAGGATCGTGAATTTAAAGAGTTGTGGTGATGCTTGGCGTATTTCTTTGGATATTTCTACATTTTGTTGTTGACTCTGCAGGTACCTCTGTCCTTTTAACTGCTTATTGGATTTTTTGATAAAGGATGCTTACCACACATCACCATTCATCTCAATTATAGGAAATATTTACGATTCTCTGTAGCCTCTTGGCACTTTCAGTTTTCTGCCTTACCTTTTGGTCTTTCCACTTCCCCAACAGTATTCACGAAATGCCTAGCCACAGTTATTGCTTACTGCAATCTTCAGGGCATTTAGGTCTTCCCTTACCTGAATGATCTTCTCTTTCAAGCAGTCAGTGAGCACTAGAGCACAGTCTGTGCTCTGCCATTTCCATCATACATCTCTGGATTTCACAATAATTTACCAAAATTCTGCTCTCTCCCCTTCTCAGGACCACATATTCTGGGATGCAGAATACCAAACATACCTTATGAAGGTCTTCCTTTCCACTCAAAAGGCTCAGGAACTCATTTCCTTTTTCAAAGCCTCATCCCTGTACCTCACATCACTGCCAGGATTTTTCTCAGAACCCTGAGCACCATGGCATCCACCATCCCAATTCTTCCTCTGACAATATTGCACATGAGAAAACTACAGTTGTTCCTGAAATCAGTCTGTATGCAACATGCACATCCACTAGAGTTCCCAGTTCCCCTTCTCCCTTGTTTGAAGAGGGAGATCACTTGGTGGATTCAACAGTTGACTGCCAACCCAGGTCTTCCAATCCATCCTGTACCACTTGTCTAGGAGATGTTCACAGACACCTCAGACAAAGGATGGGGAGCGGCTTTTGGCTCCATAAATGCACAAGGAACCCGGTCCCGCCCTCAAGGAAGGGAACACATCAGTATAAAAGAAATGAGGACATTACTGCTGGCTGTTCAGACCTTTCATTCCCTCTGCATCCCGGGCCCTCTAAAAATTTTCACAGACAACATGACCGTTCTCTAGTATGCGAACAAGCAGGGAGGGAAAGTCTTATCTCCTTTGCAGACTAGCCCTGCAAGTGTGGGATCTGGCTGTCAAGCTTCAAAACCCCCCTCCAGGCTGTGTGAATCCCTTCCAGCCTGAATGTAGTGGCAGACACCTTGAGCAGGTCCGAAACACAGTCCCACGAGTGGATGCTTCACAGGGACGTGTTCCTGGACATTGCCCGCCGATGGGGTACTCCACAAATAGACCTTTTATGCCTCCCCCATGAACTGAAAACTTCCACAGTTTTGTGCCAGGGATCCACATTCTCTGGTCTGGAAAGTGGACGCCCTCAGCTTTTCATGGAAGGAGGTGTTTCTGTATGCATTTCCTCCCCTTCTTCTTGTCATTCCAAACATCTTGTTAAAGATTCAGCAGGACAAACCAAAAATCTTGGTGACTCAGTTTTGGCAAAGATGGAATTGGTTCCCCCCTACTCCTGGATTTAGCCAAGGGCAATCACTACAAGTTGCCCCACAGAGTGGACCTTCTCACACAACACAAAGGAGCTCTCATCTGTTCCCACTTGTCTACTCTTCAACTGACATCGTAGGTGATAGGGTTTTAATTCCTTTCAGACACCTTTTTTCGGAGGACGTGCTTAGGGTTCTACAGGAAGCCCAATACTAGAAAATCTTATTTATCCAAATGGAAGAAATTTTCACTTTGTTGTCCCTCTTGTAACCAGGACCTACTTATAGTGGAAATCCCAATGGTTCTCTCATACCTATGTGAATTGTTGGATGCTGGCTTAACTTGCTCTTCAGTGAAAGTATACTTGTCAGCTCTTTCTGCCTGCCTGCCTGCCTCTTTCGCCACCTCTAGCCTTGAGGTTAAACAATTCTTAAAACGTGTCCTTCACGTGAGACACCCCCCCCCCCCAGGAAACTGGTTCCACACCCCTGGGATCTTAACTTTGTATTGGAGAAACTGACCCTAGCCCCTTTTGAGCTGACAGCTTCTGCTTCCCAGAAATACTGGAAAACTAACTTGCTGTTTGCACTAATCTCAGCTAGAAGGGTTTCTGAACTCCAGGCCCTTTTGGCTTCTCCTCCTTTCTTGGTGTTCCACAGAAACAGAGTGTCTCTTTGCACCAATCAGTCTTTTATGCCTAAAGTGGTAAATGAGTTATCCCTTAACCATTCTTTTCATTTACTTACCTTTTTCCCTTTTCCACAAAGTTCTGTGGAGAGTGTTCAGCACACTTTGAACATGCACAGACAACTTAGGTTTTACCTTGATAAAACAAAGAATATCAGGAAATCCAATCAGTTATTTTCCTTCTTTCACCCAAGAACTTTAGGACTTCTTGTCTGCAAACACATTATTTCCAGCTGTTATGAGCACCATGAAAAGAGCCTCCCTTCTCCTGTTAAGATGCACTCTGCCAGGGCTGTTGCTTCCTGTGGTGCCTTCTTCAAAGGACTGAACACTAACTCCATTCTGGAGGCAGCTACCTGGTCTTTAGTTCATACTTTCACCAAACATTACAAACTGAACAGCATTTCCAAATCTAGGGCAGGGTTTGCCAGGGCTATTCTCCATGGTTTCATGGAGAGCACCACTGCCCCTACCTCCTCTCTTTTCTCATGAGCTTTGGCATTCTCTCTCATGTAAAGAATATAGTTGCTTAAAATCTTACCATAACGATAGATATCCTTCTCTTGTCTGTTGCAGTATTCCCTCCTTCCCCCTGAATTTGCTCTTCCTTGGGTGTACTTAGCTTACATACTTCCCTTAGATGGGCATTCCTCCTGGGACACTCAGTTCTGAGGAAGGTGTGTATGTCACTTTTATGGCCTACATCTGATAGCCTACGTGTGATGTACCACACACCTCTAACTAGTAAAAGTCTGTTGTATGTTGTATACTGGCCATCAGGTCATTGTGGTAGGCAGCTCCGTCATGTCTTGTTCCTGGGGGGGGGGGTCTCACGTGAAGGATACGTTTTAAGAATTGTTTAACCTCAAGGCTAGAGGTGGAGAAAGAGGCAGGCAGGCAGAAAGAGCTAACAAGTATACTTTCACTGAAGAACAAGGCTTTTATCATACCATTACATAAAGGTGGCAATAACAACAATATTACAAACTTCCGTCCCATAGCTATCTTGTCTCCCATCTCTAAACTCCTAGAAAAGTGTATCCATCTACAGCTCCTACCTTACCTCTTAGACAATCACCTGCTAACTCCAACTCAGCATGGTTTTAGACCCGGTCATAGCACTATGACAGCCTTCCTCTCCTTTCTAGAAACTATAAATAAAGCCCGTGACTCTGGTCATATTGCTTCTACCCTCTTACTTGACCTCTCAAAGGCCTTTGACACTATCTCTCACAAACTACTTCTAACTAAACTCTCTCAGCTTAACTTATCTCCTTCCTCACTGAACTGGTTTTCTAGTTACTTATCTAATAGATACCAAGCAGTAAAATGGAAAACAGCCACCTCCTCATTCCTTAATACCCCAACTGGAGTTCCCCAAGGTTCCATACTGGGTCCTCTCCTATTTAACATATTCATAAATGACTTCCACAACTCTATCCCATTCTCTAACATTATCCAATATGCAGATGATTCAACTATCATCTGTTCTGCCACATCCAGCCCAGCACTACAAAAGCTTACACAAGATGCATTCTCCATCACTGAACTATGGATGAAAGAAAACCACCTTGCACTTATTGCTTCTAAAACCAAACTAATGGTATTTACCCCCTCTAAGCACATCTCTATCAATACTAATTCTCTTTCAATCACCAGCCACAACAACACATCATTGGAATTGGTGTCAGAAGCTAAGTTACTTGGGGTTCAACTCGATAGTCATCTTAAATTCAACTCCCACATTCAACTAAATATAAAAAAAACATCAAAAACTAGGCATGCTCTACCGACACAATATCAAAAACTATGCATGCTCTACCGACACAATCGCTACCTTACACCCTACACTAAAATCAGTCTCTCTACCTCATTCCTCATCCTCTCTTTCTCTATGGAGCACCACTCCTAACTAACATCCAATCTTCCCTTAAAACACAACTTTCTTTTTGCTATAACAAAATTGCTAAATTTGCTACCAGCCATAAGACTTCTACCCACCACTGCTCTTCACTCCATAAACTAAAATGGCTAGAGTTACCCAATCAACTCATCTATTCTCAACTTACTCTTGCTCACAAGCTTATTTTTAAACCCTGCCTCTGTCCATCCCTTTCCTCTGCCTTCAATTTGCACCTTCCCAATAGAATGCTTAGATCTAATAACCAAAATCTAATTGAATTGCACAAACCTAATTGTCCCCCAGGAAAAAATCTCCTATCCTTTAGTCTAGCACGGCTCTGGAACTCCCTACCACCTGCCATTCGTACCACCTTCAACCACCTTACATTCAAAAAATCTCTTCACTCTCATCTACTATCCCAGTGGGAATGCTCTTGCACCCATCCTTCTTGATCTACACTGATTTCCTCACTTTTCCCCTCCACTGAACTTCCCTTTCTTGCTTCCTCCATTGCATGCTTCCTTATAATATAATTTGCTTCTCAGTTTCTACATTGGAATGTGTACTTTTCTCTAGTCTGTATCTTGTGATGTTTACCACCAGTTTGGTTCTACCAGAAATTGTATGCTCTAACAATATAATTGTTGTAAATATTGTAATAAGGATCTAAAACCTATTGTAACCGTGTTTATGGAGCTTTTCTCCCCAGGACTCCATTGAAAATGGGTTCATCTTGGCCCAGTGGACTATCCTGGTAAACCAACTGCAAATAAATAAATAAATAAATGTAAAGAATACTGCAACAGAAAAGAGAGGGACATCTATCGTTATGGCAAGATTTTACACAACTAATCTTTATTTCATCTTGTAAAGTGCCAATTTGCAGAATCTTACTGCTATGTTTTAACATTGTTTCAGATCATAGATTGAACCATGTCATTCAAAAGTGTGGAATTTTCAAGTGTGGAACTCCGAGCCGTAATGAAGTTCCTATTCCTGCAGAAGAAAACTCAAAATGAAAGCCATGAATATATGATGCAAACATTGAGTGACAAGTGCTCTTCTTATTCAACTGTGAAGAAGTGCTGTGCAAACTTTCAATGTGGAGATTTTGAGACCAAAGATGCAGCAAGGTCTGGGAGGCCTCAAATGGTGTCAACTCCTGAAATTGTTGACCATATTCATGACCTGGTTTTAGCAGATTGGCGAATATCTGCTAAAACAATTGCTGAGAGAATACAGATAGCTAAGGAATGTGTTGGATTTATAATCCATGAGCAGCTGGATATGCAGAAGCTGTAGGCCAAATTGGGTGCCCAAATGTTTGAATGCCGACGGGAAAAGACACTTCCAAGTTGATTTTGCGGTGTTTTCTTCAAGCTGTTGCCAACTTTTTAGAACGAGTAGTTACTGTTGAAACATGGATGTCCTTCTATTCTCATGTTGCTGTATTCTTCACATTAGGGAGTTGCTTCCTGCAGCACCGGATATCCGGCCAGTATACCAACGTCTTGAAAGCAGGGGTACGTGCAACATTGCATGTAAGAGCCATAAACTGATGCCGGCTATTTCTGTGACATCTGCACGTACCCAATTCAGAACTTTTCTGTAGCAGTGTGTTTCAGACATCTGATCACCTTTGACTTTGGCCATCCATTTTTGACAATCTCTCCTGGCTGTGTGCATTCAGATAAGTACCCTTGTGGGTTTTTTTGCTTGTTTCTTTACCTGTTTCAGACGTATATCATCTAGGAAAGGAAGACAAATTCCACATAAGGACACGCACGGTCAGTGTATATTTTGTTTAGGGGCAGGTCACGAATACAAGTCCTGTGATATCTGCCAATTCTTTGTTCCCAAAACCCTTAGAAGCCGTTTATCAGCTTTAAATCTCCATCTGGAGAATCAGTGACTCCAACGTTTGGCATCAGAGATGGAAGGTGGAGTGGGCATCTCCGATGAGCCGCCAAGGAAGAAGGCTGAAAAAGTTAGGTCCGACATCCAAGCTGCACCATAGGAATCTGGTGAGAGCCTCGAGGTGAGTGTTAACCCAGGATCTCCAAGGACTTTGGATACTTCCCTGTTACCGGGAACCATAATGAAAGCTGGTGCAGTGGATGTCCTTCAAGGATGCATCTGCAGTCCTTACAAATGGGTTGTCCTGTCGTCAGGCAGCCCTTCGGTCGGCCGGATTCCAAAGTCTGGGTCTGGCTTCGGCTGGTGTCGCACTTCACCCGACGTCATAGCTGCAGATATTCGGGTATACAGGCATCAGCCGACGCCATTTTCCTCCGTCTTTCTTGCCGCGTGGCGCCCGAAGCAGAAGCTGTTCGCAAGTGCCGGTCGGTCAGAACCAGAGATTACTACTACCGAATACTACTCCGAAGACTACTAAAAAGCTAAGTACCCCATTGGGGACTCTTTCTTGCCTCAGCCGATGTCAGAAAAAGTGAATAACTGTTTAACTTGTGGGAAACAAATACCTCATAAAGATTTCCACTCTTACTGCTTACCTTGCTTAGGCCCAGACCACGACGTAGCAGCTTGTCTAGCCTGTGCTTCTTTTAACCGACGGACGCTTAGACGTCGGTCGGAATTTGCTGAACAGTTTTTCGGCTCTGATTTCGCTTATATTATCCCGTCGGATCCTCCGACTTCGCAAATCTCCAAAAAACGCAAAGAAAAGGACCGACACACGCGGTCCGCGGTTTCGGCCGAAACCACGGTTAAGCCAACCGCGAGTGTCTCGGTTTCGGCTGAAACCGAGCAAGCGGTTCTTCCTGCAGCCGAAAACAGACCTTCTACCGAGGTTTCTTCTAACCTCGTGGAGTCGGTTTCTGAAATCCAACCTGCTGTTGTGATTTCTCAGGATTTATCTGACACTATTCCCCTGGATACTTCTACTCCTGCACGTGGAGCTGCTAGGCCTCCCGCAGCCATGTCCATTAAGGCCTTTGCTAGGGCTAAAGCAGCTAAAGCTACAAAGACTGTGCCTGTTAGGACCCCCTCTCACAGGCCCACTTCCAGTTCTCAAATGCTTTCTTTGGCAGAGGATCTTATTTCTTTAATTCGGGGATCCCAACCTCATCCAGACAGGGCCTCTCATCCACCTCCTGAGAAGAGGCCTAGAGCAGAGCCCCCCGAGCCAGTGTCCACAGATGATTCCTCTGATGATCCAGAAAATACAGACCCTCCAGAGACTCCTTTTTCCCCTTATGAAGACTCTGATGCTGAAGAGTCCATCCCTTCTGCCTCCCCACCTGAAGAATTTTCCTTTGGGGAAACCTTGCATGCCATGAGGGAACAATTTCAGTGGCAGGGCCAAGATTTTTCAGACTCCAGGAAAAGGCTTAGAACCTTTTTACATTTACCTCAACATAGGCCTTTAGCTATACCTCCAGTTCTCTCTGTTGTAGATGATGCATTTAATGATGCTTGCACTGCCCCTGATTCTTTACCTCCGGCCCCTGTTAAGCCCGATAGGTTCTACAGGGTCCCGGACACACATCACCATTTATACAAGGCTCCTTTAGCAGATCCCGAGACTATCTCCCAGGGTCCTAAGGCTGTAGCATCTACTTCTGCAAAAAAAAACCTCCCCTCGGTAAGGGAATCCAAGTCCTTAGAGAGATGGGGTAAAAAAGTTTACACTTCTGCTACTCTGTCAGCTAGAGCCTTGAACTGTCAATTTCATATGATACAATATCAAGAATTTATGCTAGACCAGTTAACTAAAAAACTGTCCTCTGATGAACCTTTTGATAAGAAGTATGTTCAGGAAATGGTACATAACATTCAGCAAATTAGTAACCATTCTTTAAAATGTGGCTATGATGCACTGGAGGCTTCCTTTAGATCAGCCATGACTGGCACAGTTATCAGAAGGCATGCATGGTTGAAAGAGCAGACCTTACCGGACCATGTCAAAGCAAAGCTATTAGATGCTCCTATGGACAAGGCTAATTTATTTGGCTCACCTGCACAACAGGTACTGAAGAAGATGGAGGAGAAAGCAAAATCTGTACAAACAGTGAAAGATTTCTTACAGGTCCAACCTCCAAGGTTTAGCAGGAACTGGCCCTCCAAAAACTGGTCCTTTCCAGACTCCTCTAAAGCCCAGAGAGGCAGAGATAGACGACCAAGAGGCAGAAACCAATCCAGAGGTGCCTACAGGGCGCCAGTGGCAGGGTAACAACCAGCGAGGCACAGCAGCCACCACCACTGCATCAGGACAATCACAGTGACTTGACTCTGGCACACCTACCAGGGAACAAATAGAAACACCCTTAGGCGGAAAGCTAGCTTTATTTTCAAAAAACTGGCATTACATCACAAGGGACAAGTGGATCTTGCAAACTATAAACCAAGGTTACAGGTTTCATTTCCATACTCTACCAGGAGAGAGAGGAATGCCAAACCTACCACCAAACCAAAAGGTAGAAGCTCTAAAACAAATATCTCAATTGTTAAGGATGAGAGCTGTGGAAAAGGTACCATCTATGGAACAAGGAAAGGGATTTTACTCCAGACTTTTCCTGGTACCAAGAAAAGAGAACAACTGGAGGCCTATTCTCGACCTGTCCGCTTTAAACACATTCCTCATTGTCCCAAAATTCAAAATGCTGACTCTACAGCAGCTTCTTCCCATGCTGGGCAAGGAGTCTTGGCTGGTAACTCTAGATCTCAAGGAGGCATACCTGTATGCCCCATACAAAATTGCAGAAGATACCTCAGATTTCTTGCAGGATCAGAGCATTATCAATTCTCAGCATTGCCCTTTGGCTTATCTACTGCGCCCAGAGTGTTCACGAAATGCCTGGCATCAGTAATTGCTCATTGCAGGCTTCAGGAAATACAAATTTACCCCTACCTGGACGACTGCCTGATACAAGCGGACAACATCAACAAACTAACAGAAGACTTACAAAGAGTCATTTACCTGCTACAAGCCCTGGGATATACAGTCAATATAAAAAAGTCAGTGCTGATACCATCCCAAAGAATAACCTTTTTGGGTGCAGAGCTGGACACATCAAAACAAATGGCATTTCTAACTGTAGAAAAGCAAAAGCAATTACCGCTCTACTTCTTGGCATTAACAAAGCAGAACCATCTGACAGCAAGAAAAGTACTGCAAGCCCTGGGCTTCATGGCATCCTGCATAATACTGGTTCCTCATGCCAGACTGCATATGAGAAAGCTACAGTGGTACCTAAAAAATGTATGGTCTCAACACAAGCACAGCCTAGAAACCAAGATTCCTATAATCCCCTGCCTGAAGCAAGAGTTCCTATGGTGGGCTCAGGCCTGCCAATCAAACACAGGATTGCCCTTCTACAACATTCAACCAAGCCAAACCATCACGACGGATGCCTCAGACCTCGGTTGGGGGGCCCACATGCTGGACAAGTGCATACAAGGCTTATGGACACAAGACCAGCTACACCTGCACATAAATCTAAAGGAAATGCTGGCAGTAAAATTGGCAATCCAGTCATTCAGACCATTTCTCCTACAAGGTCATCTGATGATAAGGACAGACAACACCACAGTGATGTGGTACATCAACAAACAGGGAGGCACACACTCATACCCTCTATGCCGGATGGCACTGGACCTATGGAATGTGGCTCTGAGCTACAACATTCACTTACGAGCTATTTTCGTACCAGGAAAAGAAAACATTCTAGCAGATATATTAAGCAGAACTACCACGGATGCCCACGAATGGATGCTGCATCCGGACATCTTCAAGGCCATCACAAGGAGATGGGGACTCCCACAGATAGACTTATTTGCATCTCCACACAATCACCAGCTAAAGAAATTCTGCACGAGGATGTACCACCCACTTGCATGGAAGGTGGACTCCCTATCTTTCAGTTGGGAAAACCTGTCAGCATATGCATTCCCACCACTTCCTTTGATGCACAAGGTGCTGTTGAAGATCAAAGAGGACCGGCCAAGGATCATTCTGATAGCTCCGGACTGGCCAAGGCAACATTGGTACCCATTACTAAGGAGCCTATCTCGGGAACTAATATGGACATTACCCCTGGTTCCATTACTGTTAACACAGAACAACTACAACATCCTGCATCCAAACCTGAAAACTCTCCAGCTGACTGCCTGGAACATCACATAAGATCAATTAACCCAAATTTATCCCAAAGGGTTAAAGACATTATGCTTGAGGCTCGCAGACCCTCAACAAGAAAAATTATGCAGCAAAATGGAAAGATTTCTCATTTGAGTACTGCAAGGGAGAAGATGTGTCACTGGTAAACATAGCCAGCATCTTGGAATACTTGGCAGAGCTCTTCCACACAGGCCTGTCCTATTCTTCCATCAAGATACATGCATCAGCTATCTCAGCAGAATACACCTTGGATCCTCCAGTATTCTCACACCCTCTCCTAAGGCAGTTTCTAAGAGGAATTAAAAATGTAAAACCTCCAAGGAAACCACCATTGCCAACATGGGACTTGAACTTTGTGCTAGAGAAATTGACACTTCCCCCTTTCGAACCAGCAGCAACAGCAGAATTACAATTCTTATCATGGAAGACTGCTTTCCTGCTGGCAATCACTTCAGCAAGAAGGGTATCTGAACTACAGGCATTAATGGCAGTACAACCCTTCCTGATCTTTCATCAAGATAGAGTGTCCATGAGAACTAATCCTACATTCATGCCTAAGGTGGTATCCAGAGTATCTTTAAATCAGGCTATCCACCTACCTACCTTCTTCCCCAACCCACAGAACAGGGGAGAAAGACTGCTACATACCTTGGATGTGCATAGACAGTTACGCTACTACCTGGACAGAACCAAGAGCAATAGAAAAACTGACCAGCTTCTGGTAGCATATGCAACAGGAAGGGAAGGAAAAGCAATTTCAAAACAAACAATCTCCAAGTGGATAGGAAATTGCATTAGATTTTGTTACTCCTTCCATGGAAAGAAAACTCCAGATAACATCAGGCCTCACTCTACAAGGGCTACAGCCACTACCACAGCTTTCTTACGAGGAGTGGCCACCAAGGACATTATAGAGGCTGCTACTTGGACCTCCGTGCATACATTTGCCAAGCATTATAATTTACCTTTATACTCCAGATCCCGAGCAGGTTTTGCCACTGCTGTGTTGCAAGGGATCTTAACTACACCATAATCTCTTTCTTCCTCCTCCCCTAGTTTAGCTATGGTATTCTGCCCATTTGTAAGGACTGCAGATGCATCCTTGAAGGACATAGTACAGTTTTGTACCTACCATAAATGTAGATGTCCGATAGGAATGCATCTGCAGTCAGGATTACCCACCCACCTTCCCCTCTGTGGTACTCCTAGGGTATTTGCCCATCTTATAGCTAGCTGGGGGGGGGATCTATTATGGTGTATTTGTTTGTATATATGTACATACATGCTTATTTTTTGTGGTTGCTCTCTACTATTTGGAATCATTGGCATTTATCCAAATTTAGCCTTCCAAGAGGGCACCTGGCATCTGGGGCAAGAAACACTGAGGAAAATGGCATCAGCTGATGCCTTTATACCCGAATATCTGCAGCTATGACGGGTGAAGTGCGACACCAGCCGAAGCCAGACCCAGACTTTGGAATCCGGCCGACCGAAGGGCTGCCTGACGACAGGACAACCCATTTGTAAGGACTGCAGATGCATTCCTATCGGACATCTACATTTATGGTAGGTACAAAACTGTACTGTATCCAGAGTACATCCTCTGAGGCCTTGCAACCATCAGCTCCTGATGGTGAGGGGGAACCACAGCTTGTGCCATCAGAGAGGCCTTCTACTGCCTTGCCATCCATTCCAACGTCAGCACCCAGGCCTTCTTCTGTTCATGCTCCTTCCAGCTCTCTAAAAAGGAAACAGAAGGAAAAACATAGGACTAAAGATCCTACTCCAGCTTGGGAGACCTTTTCCCAGTCTTTATTCAAGGCCTTTCATGTAATCCAGACCCAGAATCCCCAGTCAAGCCAACCTCTTGTTTCACAGGAAGAATCTGAGGAAGACTCTTCCTCCTCAGATGAATTCCCTGACATATTGCTCTCATATTGAATCCCCTAAGGATTTTGCTACTCCTGATGATGAGACCCTCACTCCTGACCCCCCAGGAAAATCTTTCTCTTTTGAGGATACTATTTCCCTACTTAGGCAGCATTTTAAATGGGAGGCCTCAGATGTTTCTGAGACCAACAAAAGATATTTTGAACTCTTGCAGATGGAGCAGCCATCCCCATCTGAAGTCACTCCTTTACTACCAGCTTTCTAGGATGCCTTCTTAGCTGCTTCTCAGAGTCCAGAGTCACAGCCTCGTGATAACAAAAGACCAGACAGATTTTTCAAAGTGTCTGCAAAGGAGCAGTATCTTTTTAAAATCCACCAACAGTTCCTGTTGTTGTTGTAGTTTCAAGTGGCAAGTCTTCTAGGCAGCTACCTTTTTCTTCTTCCATTTTCCCACTGATAAGGATAGTAAATTTATTGATAGGTTAGGGAAGAAGATATATATATATACTTCTTCCACCTTGGCCATAAGAGCAATTAACTATCAAACTCGTATGGCCAAGTTTGCCCTAGACCCCCTGACCAACTCTGCTGTCTGACATGCCTGACTCACCAGTCAAGGCTCAGCTGGACACTCTTCTGAACACAGTATCCCAGGTGACTAGATGCACAATCAAGTGCAGCTATGATGCTGTTAAAGCCTCTTCCAAATCGGATGCATGTGGTTCTGCATTAAGGAGGTTCTCATGGTTGAGACTCCAATCTTTGCCCTTGGATGTCCAAGCAAAACTGTTAGATGCTCCTTTGGATAAATCAGCACTCTTTGGAGCTGCCTCTGCTGAACTACGTAAGTCACTGCAGGAAAAAGGGAAAGACTTGCAGAATCTAGAACATTTACTAGCGTCACCGGTTTCCAGATTCCATAGGAACTACCCCCAAAAACCCAGCTGTAAGAGGCAGTCCTCCCATTCCTCTGTTGCTCATTCCAGGGGACGAAGACAACCTAGGAAACAATCCACTCCTAGATCTTCATCCACATCAACACCTTCATCCTTTTGGAGGCAGCCAGCCCCAGATAGAGCTCCTCTGCTGTGACTCTCTTCCCTTACCCACTTCCATCCCCCCTTCCGATGCCTAACACTATCCGTACCCTCCTGGCAGAAAATGACCACAGACAAATGGGTGCTCTCCATCATTGAGAGAGGATACTTCATGACTTGGTGGGAATCTCAACCATTCCGGGGAATTCCACAACCCTCCACCACCATCCTGAGATAACTCCTCTCCCAGGGCACTTTAGAAATAGTACTCGAGGATTAAGTAACTAATGGGTTTTACTCCAGGATGTTTTTGGTTCCAAGAAAAGATGGTCCTTGGAGACCCATCCTCAATCTCTTACTGAAGGTGCCTGCCTTCAAAATGCTCACATTACAGCACCTTCTTCCTCTCTTCCTCAGCAAGCCTTCATGGCATCCCTGGACCTGAAGGATGCTTACCTTCACATTCCTATTCATCCCACTTACAGAAAATGCTTTCGTTTCTCAGTGGGTTCATCACATTTTCAGTTCTCTGCTTTGCCTTTGGAATCTCCACAACCCCAAGAGTATTCACCAAATGTCTAGACCCAGTCATTGCATACTGCAGACTACAAGGCATACAAATTTGTCCTTACTTAGACGATCTCTTGATCCTACACCAGGACTCTCTCACCCTGTCTAAACATCTGAACTGGGTTTGCAGGATTTTGCAAAATCTAGGTTTCACTGTGAACCACTTGAAGTCCCAAATGATTCCCTCACAAGATCTTGTTTTCATGGGGTGCAGCATAAGGACAGAGTTGATGTCAGTTTTTGTCCCTGCCCAGAAAGGGGAATTTCTCACCTAGTTTTTCCAAACCGTCCTACCTCTGCCATCCATCTCAGCCAAAGAAATCTGGAGAATCCTGGGATTCATGGCTTCCTTGATCTCCATGATCCCTTTAGCCAGGATGCACATGAAGTTTTAGTGGGTATTCAGAAATTCTGGGAACCAAGACATTCATCCCCTGGAAACGTGCCTTCCTCCTCTACCCTATTTATAAAGTGAACTCACCTGGTGGATCTCAACCATCACCCACAATCAGCAGGTGCACTTGCAGATTCCTCCACCCAAACTGCATGTTTACACAGATGCATCAGATCTAGGATGGGGGACTATATTTCACAATACCAACATCCAGCACAAGGTACAAGGGGAATGGTCAATTCCAGAAGGAAAGAACCACATCAATCTAAAAGAATTAAGGGCCCTTTACTTGACAATGCAACAAAATCCTACCCTCTTTTGTAGTCTGGCAGTTCAAATCTGGTCCCTGGCTACCATACTGCAGATTCATTTGCATGTAGTTTACATCCCATCAGAAGACAACATGATGCATACACCATGAGCAGGACATTAACACCCTCCCATGAATGGATGCTTCACAGGGAGGTGTTTCTGGATCTAGTTCACAGGTTGGGGTATTCCTCAGGCAGATCTGTTTGCCTCCTCCCAGAACAGACAGATGCCCCTCGTTTGCACAAAGCTACCCCATCCATAAGCCTGGAGGGTGGAAGCCTTCTCCTTCTCATGGGAGGGAATATTCCTTTATACCTTCCCACCATTTCCTTTGATTCACAAAGTCCTTTTGAAAGTACAGAAGGACAAACCAAAAATCCTGTTGGTGACTCCCTTCTGGCCAAGACAGCATTGGTTTCCCCTACTTTTTCATCTAGCCCAGGGCCATCACCATAGGTTACCTCACCGCTTCAACCTACTCTCAGAAGACAAGGAGGGGGGGTCCCCTTATTCATCCCCACCTTCTCAATCTGACTGTGTGGGTAATAGAGTTTTGATCCCCTTTAGGCACCTATATTCAGAAGACTTACTCAATGCTCTTCAGGAGGCCAGAAAGCCAAGTACTAGGAGAAACTATTCAAATGGAAAAGATTCTCCAATTGGTGCCGTAAGAGTAAACAGGACCCATATAAAGCGTCTGTTACACTGGTCCTTTCTTACCTGTGTGTATTGCTGCATTCAGGGTTGCCTTATTCTTCAGTGAAAGTGCATGTCTCTGCTGTTTCTGCTTGCCTTCCCCTGATTCCACCTCTGGCGTCCAGGCTAGATGTCAAGCTGTTTTTGAAAGGAGTCCTACATATTAGGCCTCCTCATAAGCCCTTTCTCCCACCTTGGGACCTTAACTTTGTACTGGAAAAACTTACACTAGCTCCCTTTGAGCCAGCCCATTCTTCCTCTCTTACGTGTTATACCTGGAAAACAGTCTTGTTAGTGGCCCTCACTTCTTCCAGGAGGGTATCCAAGATCCAAGCCTTTATAGCTTCACCTCCCTACCTTGTCTTCCATAAGGATAGGGTTTCTCCAAGGACTATAACCCTTCCTTCATGCCAAAGATAGTTAATGAGATATCCCTAAATCAGACCATTAACTTGCCTGTCTTCTACCCTCCGCCACAAAACTCCTCAGAAAGGACCTTGCACTCCTTGGATGTTTCTGCTTAAACAAGACCAAATCCTTCAGACAGGCTGACAAACTTATTGTCTCCTTTCATCCTAGGGTCCTAGGCAAAGCTGTGTCAAAACAGACAATTGCCTCTTGGATTTCTAAGGCTATTGCCTTTTGCTTTTCCTCTCATGGAAAATAACTGAATTAATCTGTCAAAGCCCTTCCTGCTACATGCATTACTACCGAGAGAGCTTTGGTAATCTCCCTATGGAGAAGAATACTGCAACATGAGAATAGAAGGGCATAGAATAGTTGTGTAAGAATTTATCATAACCATAGATGTCCTTTTCTTCCATGTTGCAGTATTCAATCCCACCCCCTTCTCTTTGACCATATTATAGCTGGGTCCTTCCTCTGACTACTGACTTTGTGTCTGGGAGGAGTTTCATACTTCTTTACTACTCCTATTTCTGTGGGGCTCTCTTTATGAGGTAGCCAGTTCTGCACTGAGTACGTGCAGATGTCACAGATATAGCCAGCGTCAATTTATAGCTCTTACATGCAACGTCGCACATAACCCTGCTTTCAAGACTTTGGAGTACTGGCCGAATGTCCGATGCTGTATGCAGCAACTCCCTAAGGTAAAGAATACTGCAGCATGGAAGAGAAGGACATCTATGGTTATGGTAAGTTCTTACACAACTATTCTTTTCACCACTATGATCCTCAGACAAAACAACAGTCCATTCAATGGCAGCACTCAGGTTCAACAAGGCTAAAGAAGTTCAAGACCCAAAAGTCATCAGGAAAGGCCATGGCTACAGTGTTTTGAGTCAGGAAAGTGGTGTTATGACTATCTTCCAAGGGGCCAAACAGTTAATGCAGAGTACTACTGTAATTTGCTGTGCCGATTAAAGGAGACATTGAAAGAAAAAAGGAGAGGGAAGTTGTGGGAAGGAGTTCTTTTTTTGCAAAACATGTACCTGTTCACAAGGCTGGAAAAATGATGTCTGTTTTGATGAAATTGGAGTTTGAGTGCATAGACCATCCACCCTACTCACCAGATCTTGCTCCTTCTGACTATTTGCTGTTTCCAAACCTTAAAAAGTTTGAAAGGATGGTAATTTTCAAGTGATTCAGAGGTGATTACAGCAGCGAGCAGTATTTCAATGACCAGACTTTTTTTTTGGCAGGGTTACAGAAACTTCAGACACAATGTGCCAATTGTGTTGAACTTCAGTGAGAATATGTTGAGTAACTTATAAGTTTCATGGCGCCACGTCATTCCCTTCTTGGTTGGGCTAAATAATTTTCAGCACCCCCTTGCTGAAAGCTGATTATTTCTTCCAGAATTTTCTTAAACCCCATTATAGCAGTTTTCTGTGGAATATAAATAGATGCCAGTGTAATCCTCCTCCCTTGCCAGCAGCCCCTTATTACTAAAAATCTGCCATTATTACCTTTTTTATTCACTTCTATTACTATTTGCAGCTCCCCTTGCAATTAGTATAAATACTCCTCTGTGTTCCTTTGCCTCAGGTATTCCACTGAATAACCATCCTGAAAACCTTTCTTTATCAACTTCATATGTTAAGTTCTTTCCAAATGCGTCTCCTGTAGTATAGCTATTTGCTCTCTACATTTTTAATATAATTCACTACTTTTTTGTATTTATCTGAGAGACCATTAACATTTAAAGAATTGTAGAAATCGGCATATTCTTGAGAAATTATAATTCCCACCTTTTATGTATAACAGCTTTTTTGTTAAATGTCTAGTTTCAGCTTTTGTTGCATGCATGTACTGTTTGGCAGGTTAATCTTTTATACAGATGTTGCTTGCTATCTCCATTTCAGCCTATCACATCTTACAGAAGTTTTTGTTTTATTGAAAACCTTGAAACAAAAATACACAGCACACACACCTAATAGTCCCCTAAAACATATTAATTTAATAGTAACACATAAAGATATGTACATATTAATATATTGAAGTTTTACACTCCTAATAGGAACAAATGTTCCAAACTGACAGCCGCACACACAGACTCAAGCTAACCTAAAAGAAGGGTTATCCATGCTAAGACGCATGGTAAAGCCTGTGGTTCTGTTAAGTGCTATCTGGTTTTGCCTTGTCTTCATAGCTGTCTCAGCTGGAAAAACACTTGAATGTTTCAGAAAACATTTTCTCCAAGCCATTTCTCTGTATCAGATTGCCTGCTAGAGACATGAGAAATGGGCAAAAAACTGTTTATTAGGGGAAAAAACATAATACTCAATATTCTTTTTCATTTACTTGCTTTCACTTGAAACCTGTTACTAGATTATGCTAATTGCCTTAACCAAGTCATTCCCCTATGTAAGAGTGAGAAAAACCACACAATTTTTCTTTTGTCATTTTTTACATTATGTTAATTCATTACGTTATACTAATGTATTTCTACTAATGCTTTGAATAATATATATGTGAATTTTACTTTGTATGAGAACAGACTGAGGCAAATTAAACAACGTAAGTTCAGAGTGACTTCACTGACTTTAGTCTCGGACATGTTTTTACATGGCCGCAATATGCTGCTAATTTCGAGTCAGATGGACAGAGAGAATCCCAAATAGAAGACATAGGGTCTGAAACGCCTAATGTGCTGAATGTGGTCTCTCTGGTTATGGTTGCTAGGACACAGGAGGTGTGTCAGAGTGGTAATCTTTCGCAACCAATGACATCTCAAGTGGTTTCTGAGATTAATGTGACTCCTTTGCCTAATCAACAGGTGAATAATCAGGTCTTGCAGGGAGTGAGACCTAAACAGCTTGTTCCATTAACTTTGGATCGTTTTTTACCGTTACCGGTGAAACAGAACACAACGGCAGCGACCACGTTCGATGAGCCAAGGAAGAAGAAAGAGAAAGTTTTCAGGGCAGAAAATAACTTTGAACAGGAGAATGAAGCAGTGAATGAACTTGTAATAAATTTATCTGACTACTGCTTGAGTGAAACTGAAGTAGCTTTGTTAAACAAGGGGTTAACCTTCATACCCTTTGTACGTACTGAAGTAAGTGAATTGCTGACTGACTTGAGATTGTTTGGTCGGAACATAGCCTTAAAGCTGTATTTTAAGGATGATAAACAATATAATACTAAGCTGTGTAGAAAATGCTCTTTTTGTGCCTGCCCATGTAGAGATGTTTATTAGAACCTGTGAGAAAGAGATATGTGATAATTTCTGTGCAAACAGTAGAGGTTCTTTTAATAACCTAACAATAGATGAGAAATGTGCTTTACGTTCTTTACAGAACAATCAGGAGCTGAGTATAAGACCTGCAGATAAGGGCGGGGCTGTGGTTATTATGAATAAACAAGACTATACCCAGTCTATGCAGAGTATGTTGGGCGAAGTACATACTTGTGCATCAATAACATATGCTTAATATTTGAATATTAAGAGTGTTAAAGAAAATCTATATGACCTGCTTATGTGTAGGCAGATTGATGAAAAGTTATATGCTTTTTTCACCATTGACTTCCCTGGAATACCATACATCAAAGAATTTCCCAAAGTACATAAGCCCCTCCAGAGACCACCCCTAAGGCCTATTGTGGATGGAGGTGGTTGGGCTACAGAGCCTCTCTCAGTTAATGTGGAAAGCAAGTTGGGACAGTTAGTAAGATCCCTACTATTCTGAAGGATACACCTCAGTTTTTGAAGGACCTAAGGGAATTTAACCAAGAGTCTGATCTGAGGAATTGCCATATGGTTACTCTAGGTGTACAAAGCTTGTTTACCTGCATACCTAATGCATATGGCATAGAGGCAGTAAGAGATGTGATGAGGGAAATGGGAGACAATAGTACCAATGAAATTATTTTGATATACACATTATTGGATTTTATACTATCAAATAATGTTCTTATGTATGAGGACATGATTTATTTACAGAAATGGGGGGGGGTTGCCATGGGCATCCCCTGTGCAAATTTGTATGTGAACTTGGTAGTCTATTATTGGGAAAAGGAATATTTATATAATAGTACCTTCAGTACACATATAAGGCTATATGGGCATTTTGTTGATTTCACCTTTCTGTTGTGGGATGGAGGGCTACCTCTTTTATTTGACTTCATTAAGTACTTGGAATCCACTACGGATTTCTTGAGGTTTACAGTAGCACATTCACTTGAGTGTATTGATTTTTTTGGATGTCTCAATATATAAAGACAACCTAGGAAGCATCAGTACTAAATTGTATCAGAAATCATGCTGAAAGAATAGTCTTTTGGACTATAGCAGCATGCATCCTAGGCATGTTTTTCTGAACATTATTAAAGGACAGCTGTACAGAGTCAAGAATATATGTTATGTAGTCACTGACATGGAAAAGGAGGTTGATTATTTACAACAATTATTCACGGAAAGAGGTTACAATGAATCTACCTTTCAAACTGTGAAGAACAAGACCTTTCAAAAGAATAGTGATGTTAGTCCCATAGGGACAGCTCCTAAAGTAGATTTAGGTCTAAAAAGAAATAGGATACATTTTGTTACAAATATGCTAGTGGCAATAATAGAGTTTGCAATATAATCAAAAGAGAAATTGGTATTTTTTAACAGGTGATAAAGAAACTGTAAATATTATAGGAGAGGTCCCTATGTTTACATATAAAAATAATTGTAACTTGAAGCAGTTATTATGCAGGGATTGACAAAAGACTTTTGTATGTACACATAGATTAGGGACATATCCTTGTAAAAATTGTAAGATGTGCAAACATATATGCACAGTTCAGGAGTTTAAGCATCCAGTTATATCTTTTACTTTTGAACCTAGGATGTTATGTGGTCCTATCTCGCCTACATTCTTTACTCACGGGTTCGGAGCCAACTCGGCCAACTATTTTTCTAGCACAAAATCTCTAATTGGCTGGGCTAACCCGGTATCCCAAGATGCACCTCGCCCTAGCCCCAGATCTCGTTTGCCGCTCGTAGAGTTAGGACGTGGTCTCGCTTGGCTGTGGCTATTTTAGCAGTCAGTTGTCTTGTAAAAGCTATTTTAATAGCTAGTCTTCGATTTTTGACAAGTTCTTGTGAGCGTTTGTGAGGACTGTGTTTGTTTGTGGTATCCCTCTGTTTTGCGGGCTAGGCCCATTTAAGTTAGAGGACCTAGTCCTCTTCAGTATTGTTCCCTTGTAAAATTGTGCTGGTTTTTGTGTTTGTTGGTAGTTAGTTTCCCTCCAAGAAATGTTTAAATTAGAGTTTCCTTGGCCGTTAGTGTGTTTTGGTCTTTCCCGCCTTCCTCTTGTGTTGTCTCTGTCGGTTGAGTGTTGTGCAGTTGTTACCATGTTTAAAGAGCAGAAAGAACATAAACCCTCCGGGTTTAAGAAGTGTATGAAATGTGGCTACAAAATGTCCATTACAGATGGGCATTCCATCTGTGTTTATTGTCTTGGTGCTATTCACCTGCAAGAGTCCTGCAGTTTTTGCCATGTGTTTAGCCCTAGGGTACTGCAGGAATGAAAAAAATAAACTGATTTTGAAGGGCCTGATTAAGCCCTCCTTTGAGGAGGCCTTAGATTCTTCTTCGTCTTCTAGTCCTAAGTCTAAGTCTTCTAAGGCCAAGAAAAGATCTCCGGCTCCGTCTGACTCTTCGGAGCCGTCGGAGAAGGTTTCAAAAGTGGATACTTCCTCCTCGCCTCCATTGTCCTCAGGGCCGCTGGAGAAGGTTTCAAAAGTGGATACTTCCTCCTCGCCTCCATTGTCCTCGGGGACGCTGGAGAAGGTTTCGGTTATGGATACTACCTCCTCAGCTCCATTGTTCTCGGGGCCGCAGGAGGTATCTGTTGTACTGGAGTCGACCTCGGCTCCGATATTATCGGAGCCTATTCGGAAGCCGGTCACCCAGTGTCAGGCATGAGTCTCCAGGTAGGAGATCCCGATCGCCTTCAATTTCTTCCAAATCCTCTAGGCTGTCTGATTTGGATGTGGATAGGGTGGTCCAGAGGCTCCTGCAGTCTCTGATGTTAGAAAAACTGTTTTCAGCTCCGACCCATTCGGCTCTGGAGCCAGTCTTTGTCCTGGTACCGATGATTCCTCTTCCGAGCACCCATGTGTCATCAGAGCCGGAGTGCTCTGCGCCGAGTGATGTTCTTGTGTCGGCTCCGATACCCCAGGTGAGTCTATCGGAGCCGGCATCGGCTCCAACCATGTCAGTTCCATCCTCTGGTTTCAGTACTCTGATTTCCTCAATCAGACCCGAGGGGGATACCTCGGGACTCCTGTCGGTTCCGAGTCTCCCTGTCGGTGCATCGGCTCGGGGAATCTCGACTCCGGTCGTGGTCTCTGAGATGAGTCGGTCCTCGGATTCAGGGGAACCTGCCTTCGAGGCCATGAGGAGCGTACTGGCTAGATCATCAGTGACATCACCTGGATCGGTCACTCCCGTCTCCCTACACCCCAGCTAGAGCCTCTGATGCCCCCCTATCTGTGGATGGTGGAGCCCGAAGGTCTGGGGATACCCCCTTGAGCGGTCCCCTACTTTCTGAGGGCCCATCAGAGTTGGTGCTTGAGGAGCCCCCCAGAAAGAAGTTGTGCAAGAAGAAGCACATAGACTCCCAGGACGAGTCCCTCACCTCTGATACCGACCTCGAGGAGTCAGAGGGGTCCCCCAAGTCGTTCTCTCCGACATCCTGGAGATTTTGAGGCAGAGAGGTGACTGGCCTTCCAGGACCCCCTCTGAGGAAGTAGTCGGTATTCCTCAAGGCCTTCGGAGCTCAACCCTCCGCCTCCTGGGTGTCTCCGCCCTTCGATGAACTCCTGGATTTGATTTGTCGAAGGGTGTGGGAGAACCCTGATTCCGTGGAACCGGTGCCCAAACGTCCAAATAAGTTCCTTTCTGCTCCCCCGGGGAAAGAGTTCCTGACCAAAGGGGTTTCGGTAGATGCCTTGGTGGTGGCGGCAGCCACTCAGCAGGAAGTTGCAGAGGCTTCTTCTTCTGTCCATCCTCCTAACAAGGAGTCCAGGAGTATGGACCGGTACGGGAAGTGTACCCTGTCTTTGGCGACCTTTACCTTGCGGTCGCTAAATTACCTCTGTCATTTCACTCGGCTCCAAAGACATCTCCTTAAGGAGCTAGGAGATACTCTGATGGGTAACTTGCCTGAGGCGGTAGCGCAGACTGTTAACGCCCAGTTGTCTACCCTTGGTTCCATTGTCAACTCGTCCGTGAGGCTCATATTTTATGCAGCCGAAGGTGTAGCTCTCAGAAGGCAAGCCTGGATGCGTCTGTGTCATTTCACGGAGGCCTTTAAGTCTTCCTTCACTGACGCCCCCTTTGATGGGTCCTCTCTCTTCGGGACCAAAGTGAAAGACACCCTCACCAGATGCGAACAGGAGGGGAAAGACCCTATCTGCCATAGGGGCCCGTTTCTCTCTCCCTTCTAGGCCTTACCCCAAGGCTCAGAGAGGAGGGAAAATGTGGTTCAAAAAGTCTCAGAGGCCCTTTCCCGCAGCTCAAGGTGAGTCCCCCTCCAGAGGCAGAGGAGGAGGGAATTATTCTGGAAGATGCCGTCCTAGAGGCAGAGGAGGCCCCCGCAACTCGGGAGACCACGATTCCTTTTGCGTATCTTCCTTTCAGTGTTCCTGAGGTGTTGCCTGACTGTGCTGTTCCGGAGCTAGTCGGGGGCCAAATTTCGTTGCACCCAGAAGCCTGGGAAAGCATCACCCAGGATCGTTGGGTGCTTCGAATAGTTACCGGAGGTTACACTATCCCCTTTTTATCAACAACCCCTCCAGTCAGAAGAATCCCAGACGTCCCACCCAGTCAATGGGATCAAGCAGCACTAGAAGTTGCAAAGCTGCAACAAAAAGGAGTTATCCAACCAGTCCCCTCAGACCATATTGGATCAGGAACTTACTCAAGACTCTCTTTGGTGCCGAAAAGAACAGGGGACCTGAGGCCCATTCTGGATCTCAGTCGACTGAATCACTACGTTCTGAAGTCCAAGTTCCGAATGGTCACGCTTCAGTCCATTTTTCCATTGCTTGAAAAAGGAGTATGGATGTGCTCCATCGATCTCAAGGATGCCTATTACCACATCAAAATGGACAAGGCATCCAGGAGTCACTTACGCTTCCGGCTAGGAGCCAGTCACTTCCAGATGTTCATCGTGCATACAGCTGCAGTCATAACAGATGGGTTTTACTGCCATCAGGCGGGTCCTCGGTCAGCCGAATTCCAAAGTCTAGGTCCGGCGTCGGTTGTCGTCGCTTCTTCCCTGACGTCAGTGCGACAGGGGTATAAAAGAACCAGCCGACGCCATTTTCTTCAGTCTTTCTTGCCGCACAGTGCCCGAAGCAGAAGCAGTTCGTAAGTGCCGGTCGGCCAGCTCCTGAGATTACGAATATTTTGCAACCGAAGTCTTCTTGAAAGCTAAGTGCCCCGTTGGGGAAACTTTTCTTGCCTCAGACTGATGTCAGATAAAGTTAATAATTGCATTTCATGTGGGAAGCAAATTCCGCATAAGGATTTTCATTCCCTCTGCATTCCTTGCTTAGGCCCACACCACGACGTCTCGGCCTGCCATTTTTGTGCTACATTCAACAGACACACCATTAAGCATCGAGCGGAGTTCGCCCAACACTATTTTGGCAAAAAACATTATGTCGTTGGATACTCCAACTCCAGTTTTGAGTAAAAGCCGCAAAGATAAGGACTGACATATGAGGTCCGCGGCTTCTACCGACACCACGCCAAAACCGACTACAGGTGGTCCGGTTCTCAGTGAGGCACTGACTACCGACACTTCATTGGTGGTGTCTACTGTACCCGAGGTCGCAGGCTCTTCAGCCCACACTCCAACTACCGATACCTAAGCCACTCTTGGCGGTGAAACTCAGAGTTTAGACAGGTCTGCCACCTCTCAAGGTGTCTTCAGGCCTTCCTCTTCTTTTTCCATCAAGGCTTTCACTAAGTGTAAAGCAGCCATGCGTACTAAAAGACAAGTTCCACAGGGCCCTTCTCAAGGCCCCATGCCTAAAAAGCAGATGCTCAAAATGGCTGAGGATTTGATTACTCTTATCGGGGGTTCTCAACCCCCCCAGACAAAAGGCCCAGAGTGGAGGAAGAATCCCCCTCGTCGGACCAGGCCTCCATTATTTCAGAGCATTCTGATGACCAGGAACATTCATACTCCCCTTTTGAATATTCTGATGCAGAGGAGTCCATTCCCTCTGTCCCCCCCCCCCCTGAGGATTACTCTTTTGGGGAAACCTTGCATACCTTGAGGGAACACTTCCACTGGGAAGGCCAAGAGTACTCAGACTCCCAAGAAAAGGCTTAGGGATTTTCTTTTGCTCCCTCAGCACAGGCCACTGGCTATACCTCCTGTCTTAGACATTCTAGATGATGTGTATTCGGAGGCCTGCCTTAACCCTGACTCTCTACCTCCAGCCCCAGTCAAGCCTGACGGGTATTACCGGGTTCCTGACTCACACCAATTCCTATACAAAAGCCATGCGGCTGACCCAGAAACTATCTCACAGGGCCCCAAGGGAATTAAGGCCTCCACTGCTAAAAATCCATTACCCTCAGAGAGAGATTCCAGAGCTTTAGAAAGGTGGGGGGAAAAAGTTTACACCTCGGCCACCTTAACCATGAGGGCATTAAACTGCCAGTTCCATATGTTAAAGTACCAACAGTTTCTGTTATCACAGTTGAGAAGCAAAGTGTCACAACCTGAACAACCAGACTTGAAGGAGTTGCAGGATTTGATGCATAGTGCAGAACAAGTGGGTAAACATACCTTACAGTGTGGTTTTGATGCTTTAGAGGCCTCATGTAGAGCTGCTGTTACAGGATAAGTCATACGTAGACATGCCTGGCTCAAAGAGCAAACCTTACCAGATCATGTCAAAGCTAAATTACTAGATGCCCCTCTGCAAAAAGATGTATTATTTGGTGTTAAAGCTGAGGAGGTATTAAAGAAAATGGAGGAAAAGGCTAAATCAATGCAGACAGTGAAAGATTTCCTACAGGTACAACCTCCACGTTTCAGTAGAAATTGGCCTTCCAAAAATTGGTCCTTTCCAGCCACGGACAGACCCCAAAGAGGTAGATACAGGTGCCCGAGGGGCAGAGGGCAATCTCAAGGATCATTTAGAGGCAAACAATGGCAAGCACCTACACAAAGAGGTGGTGAGGATAGTTCACAGCCATTCAGAAAGCAGACCCAATGACTTTCCCCTTTGCATGCCAAGCAAGGCTCAAATGGCAGCACCTTTAGGCGGAAAACTGGCATTATTTTTGAAAAATTCATATTGTCACAAAAGACAAATGGATCCTGAACATTATAGACAGAGGCTACAGATTCCATTTTCACACCCTTCCAAAAATGAGAGCCATGCCAAACCTGCCACACAATCAAAGGGCAGAGGCACAAAAACAAATTTCAGATCTCATGGACATGAAAGCTATTCAAGAGGTACCTTCACAAGAACAAGGTCAAGGTTTTTACTCAAGACTATTCCTGGTACCAAGGAAGGGAAAAGATTGGAGACCTATTTTGGACCTATCCATCCTAAACATATTTTTACTCGTGCCAAAATTCAAGATGCTCACATTGCAGCAGCTTCTTCCCATGCTGGGCAAGGAGTCTTGGCTGGTAACATTGGACCTCAAGGAGGCATACCTGCATGTCCCAATCAGACAAGATTGCAGAAGATACCTCAGATTTCTTGCAGGTTCAACCCATTATCAATTCTCTGCATTTCCCTTTGGCTTATCTACTGCGCCCAGAGTATTCACGAAATGCCTGGCATCAGTAATTGCCTACTGCAGACTTCAAGGATACAAATATACCCATATTTGGATGACTGCCTGATCCAAGCGGACAGCAAGCACATACTTCTGAAACATCTGGCTTTTGTAATAATGTTGTTGAATTCTCTGGGATACACAGTCAACAAAAAGAAATCAAGGCTAATACCCTCTCAAACAATAATTTTCCTGGGTGCCAACTTGGACACAAACACCCAGATGGCCTACCTCACGCCAGAGAAACAGGGGCAACTAACTCAATACTTCAGAAAACTTGCAAATTTCACCAGGCTGACTGCAAGGAAAATCCTGCAGGCTCTGGGATTCATGGCATCTTGCATCCTACTAATCCCATGTGCAAAACTGCATATGAGGAAACTTCAATGGTACCTGAAAAACCTATGGTCTCAACACAGCCACAGTTTGGAAACAGTAATACCACTGATTCCATGTCTTCAAAAGGAATTTCTGTGGTGGGCTCAAGCATGCCAAAGAAACACAGGTCTCCCATTCTGCAAGTCTCAAGCAAATCAAGTCATCACAACAGATGCCTCGGATTACGCCTGGGGGGCGCACATGACAGATCGGTGCATTCAGGGCAAATGGTCCCAAAAAGAAAAGCACCTACACATCAATCAAAAGGAAATGCTAGCAGTAATAAATGTTATTATAGCTTTCAAAAACCTTCTGCATCCAGGTCAGCTATTGATAAAGACAGACAACACCACAGTAATGTGGTACATAAACAAACAGGGAGGAACCCATTCATATCCCCTATGCAGGCTGGCCATGTCTCTTTGGAACATGGCTCTGGAATTACAAATCGAACTTCAAGCACAGTACTTGCCAGGCAAGGAAAACATGCTGGCAGACAACCTAAGCAGAAATATGACAGATCCACACGAATGGAAGTTGCATCCTCAAGTTTTTACAGAGATAATTCAAGCATGGGGAAGGCCAGACATAGATCTCTCTGCCTCCCACAAAAATCACCAATTGGCAAAATTCTGCTCAAGGACCTTTCATCCACAGGCCTGGAGAGTGGATGCACTCTCTTTCAGTTGGACAAAAATGACAATTTATGCCTTTCCACCTCTTCCTCTGCTGCCCAAAGTTCTATTAAAAACCAGAGCAGACAGACCAAAGATGATTCTCATTGCTCCAGACTGGCCAAGACAACACTGGTACCCACTCCTGAGGAACCTGACGCATTCCCCACCATGGATCCTACCTCTAATGCCTCTTCTTCTGACTCAGTACAGCTTCAAAACTCTTCACAGTCAGCTGAAAACACTCAATCTGGCCGCATGGAAGATTCCTTAACTTCACAACAGACCCTACTCTCCAAGGAGGTACAGGATGTTATTTTGGAGGACAGAAGGCCTTCTAGAAAAGCTTACTCCGCAAAATGGAAACGGTTTTGTGCCTGGAATGAGAAAAAGGGTCAGAATCCTGGAATACTGAATTTACCTCAAATATTACAGTACCTATCTGAGATGCTAAGCAGTGGACTTTCATTCTCCTCCATCAAAACCCATGCCTCAGCCATTTCTGCAGAATACAACACTGATCCTCCTTTATTCTCTCACCCCCTCTTAAGACAGTTCCTCAGAGGGGCTACGAATATAAAACCCCCAAGGAAACAACCAGTACCTGCTTGGGACCTCAATTTCATTCTAGAAAAATTGACCTTGCCTCCTTTTGAGCCAGCTGCCTCAACAGAACTGCAATATTTGTCCTGGAAAACAGCCTTCCTTCTGGCTATCACCTCAGCTCGCAGGGTATCGGAACTACAAGCCCTCATGGCTGTGCAGCCTTTCATCATTTTCCATCAGGACTGAGTTTCCTTACGAACCAATCCGTCCTTTATGCCAAAGGTGGTATCCAGGGTAGCTTTGAATCAGGCTATCCACTTATCTACCTTTTACCCTAATCCTCAAAACAAAGGGGAGAGACTACTACATTCCTTGGATATCCACAGACATCTGCGTTATTATTTGGACAGAACAAAGCCTTTCAGAAAATCAGAGCAACTCTTTGTGTCCTATGCTACAGGAGCTCAAGGGAAGCCAATTTCCAAACAGACAATCTCAAAATGGATAGCCCACTGCATACGCTTTTGTTACTCTTTTCATGGTAAAACTGTACCTGCAGGCATCAGATCTCACTCCACAAGGGCCACAGCTACCTCTGCAGCTTTCCTCAGGGGGGTTCCTACCAAAGATATTTTGGAAGCAGCCACTTGGAGTTCTGTGCATACCTTCTCCAAGCACCATCACCTACCATTATACTCCAAATCTAGAGCAGGCTGTGCCACTGCAGTCTTGCAGGGCATCCTGGCTCCTCCTAGTTCCACCTAGTGCCTACCACCCCTTTTTTAGCTTTGGGATTCTACCCATCTGTTATGACTGCAGCTGTATGCACGATGAACATAGTACAGTTTTGTACCTACCATAAATGTAGATGTTCGAGTGCTAATACAGCTGCAGTGCAGGTTTCCCTCCCTCCTTCCCCTCTTGGGACAGGCCTAATGGCTAACACCTCCACATACAACCTGATTGGGGTATTCATTTATGGTGTATTTGCTTGCAACTACTGTTTTTTTTATTATATTGCATTGCATTATTACATAAATTTATGCATTGCCTTCCTTCTGGGGGCACCTGACATCTGGGGCAAGAAAAACTGAAGAAAATGGCATCAGCTGGTTCTTTTATACCCCTGTCGCACTGACTTCAGGGAAGAAGCGACGACAACCGACGCCGGACCTAGACTTTGGAATTTGGCCGACCGAGGACCCGCCTGACGGCAGGAAAACCCATCTGTTATGACTGCAGTTGTATTAGCACTCGAACATCTACATTTATGGTAGGTACAAAACTGTACTTTTCGTGCCCTGCCCTTTGGTCTCACCACAGCCCCCAGGGTGTTTACCAAGTGTTTGGCAGTGGTGACAGCTCACCTGAGACGTCAGGGATTCCAGGTGTTTCCGTATCTGGACGACTGGCTTCTCACCGCCCCCACCAGGCATCTGCTCGTTCAAGCCAGGGAGACTACCATTGCACTTTGTCAACAACTAGGAATTACTTTAAACTGAGAAAAGTCTGCCTTGCTGCCCTCACAGCGTGTTGTTTTTATAGGCGCAGAGCTAGACTCTATTTAAATGCGGGCCTTTCTGCCACAAGAGAGAATAAGAGTGCTGCAGTCTCAGATCCACGCACTGTTGCCCCTCAAAAGAGTTCAAGCCAGGTTAGTTCTCCAGCTTTTGGGCTCCATGGCCGCCACCATCATGCTGGTCTGGTGCCTCTGGCCAGGTTACACATGAGGATACTACAATGGCTCCTTTCGGCCCAATGGTCATTTCAGAAACTTCCTCTCTCCCACTTGATACTTCTCACGGAATGGTGCAAACAGGACCTCTGCTGGTGGCTACGTTCCGCCAATCTGGACAAAGGGAGGAACTTGATTCCTATGTCTCCAGTGGCCACGTTGACCACGGATGCCTCCCAGATGGGGTGGGGGGCATTATCTTGGCAGGACGGTCTAAGGCACATGCCAAGGTCACGAGGTACATCTGCACATCAATGTTCTGGAGATGAGAGTGGTGTTCCTAGCGTTGCGAGCACTCCAAGACTCTCTACCTCTGGGAAGGATTGCTATTCACTCGGACAGCATGTCTGTAGTGTGGTACCTGAACAAGCAAGGGGGAACCAAGTCTTATCCCCTCTGCAGAGAGGCCATGCGAGTGTGGCATTGGCCAGTATCTTCCCAATGGTTTCTAGTGGCAACGCACATTCCGGGAAAGTCCAATGTGATAGCGGACAGGCTAAGCAGAGCTATTCTGATGCCTTACGAGTGGTTCCTGAACAACCGAGTGGCGGTTCAAATTTTCAACAGGTGGGGTCAGCCTTGTTGCGATCTCTTCACCAGTCCCCTCAATGCCAAATGCAGCGAGTACTTCACATTGATCCCCCCACAGGGGGAGTCACCCAGGGACGCTCTAGCCCACGATTGGCCCCCTGGTCTGGTTTACGCTTTCCCTCTGTTTCCTCTGTTACCAAGAGTGATTCAGAAAGCCATATCCTTGGGAAGCAGGATGATTCTTATTGCTTCACACTGGCCTCGACAAGTATGGTTCCCTTTTCTTCAGCAGTACGCACTGGACAGTCCTTGGACTCTGGACCCAGTGTCAGACCTCCTGATTCACATGTCAGGCCAGCTCCATCCATCCCTGCGAACCCTCAGGTTGACAGCCTGGCTGCTCCACTTCCATCACTAGTTAGACGGCTCTGAACCCGTGAGTAAAGAATGTAGGCGAGATGGACCACATACATCGATCGTTATGGTGAGTACATAACTAAACTGTTTTATGCTACTTGCAATATGACTAATTTAGTTTACTTGGCAGTGTAAAGGTTGTAGATGTTTTTATGTAGGCAAAACTCAGAAACGCTTGAGGGACAGAGTATACCAACATATATAGAATGTGAAAAATAAAAATAAACAGTTTCAGCTAAACATATAATGGAATTCCCTACACATAAATTTGGTTTTAAAGTCTTGCAGATTTTTTTTGTGATGGGGGGTAGTCTTAATAATCAAGTAGAATATATTGAATTGAAATGGATTTTAAAATTGCAAGCACACACATATCTAGGATTAAATAACTATGCATGCATTAAGCCTGAGCTTGATCCTCGATCCCTTTAAATGAGTATAAATGTTGAATATTGGATAATTGATTTAAATCAGTTTTTAATTGATTTATTGATGAATTCTGAGTATAACACGAGTATGTGTTTTTTGTATTTTACTGAGGACTTGAAAAGGTGTAGGTGTTCTACGTGAAAGCGCTTGTCTGCATTAAATTTGTTTTTATAGCCATGGTGGTCATCTGGAGTTTTTCTTCATTTTTCACATTGCAATGCCTACATTTCTTAAACCTGAACAAGGAGAAAGAGAGAAGAAGGGAGAAAGAGAAAAAAAACAGGAGCACCTATTTACATTAGTATCCCCATTGTACTTAAAATAACTGAAACTTTATAACATGCAAAACAATCATGCACTATTTAAATAGTACTAAGAACATTTTTGTTTTACTTCCAGTTAATCTTCTCCATCCTCTACCCCTCTCCTGAGTATTTTTCTGAACATTAATGGTATGAAGTAGGGCATGCCATTGGAGTCCCCTACAAGTTTAACAAAGTCCAAAAATGTCCTTTATTTCCAGATTTTCTTCTGTCATGTTTGACAAATATTATTGCTTTGTAATACCACATTTGTCCGATGTCCTTCAAGAATGCAACTGCAGTCATAACATATGGGTTGTCCTGCCTCAGGCAGCCCTCGGTCGGCCGGATTCCAAAGTCTGGGTCCGGCGGCTGATGTCGCATTTCTCTCCGACGTCAGTGCGGCTGGAGTATATAAGCATCAGCCGACGCCATTTTCTTCAGTCTTTCTTGCCGCGCGGTGCCAGAAGCAGTTCGCAAGTGCCGTTCGGTCAGCTCCTGTATTCTTCGATCCGAAGTCATCAAAAAAGCTAAGTACCCCATTGGGGACCTTTTCTTGCCTCAGCCGATGTCAGAAATTACTGAAAAAGTTAACAATTGTCTGTCTTGTGGTAAACAAATACCTCATAAGGATTTCCACTCTTACTGTCTTCCTTGCCTTGGCCTAGACCACAACGTCTCGGCCTGTGTCGCCTGTGCTCGCTTCAATAAGCGCACTCTCAGGCGCCGGGCGGAGTTCGCTGAAGACTTTTTGGAAATTTGCTTATACAATGCCGGAACTTCCGACATCGCGAACTCTAAGAAGCGAAAAGACCGGGACCGACATCCTCGGCCCGTCTGCCACCGACTCCACGCCAAAACCTACGTGAGTGCTCGGTTCCCCTGAGGCGGTTATTTCGCCCGAACCGAAGACACCGCATTTCCGATACCGGAGGCCATACCGACGCCAGTTATAGATTTTCCTCCGGATACTGAAACCGAGGAAATGCCCAAGACCATTGCTGTAGATAAGGTCACTCCTGCACGTGGAGCTGCTAGGCCTCCTATGGCCATGTCTATCAAGGCCTATACACATGCTAAGGCAGCCAGCAAGACCAAGCACCTTACTGTTAAAGCCTTACCTCAGCCTACTCCTGAAACACAAATCATGACTATGGCCGCAGACTTAATTTCCACGATTAGAGGTTCACAAGCCCATCCTGAGAGAGGATCCCAGCCTCCTCCTGATAAGAGGCCCCGGGTTGAGCCCTCTGACCCTATCCCTTCAGATGAAGATTCTGAGGACTCTGTTCACTCCGATGGCCAGGAAGAGCTTTTCCAGACCTATGAGGACTCGGATGCAGAGGACTCCATCCCCTCGGGCTCCCCTCCTGAGGACATTTCTTTTGGGGAAGTTCTGCATACCATGAGGGAACATTTTAAGTGGCAAGGCCAGGAATATTCTGATTCCAGAAAGCCTTGAACCTTCCTTAAAAGCCCCAACACAGGCCCTGGCTATACCTCCTGTGCTTGATGTTTTGGATGACCTATACTCTGATTCCAGTGTTACCCCGGATACTCTTCCTCCTGTGCCAGCCAAGCCAGACAGATATTATAGGGTCCCAGAAACACATTCTCATTTCTTTAGGGCCCATGCTGTTGATTTAGAAACTATTTCTCAGGGACCTAAAGGGTTTCAGCATCCACCTCAAAACCCTTTGCCTTCCAACAGGAAGCTAGGTCATTAGAGATGGGGAAAAGGTCTAAACCTCCACTACTTTATCTATGAGAGCTTTGAATTGCCTCTTTCATATGTTTCAATATCAGGATTACCTGTTAGATGATTTACAGAAAACATTGGCCTCTCCTGAACCTTTAGACAGGAAGTCTTTGCAGGAAGCTGTACATAATTCTCAGCAAGTCAGCAATCACTTTCTGCAGTGTGGATATGATGCACTGGAAGCTTCATGTAGGGCAGCTATGACAGGGGCGGTCATTCGTGGACATGCATGGTTAAAGAACAACCTCTACCAGATCATGTTAAGGCAAAACTTCTTGATGCACCCTTGGAAAGAACAAAGCTTTTTGGTGCTAATGCTAAAGATGTGTTAAAGTCCATCGAGGAAAAAGCAAAATCAGTTCAGGCGGTCAAAGATTTCCTCCAGGTTCAGCCACCCAGATTCAGCAGGAACTGGCCTTCTAAAACTGGTCCTTTCCTAATCCTGAAAGATTTCAAAGGGCTAAAAACAGGCGTGGCCGAGGAAGAGGACAATACAGAGGTTCTTACAGGGGACGGCAATGGCAACCAGCAAACCAAAGAAGTGACACAGGGGTCTCCCTGCCCCACAGGGACAATCTCAATGACTTTCCCTCTACTTCCGCTGACCAGGGAGCAAAAGAAGCTCCTTGGAAAATTATCTCTGTTTTTCAGACAATTGGCACAAATTGACAAAGGACAAATGGATTTTGGACATTATAGACCAAGGTTACAGGTTCCACTTCCATACCTTACTAAGAAAATAAGGCATGCCAAACCTACCACAAACCAGAGGGCAGAGGCTATCAAGCAAATTTCTCTGCTTGCTCAGATCAAAGCAATAGAAAGAGTTCCACAACAAGAACAAGGCCAGGGTTCTACTCAAGACCCCCCCGGGTTCCCCTTTTGTTTTTTTCCCAAAAAAAGAAAACTTCCAAAATTTTGGGGGGGGGGGGAAAAACCAATAAAACCTTTTTGGGGGGAACTTTTTGGGGTTTTTTCCCCAAAATTAAAAACCCCAAACCTTTCCCTCAAATTTAGGGGTTAAAAAACCCAAAGTTTTCAAAAAAATGCCTTTTAAACTCTTAAAAGCAACCCTCCTTCCCATGCCCCCGGGGGCCCCAAGGGAACGCCTATTCGACTGTTAACGCCAGTTATCTACCCTTGATTCCATTGTCAACTCCTCGGCCCATGAGGCTCATATCTTATGCAGCCAAGGGGCTTGTAGGGCAGCTAGCTCAGGTGTAGCTCTCAGAAGGCAAGCCTGGATTCGCCTGTGTCATTTTGTGGAGGCCTTTAAGTCTTCCTTCACTGACTCCCCCTTTGATGGGTCCTCTCTCTTCGGGACCAAAGTGAAAGACACCCTCACCAGATGCGAACAGGAGGGAAAGACTCTATCTGCCATAGGGGCCCGTTTCTCTCTCCCTTCTAGGCCTTACCCCAAGGCTCAGAGAGGAGGGAAAATGTGGTTCTAAAAGTCTCAGAGGCCCTTTCCCGCAGCTCAAGGCGAGTCCCCCTCTAGAGGCAGAGGAGGGGGGAATTATTCTGGAAGACGCCGTCCTAGAGGCAGAGGAGGCCCCCGCAACTCTGGAGACCGCAATTCCTTTCGCAGATCTTCCTTTCAGTGTTCCTGATGCGTTGCTCGACTGTGATGTTCCAGAGCCAGTCGGGGGCCGAATTTCGTTGCACCCGGAAGCCTGGGAAAGCATCACCCAGGATCGTTGGGTGCTTTGAATAGTTACCAGAGGTTACACTATCCCCTTTTTATCAACACCCCCTCCAGTCAGAAGAATCCTGGACATCCCACCCAGTCAACGGGATCAAGCAGCACTAGAAGTTGCAAAGCTGCTAGAAAAAGGAGTCATCCAACCAGTCCCCTCAGACCATATCGGATCAGGAACTTACTCAAAACGCTTTTTGGTGCCGAAAAGAACAGGGGACCTGAGACCCATTCTGGATCTCAAGTCGACTGAATCACTACGTTCTGAAGTCCAAGTTCCGAATGGTCACGCTTCAGTCCATTTTCCATTGCTGGAAAAAGGAGTATGGATGTGCTCCATCGATCTCAAGGATGCCTATTACCACATCAAAATGGACAAGGCATCCAGGAGTCACTTACGCTTCCGGCTAGGAGCCAGTCACTTCCAGTTTCAGGTTCTGCCCTTTGGTCTCACCACAGCCCCCAGGGTGTTTACCAAGTGTTTGGCAGTGGTGACAGCTCACCTGAGACGTCAGGGATTCCAGGTGTTTCCATATCTGGACGACTGGCTTCTCACCGCCCCCACCAGGTATCTGCTCGTTCAAGCCAGGGAGACTACCATTGCACTGTGTCAACAACTAGGATTTACTTTAAACTGGGAAAAGTCTGCCTTGCTGCCCTCACAGTGTGTTGTTTTAATAGGCGCAGAGCTAGACTCTATTCAAATGCGGGCCTTTCTGCCACAAGAGAGAATAAGAGTGCTGCAGTCTCAGATCCATGCACTGTTGCCCCTCAAAAGAGTTCAAGCCAGGTTAGTTCTCCAGCTTTTGGGCTCCATGGCCGCCACCATCATGCTGCCTCTGGCCAGGTTACACATGCGGATACTACACTGGCTCCTTTCGGCCCAATGGTCATTTCAGAAACTTCCTCTCTCCCACTTGATACTTCTCACGGAATGGTGCAAACAGGATCTCCGCTGGTGGCTACGTTCCGCCAATCTGGACAAAGGGAGGAGCTTGATTCCTATGTCTCCAGTGGCCACGGTGACCATGAACACCTCCCAGATGGGGTGGAGGGGGGCATTATCTTGGCCGGACGGTCCAAGGCACGTGGCAAGATCACGAGGTACATCTGCACACCAATGTTTTGGAGATGAGAACAGTGTTTCTAGCGTTGCGAGCACTCCAAGACTCTCTACCTCTGGGAACAAAAAAGGGGAAACCAAGTCTTATCCCCTCTGCAGAGAGACCATGCTAGTGTGGCATTGGGCAGTATCTTCCCAACAGTTTCTAGTGGCAACGCACATTCCGGGAAAGTCCAATGTGATAGCGGACAGGCTGAGCAGAGCTATTCTGATGCCTTACGAGTGGTCCCTGAACAACCGAGTGGCGGTTCAAATTTTCAACAGGTGGGGTCAGCCTTGCTGCAATCTCTTCGCCAGTCCCCTCAATGCCAAATGCAGCGAGTACTTCACACTGATCCCCCCCACAGGGGGAGTCACCAGGGACACTGTAGCCCACGATTGCCCCCCCCCCCCCGGTCTGGTCGATGCTTTCCCTTCGTTTCCAAGAGTGATTCAGAAAGCCATATCCTTGGGAAGCAGGATGATTCTTATTGCTCCACACTGGCCTCGACAAGTATGGTTCCCTTTTCTTCAGCAGTACGCAGTGGACGGTCCTTGGACTCTGCACCCAGTGCCAGACCTCCTGATTCACATGTCAGGCCAGCTCCATCCATCCCTGCGAACCCTCAGGTTGACAGCCTGGCTGCTCCACTTCCATCACTTCCATCACTAGTTAGACGGCATTCCATTTCACCTGAGGTGGTACACATCTTGTCTTCGTCTCATAAGTCTTCTACCAGAAAGATTTATTCCAGCAAATGGAAGAGATTCTCCATTTGGGCACAGGCCCAAGGTTTGGACGCCTTCACAGCCCCAATTCCATCGGTGTTAGATTTTTTAGCCATGCTTTTCCATCAGGGCTCTGTGCCCGCTACCATTAAAGTGCAGTTGGCTGCAATTTCCAATTTTCACACATCTTACAAGCCCTCTCTTATGGGCCATAAACTCTGTAAGGCCTTCTTGAAAGGCACTTCGTTACTTCACCCTCGTGTTTCAGAGCCTGTCATGCCATGGGATCTAAACCTTGTGCTACAAGCCATCACTTCACCGCCCTTTGAACCGGCTGCCACCTGTGAATTGAAATTTTTATCTTGGAAGACGGCGTTTCTAATAGACATTACATCGGCCAGAAGAGTATCACAACTTCAAGCTCTGTCCATTAAACCTCCGTATTTGACCTTTCATAAGGACATAGTTTCCCTGAGACTTAACCTGTCTTTCCGTCCAAAGGTGTCATCCACTGTTAATCTCCATCAATCTATTGAGTTATCAGTGTTCTTTCCAAATTTTTCCAATAAAGCAGAGTTCAGGTTCCATCAGTTGTATGTGCACAGGCAATTGAGGTTCTATTTACGCAGGACTAAGCATGTTAGGAAGTCTGATCAGCTGTTTGTGTCCTTCTCAGAGAACAGAGCAGATTGTACTATTTCCAAGTGCACAATTTCTAAATGGATCAAAGATTGTATTTCCTTCATCTACTCGTCAGCAGGCAGAAGTTTACCTTTTCCCGTCAAAGCTCACTCTACCAGGCAATGTCTACATCGATAGCTTACCATGCCAGACTTTCATTGGATGATATTTGTGCTGCGGCCACCTGGGCCTCTCCTCACACCTTTATTACTCATTACAAGCTGGACGTGGCTTCTAGGGGCCGGGCTTCCTTTGGTTCCACAGTTCTCAGGAGTATCTTCCTATGAGCCTCCCAGGATAGAGGTGCTGGGAACGCTGTCCCGTGAGTAAAGAATGTAGGGCAAGATAGGACCACATAACATCAGTTAGTTATGTACTCACCATAACGATCGATGTATGTGGTCCATCTCGCCTACATTCTTACGTACCCTCTCCCCTGCCCCCTTCCTAGAGAATTTGGAGGAATATTGGCTCTGTGAACCCTTCAAGGTCAGTTGCTTTTTCTTCCTTTGGCTAGAATTCCTTCCAGTGTTGGTTGTGTATGGGCTATGATTGGTATGGTTGCAAACAAGATCTGGGGCGAGGTGCATCTTGGGATACCGGGTTAGCCCAGCCAATTAGAGACTTCGTGCTAGAAAAATAGTTGGCCGAGTCGGAGCCGATTCTCGGCTCCGAACCCGTGAGTAAAGAATGTAGGCAAGATGGACCACATACATCGATCGTTATGGTGAGTACATAACTAATTGTTTTATGCTACTTGCAATATGACTAATTTAGTTTACTTGGCAGTGTAAAGGTTGTAGATGTTTTTATGTAGGCAAAACTCAGAAACGCTTGAGGGACAGAGTATACCAACATATGTATAATGTGAAAAATAAAAATAAACTGTTTCAGCTAAACATATAATGGAATTCCCTACACATAAATTTGGTTTTAAAGTCTTGCAGTTGTTTTTTTTTGTGATGGGGGGTAGTCTTAATAATCAAGTAGAATATATTGAATTGAAATGGATTTTAAAATTGCAAGCACACACATATCTAGGATTAAATAACTATGCATGCATCAAGCCTGAGCTTGATCCTCGCTCCCTTTAAATGAGTATAAATGTTGAATATTGGATAATTGATTTAAATCAGTTTTTAATTGATTTATTGATGAATTCTGAGTATAACATGAGTATTTGTTTTTTTGTATTTTACTGAGGACTTGAAAATGTGTAGGTGATCTACGTGAAAGCGCTTGTCTGCATTAAATTTGTTTTTATAGCTATGGTGGTCACCTGGAGTTTTTCTTCATTTTTCACATTGCAATGCTTACATTTCTTAAACCTGAACAAGGAGAAAGAGAAAAAAACAGGAGCACCTATTTACATTAGTATCCCCATTGTACTTAAAATAACTGAAACTTTATAACATGCAAAACAATCATGCACTATTTAAATAGTACTATTAAGAACATTTTTGTTTTACTTCCAGTTAATCTTCTCCGTCCTCTACCCCTCTCCTAAGTATTTTTCTGAACATTAATGGTATGAAGTAGGGCATGCCATTGGAGTCCCCTACAAGTTTAACAAAGTCCAAAAACGTCCTTTATTTCCAGATTTTCTTCTGTCATGTTTGACATATTATTGCTTTGTAATCCCACATTTGTCCGTTTCCAAGTTACTGCTTTTATTCTACAAACATTAATAAAATATGAAGTAGGGCATACTTTTTAGAGTCCCCTACAAGTTTAACAAAGTCAAAGAAAGTCCAATATTTCCAGATTTTCTTGTTCTACTCCTGTTCATCTCCTTTTCCCAAACCCTGTCTTTGCTTCATTTCCAACATACCCTAGATTCTTCTAGTCAACTCTTGTGCTTTTTTCCCCTCTCTAAAGCATTATGTGTTGAAACATTTGAAAATGTTTCACTGGCACAGTCTCTCTGTGGCCTTTATTACCAGAAGAACAAGAAGCAGAATCTCTTTCTGTTTCACAACTCACTTTTTGTTGGACAAAGTTTTGTATTTCTTCCTTAGCATGTACTTGATCAAAAATATTTTCTTCCTCTAGGGAAAAATATTTTGAAGATAGCTGGGTATGGCAGTTTGAATCTTACACCTGCTTTTCGACGTTCTTGGAATAATGGTATTAATGTACTCCTCTTCTGCCCGGTGTAAAATGAGTAGTCATTCTCTACGAACACTGTGCTATCTCCCACTTTTAGTATTTTGTCCTTCTACCACAGTTTTGTCAGAATCATCTCCTGCTGGTAAGATTTTATCTTTACCATTAAAGGTCTAGGTTGTTTTCTCATAGTCAGGTTTGGAGCATAGACACAATGTGCCCTTTCAATTAATTCCTGTTATGGAATACCAGTCCAGTTGTTTATTTCTGCTTTCATAAAATTAACACAGCCTGTTCCTTCAAGCTTCTCAGATACAGCAGAAAATCTCAGCTTTTCCCTCTGTCCTCTAACTCTAGTATTTTTTTAAACATCTCTTCTTGTGTAGTCTAATATTCAGCCTTATCTGAATTTTGAAGTCTGATTTTTGCAGTTGTATCACCTCATCTGAATATTTGTTTAAAGATGTTTCTATTTTTTTCAGATTTTTATTGTTTGAGTTGATATACTCCATCAGTGTGCCATTTACTTTAGTCAGGTCTGTGTGCAGTTGCCTTATTCTTTCCTCTGTTATTGGAAGTCATGTCTGGAGCTTGCACTGTTTTTTGCTGAACAGCTACAGTACTTTTCCCAGTCAGTGTTTTTTGTCACCTTTTGTAGCTGATTTTCCTTCAGGTCCTTTGTATTTCTTTTTCCCTGACATCCAGGCAGTGCACTTACTAGCCAGTTACTGAATCTTACCCAGAAAAATCTAGGCCCACTGGCTTTCTCTGCTAAGTTTCTGTTTTCACACTGGGAGAGCTAGAATTAAGATGTGCAGCCATCTTGGAAGTCCAGCAGTCGGTGTTTTTTTTAATCATTAGAAAGGCATTTGGTAAAATACAATGGCAAATGTCAACAAATGTCACAAAACTAGCATAGATAAAGGAATGGTAGATTGGATAATCATTCATTCATTTTCACATACCCGTTGTAGCAAGTTGAATATTATAGAAGTGCTGGAGCCTAGCCTGGCAGTCAATGATCATAAAGCAAAGAAGGTGATCCTCGATAAATCACTAGCCCATTGTAGGATATGCATACACCTACAGGCAGTTTGGTAAATTGCAATTTTACTTAGTTTGACTTTGGGCTATGTCGTAATGCTGCACTACCCAGCAAAAGCCCACAGTGTTGTACAGAGGGTATGTAGAGCCCACAAGGAAGGCGTCCCATCTTGGAATGGAACTGGAGAACTGCACACTTTAAGGCAGTAGTTAATCGATTGCACATTTTTACCCTAGAAAATGTGACAATATAGTCCAGTTTTATCTTTGTCTGGAACTTCAAGGAGCATTACAGTAGTCATTGATATCAGCTGGGTATATCTCAAAATCAGTGTCATCAATATCTTAAGTTTGTTGTCTTGAACTGTGGCCCATCATTTTCCAGGCTTATTTTTGGTCTGATGCAGTACCTCATTGACATTACCTTATTTCAAATCAGAACTTGCTTGATGTTCTTGTTGCAGTCATCACATTTGGGTTATCTGCTTGCAGTAGCCCTCAGTCGGCCTGATTATTAAAGTCTTGGGTCCTGTATCGGTTGCTGTCTCATCTTTCGTGACGTCAGGAAGTCAGGGTGTGAAGCATGCAGCTGGCGCCATTACGTCAGTCTTTCTTGCCGTGCGGTGCCCAAAGCAGAAGCAGTTCGCAAGTGCCGGTCGGCTGACTCCTGAAATTTTCGTTTTCGAGTTTCAGAACTGAATTCTTCAACTAAGTACCCCATTGGGGAAATTTTTTCTTGCTCTAAACTGATGTCAGTAAAATTCAGTAATTGTATTTCTTGTGAATAGCAAATACCTCATAAAGATTTTAATTCGTACTGTATTCCTTGCCTAGGCCCTGACCACGACGTACCTCGCTGTCAGTTTTGTGCCTTATTTAAACCACTAACTATTCGTCGTCGGTACATTTTCGCTTTTAAGTATTTTGGTACTCTGCTCAATTATCCATATATGTTTTCGGTAAGCCACCCGACTACCGACATTCCGAAAAAATGCTAAGATAAAAACAGACAGGCCGCCTAGGTCCAAAGCTGCCAACGACGCTTCTCTTAAGCTAGTTGCCAGTTCACCAGTACTCAGGCACTTTTGCAGCCCCTGATACCCGCTACTTCGGATTCACAGGCGTTCACTGAGACACATTCGGAGTCCAGTATGCCGCAAGATGCTTCAGCTGTGGAACCTGCGGATGTCTCTACCTTGAATAGGTTCGGAGCCGTTGTGCAGGCACCGGCTTCTGAGGGTGTATTCAGGCGTACTGACTTGCATATTAAACCAACACCATCTTCTTTTTCTAGGCCTAAAACTCGAACCATGCCCAGGAAACCGACACCCAGACCACATGGTCAGGCCTTTATGCCTAAAAAACAAATGATAAGAATGGCTGAAGACCTTATTACAACCTTCCCCGTCTAAGAGACATAGGACTGAATTTGCTTATGATACTTCTGACCAGTATTCTTCTGTCTCCTCTGATGACCAGGATTTACCCTTATATACCTATGAGGATTCTGATGCAGAGGACTCTATTCCCTCTGCTTCTCCCCCAGAGGATTTTTCTTTTGGTGAAACCTTGCATACTCTTAGGGAGCATTTTCACTGGGAAAGCCAGGATTACTCTGATTATAAAAAGAGGCTTAGAGATTTCTTATTCCTGTCCCAACACAGGCCTTTAGCTATCCCTCCTGTGCTGGACATTGTTGATGCCTTTTCGGAATCTAGCTTGGCCCCTGACTCTTTACCTCCTGCTCCCAGAAAACCTGATAGATGTTACAGGGTTCCTGATTCTCACCCCCTCTGATAGAGATTCCAGGGCCCTGGATAGATGGGGTAAGAAGGTATACACCTCTGCAACCTTGGCCTTCAGGGCCTTAAATTGCCAGTTTCATATGTTAAAGTATCAGCAGCATATTATTGGATTGCTTAAACAGAAAATTATGTTGATTCCTGATTGTGCTGAAAATAAGGATTTACAGGATTTAATGCATTCTGCTGAACAGGTTGTAAAACATACTGTGCAGTATGGTTTTGATTCACTAGAGGCATCTTGCAGGGCTACTGTCACCAGGTCTGTACTTAGAAGGCATGCTTGGCTTAAGGAGCAATCTTTGCCAGATCATGTTAAAACTAAATTGCTGGATGCTCCCTTAAATCAGGACTGCCTGTTTGGCGCAAAGCAAGAGAAGTTCTTAAAACGATGGAGAAAAAAAGCTAAATGTATGCAAACTGTTAAAGATTTCTTACAAGTGCAGCCTCCTAGATTTAGTAGGCATTGGCCCTCAAAAAATTGGTCCTTTTTTGCCTCTTCCAGGCCTTCTCAGTTCAAACCCAGAACCAGCAGAACACCCAGACTTCAGTCCCAGGGTACCCACAGGAGTCAGCAGTGGGGGGATCCCACTTCCAAATCAGGGAGTAGTAAGACTCCCCCCTTATGTCTCAGTGACTTAACTTTAAAACGTCCAAGCACTTCTCAACTGACCGCTCCTGTAGGGGGAAAGATTGCTCTGCAAGGAAAAAACTGGGAACTCATTACCCAGGACAAATGGGTTTTAAACATAGTTTCCCAAGGATACAGATTTCACTTCCACACGTTACCAACCCCAAACGGTTGGCCAGATCTATCCCCAAATCAGTGGGAAGAGGCTCAAAAGCAAGTACTCTATCTCTTAAGATTAAAGGCTATTCAGACTGTACCAGAAGAGGAAAAGGGAAAAGGTTTCTACTCAAGACTTTTCCTGGTAACCAGGAAAGACAACTCATGGCGTCCTATCCTGGACCTGTCTATCCTAAACACCTTTTTGGTGATTCCAAAATTCAAGATGCTAACTCTTCACCAGTTGCTTCCCATGATAGGCAGAGATGCCTGGTTGGCAACACTGGATTTAGAGGAAGCCTACCTGTACATCCCAATCAGGAATCTTGCAGAAAATACCTACGCTTCAAAGCAGGATGCATGCACTATCAGATGTTCATCGTGTTACCCTGCTGCAGTCATCACACTTGGGTTATCCTGTCGTCAGGCGGTCCCGCAGTCGGCTGGAATTCCAAAGTCTTGGTCCGGCGTCGGTTGCTGTCACTTCTTCCCTGACGTCAGTGCGCCAGGGGTATATATAATGCAACCAATGCCATTTTCTTCAGTCTTTCTTGCCGCGCGGTGCCCGAAGCAGAAGCAGTTCACAAGTGCCGGTCGGCTGACTACTGAGATTTTCTAATTCGAATTTCAGACCGAAGTCTTCTATAAAGCTAAATACCCCGTTGGGGAAACTTTTCTTGCCTCAGACCAATGTCAGAAAAAGTTAATAATTGTATTTCTTGTGGGAAGCAAATACCTCATAAGGATTTTCATTCTTATTGCATACCTTGCCTAGGCCCAGACCACGACGTCACTAGTTGTCGTTTTTGTGCTAGGTTTAATAAGCGTACTATTAAAAGACGCTTTGATTTCGCACGACACTACTTCGGTAGGAAATTTAACTACACCATGCCGTCGGAGCAACCGACTACCGGCGTGCACAAAAAACGCAAAGATAAGGACAGACAGCCCAGGCCTAAGCCAGATTTCGAGGCCTCGACTGGCCCAGTCTCCGGTTCTCCGGTCCTCAGTGAGGCTCTGACTACCGCAGATCTGGAACCCGAGACCGCTTCAGAATTTTTGACGGAATGTACCAGGCCGACGCAGCCATTTAGTGCAGGCCCTACCGATGACATTGCTGAAAAAGATGTCAGTGCTGCAGAAACACCATCGGTTTCTGAAGGCGTTTTCAGACCAACGACGCTCACCATTAAATCGTTTTCTAAAACAAAGACTCCTATTAAATCTAAAAAGACTGCACTTCAGTCCCCTGTTCAAGGCTCCATGCCTAAGAAACAGATGCTCAAAATGGCTGAAGATTTGATCACTTTAATCAGGGGTTCCCAGCCCCCTCCTGACAAAAGGCCTAGACAAGAGGAAGATTATGCATCCTCTGAACAAGTGTCCATTTCTTCAGACTCCTCTGAGGACCAAGATTACTCTTTCTCCCCTTATGAAGATTCTGATGCTGAGGATTCCATTCCCTCAGCTTCTCCTCCTGAAGACTACTCCTTTGGGGAAACTTTACACACTATGAGGGAACATTTTCACTGGGAAGGTCAGGACTACTCTGACTCAAGAAAAGGCTCAGAGAGTTTCTTTTACTCCCCAACACAGACCACTTGCCATCCCACCAGTTTTAGACATTGTGGATGATGTTTACTTAGAATCCAGTTTTAACCCTGATTCTCTTCCTCCTGCTCCGGCTAAGCCTGACAGATATTGTAGAGTGCCTGATTCCCACAAATTTCTTTACAAAAGCCCTGTTGCTGACCCAGAGACAATCTCCCAGGGTCCCAAGGGGCTAAGGCTTCTATGGCTAAAAATCCTGTACCTTCTGAGAGGGATTCCAGAGCACTAGACAGGTGGGGGGAAAAGGTTTACACCTCAGCCACTCTAGCTATGAGGGCACTAAATTGCCAATTTCACATGCTTAAGTATCAGCAATTTCTAATCTCTCAGTTAAAGCAAAAAATGACCACTCTCCCTCAACAATCTGAATTGAGAGAAATGCAGGATCTGTTGCATGCCACTGAACAGGTGGGCAAACATACCTTACAATGTGGGTTTGATTCTTTGGAAGCCTCCTGCAGAGCAGCTGTCACTGGGTCTGTTATACGTAGGCATGCTTGGTTAAAGGAACAAACTCTACCTGATCTTGTTAAAGCAAAACTTCTAGATGCTCCCTTACAGCAGGATATTTTTTTTGGAGTTAAAGCAGAAGAAGTCTTAAAGAAAATGGAGGATAAGGCAAAATCTATGCAGACAGTCAAAGATTTCCTACAGGCACAGCCCCCTCGCTTCAGCAGAAACTGGCCAACAAAAAAATTGGTCCTTTCCAGCTACAGACAGACCACAGAGGGGTAAATACAGACGCCCAAGGGGCAGAGGACAACCACAAGCCCAGTACAAACCTCGCCAATGGGGCACTACAACACAGAAGGGAGGAGAAGACAGGTCCCAATCTACCAGAAGGCAAACTCAATGACTTGCACCTCATCTGGCCAAGCAACACTCTCTTGGCAGCCCCTTGGGAGGAAAACTCGCACTTTTTTCAGACAACTGGCACATTGTCACAAAGGACAAATGGGTCCTAGACATAATTTTACGAGGATACAGATTCCATTTTCACACCTTGCCAATGAAAAGAGGAATGCCAAACCTGCCACAAAATCAATGGGCAGAGGCACAAAAACAAATTACAGCTCTCATGGACATGAGAGCCATTCAACTGGTACCTACTCGAGAGCAAGGTCAAGGATTTTACTCAAGACTTTTTCTAGTGCCCAGAAAGGACAATGCCTGGAGACCAATTCTGGACCTTTCAATTCTAAACACCTACTTGCAAGTACCCAAATTCAAGATGCTAACACAACAGCAGCTTCTTCCCATGTTGGGCAAGGAAGCATGGCTAGTAACGTTGGACCTCAAGGAGGCATACCTGCATGTCCCTATCAGACAAAGTTGCAGAAGATACCTCCGTTTCATTGCAGGTTCAACCCATTACCAGTTCTCTGCACTGCCCTTTGGCTTATCTACTGCGCCCAGAGTCTTCACAAAATGCCTGGCACCAGTAATTGCATACTGCAGACAAAGAGGAATTCAAATATACCCATACCTGGACGACTGCCTCATCCAAGCAGAAAGCAAGGACATTCTATTACATCATCTGGCTTTTGTGAAACATCTACTAAATTGCCTGGGGTACACAGTAAACGAAAAGAAGTCAAAGCTAGTACCCTCACAAAATATGACATTCCTGGGTGCCAGCTTGAATACAACGGCCCAGAAGGCTTATCTGACGCCAGACAAACAACTACAACTGACTCAGTATTTCAAAACAATGACAACAAAGGCCCAATTAGCTGCAAGAAAAATTCTGCAGGCCTTGGGCTTCATGGCATCTTGCATACTACTAATACCATTTGCAAAGCTGCATATGAGGAAATTACAGTGGTACCTAAAAAGCGTATGGTCTCAACACAGCCACAGCTTGGACACAATGATATCTCTCATTCCCTGCCTACAACAGGAGTTTCTATGGTGGTCACAGGCATGTCACCTCAACAAGGGTCAGCCTTTCACCTTGCCCCCAGCCAGGCAAACTATCACAACAGATTCATCAGACTACGCCTGGGGGGCTCACATGGCAGGACAGTGCATTCAAGGCGTATGGACTGCAGATCAAAGGAATCTGCACATCAATCAAAAAGAGATGCTAGCTGTACAGAAAGCTCTGACAGCCTTCAAGGATCTATTACATCCAGGACAACTGACAATAAAGACGGACAACACCACAGTAATGTGGTACATAAACAAACATGGGGGTACCCACTCCTACCCTCTGTGCAGGCAAGCAATGACCTTATGGAACACAACTCTGGCTTACCAAGTTCAGTTACAAGCTCAATTCCTGCCAGGACAGTAGAATACATTGGCAGACGACCTCAGCAGAAACATCATGGATCCCCATGAGTGGAAACTAGATCCACAAGTATTTACAATGATAACTCAAAAATGGGGCCTTCCAGACATAGACCTGTTTGCCAGCCCTCAAAACTATCAACTAACAAAATTTTGTACAAGGGCACTTCACCATCAAGCGTGGAAAGTGGACGCACTCTCTTTCAGTTGGAAAAACCTGACAGTATATGCCTTTCCTCCATTGCCTCTCCTCACAAAGGTACTTCTGAAAGTCAAAAAGGAGAGACCTCGACTGATTCTCATAGCCCCAGACTGGCCACACCAGCACTGGTACCCGCTATTGTGGAATATGGCCCACGGCCCACCATGGATATTACCACAAATTTCCCATTTACTCACACAACAAAACAATCAGATTCTTCACAGCCAGCTCAAAACCTTAAATCTGGCTGCATGGCAAATCAACTAAGCATCCAGCCAGCTCCTCTTTCCCAAGCAGTTATGGATGTTATTCTGGAAGCTAGGAGGCCAAGCACCAGGAAGGCTTATTCGGACAAATGGAAAAGGTTTTGTGCCTGGAACCAATCTAAAGGCCAAGACACAATTCAGCCTCACATGCCTCACTTTCTACAGTATTTAACTGAGATGTTGCACAAAGGACTTTCTTTCTCCTCCATTAAAATCCATGCTTCAGCTATTTCGGCCCACTACAACACGGATCCACCCTTATTTTCGCATCCACTTCTAAGGCAGTTCCTCAGAGGGGCAAAAAACATTAGACCCCCCAGGAGAGCACCTACACCAACATGGGATCTCAATTTTGTTCTGGAAAAACTAATACTACCTCCCTTTGAACCAGCTTTCTCTGCAGATCTTCAGTTCCTATCATGGAAGACTGCCCTGCTGCTAGCAATAACTTCAGCTAGAAGAGTCTCAGAGCTACAGGCACTAATGGCAGTGGAACCTTTCCTCATTTTTCATCAAGACAGGGTTTCTCTATGAACTAATCCTTCCTTTATGACTAAGGTGGTTTCCAGTGTGGCTTTAAATCAAACCATCCACTTACCCACCTTCTTCCCAAATCCACAGAACAAAGGTGAGAGACTCCTGCATTCCTTGGACAGTCACAGGCAACTTCGTTACTACTTGGACAAAACTAAGGCTTTCAGAAAATCTGACCAGCTCTTTGTATCCTATGCTACAGCTTCTCAAGGGAAGGCTATATCAAAGCAAACCATTTCCAAATGGATAGGTCATTGCATACGTTTTTGCTACACCCATCATGGAAAACCAGTTCCTGCTACCATTAGGCCCCACTCTGCCAGGGCAACAGCTACTTCTACAGCCTTTCTCAGGGGGGTTCCAACCAAGGAGATTTTGGAAGCTGCAACTTGGAGTTCAGTACACACCTTTACCAAACACTATCACTTACCATTTTACTCTAAGACCAGGGCGGGCTTTGCCACTGCAGTTCTGCAGGGCCTTCTAGCCTCCTCTAACCCTCTATGATACCTCCACCCATCCCTAGCTTTGGGATTCAACCCAAGAGTGATGACTGCAGCAGGGTAACACGATGAACATAGTACAGTTTTGTACCTACCATAAATGTAGATGTTCGAGTGTACACCCTGCTGCAGTCCAGGTTACCCTCCCTCCATCCCCTCTGACCTACTGGCTAAATCTCTTCAATACCTTCCTGATGTATTTGCTTATAGCTGAAGGGATTTTGTGTTTGTGTAAGTTTACTCAATTTGGTACTAATTACTGACCACCTTTTTGGGGGCACCTGACATCTGGGGCAAGAAAAACTGAAGAAAATGGTGTTGGTTGCATTATATATACCCCTGGCGCACTGACGTCAGGGAAGAAGCGACAGCAACCAACGCTGGACCAAGACTTTGGAATTCCAGCCGACTGCGGGACCGCCTGACGACAGGATAACCCAAGTGTGATGACTGCAGCAGGGTGTACACTCAAACATCTACATTTATGGTAGGTACGAAACTGTACTTTCTCTGCACTGCCCTTTGGCTTATCTACTGTGCCCAGGGTATTCACAAAGTGCCTAGCTCCAGTCATTGCATTTTGCAGGCAAAGAAATATTCAAATATACCCATACCTGGATGATTGTCTAATTCAAGCAGAAAGCCAGGACATACTTCTGAATCATCTGGCATTTGTACAAAAGGTGTTAACTTGTCTGGGGTACACCATAAACGAAAAAAAATCACATCTGGTACCCTGTCAACAAATTATATTCCTGGGAGAAAGCTTGAACACAGCTTCCCAGATGGCTTTCCTCACGCCAGAGAAACAAATTCATTTGACAACTTCAAACTAATGGCCACAAAAACCCTGCTATCTGCAAGGCAAATACTGCAAGCCTTGGGGTTCATGGCCTCGTGCATTCTACTAATTCCATATGCAAGACTGCATATGAGGAAACTACAATGTATCTAAAAAGCCTATGGTGTCAACATTATCAGGATCTAGAATCAATGATTCCTATCATACCTTGCCTACGGTTAGAATTCCTGTGGTGGGCAGAAGCCTGCAACCAAAACAAGGGACTACCATTCACTCTACTCCCTGCTGCCCATACCCTAACAACATATGCAACAGACTATGCATGGGGGGGGGCTCACCTGGCAGTGAAGTGCATTCAGGGCAAAAGGAACCCAAGTCAAATGCACCTGCATATCAATCAAAAAGAAATGTTAGCTGTACAGAATGCTCTGACAGCCTGAAAGGACCACATTCTTCCAGGACAATTAATGGTAAAGACAGACAACACCACTGTTATGTGGTACATAAACAAGCAGGGGGGTACCCATTCTTACACCCTCTGCAGACTAGTCATGGCTTCGTGGAACACAGCCTTGAGCTACCAAGTGCATCTACAGGCTCAATTCCTGCCAGGAAAACTAAATACACTGGCAGAAGAACTAAGCAGAAATCTCATGGACCCACATGAGTGGAAACTGGAGCCAAAGACTTTCAACATGTTGATCAACAAATGGGGGAGCCCAGATGTAGACCTGATTGCCTCCCCCCAGAACTACCAGTTGGACAAATTCTGCACAAGGTCTCCCCACAAACAAGCTTGGAAAATGGATGCTGTGTCATTCAGCTGGAAAAATCTATCAGTTTATGCCTTTCCTCCTCTGCCTCTCCTCTCCAAAGTACTACTTAAGATCAAACAGGACAAACCAATGGTGATACTGATTGTACCAGGCTGGCCATGCCAACACTGGTACCGCCTCTTGTGCAGTGTATCACAGCTGGCCCCATGGCACCTTCCTCAGACCCCTACCCTGCTGTCACAGCAGGAGAGCCAGATGCTGCACCCCCAGCTTCAAACCCTGAACCTAGCAGCCTGGCTAATTACCTAATCTCTCCATTACTATCCCTCAGTAAACAAGTGTTGGATGTCATTTTGGAGGCAAGGAGGCGTAGTACTAGAAATTCCTATGCTGAAAAATAGAAAAGATTCCTTTTAGCAATCACTTCAGCAAGAAGGGTATCTGAATTACATGCCCTTATGGCAGTGGAGCCTTTCATCTTCTTTCCTGCGGACAGGGTGTCCCACAGGACCAATCCTTCTTTCATGCCCAAGGTGGTATCCAGTGTGGCTCTTAATCAGTCCATTCATTTGCCAACCTTCTTTTCTAATCCACAGAACAAAGGGGAATGGATACTGCACTCCTTAGATGTGCACATACAACTTAGATTTTACTTGGACAGGACTAGACCTCAAAGGAAATCTGAACAATTGCTGCAGGGGCAGAAGGGAAGGCTATTTCAAAGCAAACCATTTCTAAATGGATAGGCCATTGCATTCATTTCTGCTATAAGCACCATTGAAAACCTATCCCACAGGGGATTAGACCCCATTCAACCAGGGCTGCATCTATGTCTACAGCCTTTCTCAGAGGTGTCCCTACCAGAGACATCCTATAACTGCTATCTGGAGTTCTGTACATACTTTCACCAAGCATTACCATTTGTCAATTTTCTCTAAATCCAAAGCTGGCTTTGCCACTGCAGTCTTGCAGGACCTTATAGCTGGTCTTAATGCTGTCTAAATTCCTCCTCCAATCCTTAGGTTTGGGAATCTACCCAAATGTGATGACTGCAGCAGTGAAACATGAAGAACATAGTACAGTTTTGTACACTTATCATAAATGTAGATGTTTGAGTGTATTCACTGTTGCAGTCCTGGTTACCCTCCCTTCAGCCCCCGACTTCTTTTGGCTATTTTGGTGTATTTGCTTTTTAGTTGGAGGTATAACCTTGTGTATATATATATATATATATATATATATATATATAGATTAGATATAGATATAGATATATTTAATTGCTTCCCATTAAGGGGAGCACCTGACATCTGGGGCAAGAAAAACTGATCTAATGGCATCGGCTGCATGCTTTATACCCTGACTACATGACATCATGGAAGATGAGACAGCAACTGACGCAAGACCCAAGACATTGATAATCACGCTGACTGAGGGCTACTGCAAGCAGATAACCCAAATGTGATGACTGCAACAGTGAATATACTCGAACATCTACATTTATGGTAAGTGTACACAACTGCACTTTCTTTCCAGTTCTTACCACTAAGTAACAGTTAAAATAATACCTTGCTTTTTAAAAAGATAATTTGGTCTAAAATATAATTTGACATTTTGCAAGTATGATGTATTATTCTGGATTTATGTTTTAAGTTCCTGCATTACTCTAGGTGTTGATTCAAATTATACATCTTTTTCCAAAAACGTTTTTATTTTGTTTTCATTGTAAACACACAAATGTACATATAACAAATACAATAAAACAATAACAAAAACTATTTACAGTATTTACATTCATCCATGATAAACAATCATTTTATCCATGAGAAGTTATCAGTATTTGTTCAAAAGGTTTTCCAATTTTTGGTACTGGAAAGCACAAAAACTCCTCAGCTCGGACAAAGAACACAAGTTTATTGCCAAACTCAACGCACAAAAAATCCACCAACACTAACGGTTAAGCGCTTTCATTTGACTATTGCAGACTTGATCAGAACAACAACAGGTGGTTCTGCATCCATTAAATATGCTTTTGGGCGCCAAAAAAACTTTTACAACATATTAACATTTAAAGATATACCCTTAATATTGTTAAAAATACATTTCAAAAAATGACTAGTACTGTCCCAAATATTATATAATGTGCTAAATATATTAAAAAATATATATAAGAAAATATACCTATAAACTGATAATATATGTACATATATGCAGAAACTTCTCAAAATCAATAACTTCTCAAAATCAGTAACTCACTATTGACATAAGTCCTTGACCATTTCTAGTGATAGAAATAATAAATATGTAAATGTCAACAGTTCTTATAAATATCCATAAAATATCTATAAAATATAGTTGTGTAAAATATTATGTTATATAAAATAATGTGTTATATAAAATAACCATGATAAACCATGGGGGTAGATTGTCAATACGAAACCAGCTAATCATAAAAGTATATACAACTATCTAAAAGATAACGATGTGTGTATATGTGTAAAATGTACCCTAGGCCAAAGCCAAACATGTCTAGGCTAAAATCAAAAATGGTTTAATACTAATAAAATCATTAATTCCCGGAGGTCTAGTGGCATCAGTAAGTATCTGCCATTTACTCTCCTTCATAGCTAAAAGGGCTTTGACATTTCCTCCATATGATGTAATGCCAACCTGATCAACAATGGCAAATTTAAAATGATGTGTATCACCACTTTTCAATATATGTCAGTAAAGGGCATTCTTTTTATCTTTAGTTCTAATACTATAAAGATGGTCATAGATGTGTCATCTCAACTGTCTCAGTTTTTCTATATAGAATGCGGAACATGTAACACATGTTGCTATGTAAACTACAAATTTAGTATTACAATTACTTGCCCTACACTGAATGTGTGTGTTGTTAAAATTTTCCAATTTAAGTCCCACTACTTCATTAACAACACAACACTGGTTACATGCTCTGCATTTTCTAGTCCCTTTTATCTTCACTTTTATGTCATGTGTATTGGATTCCAAAATTCTGTTTATATTAAAACCCGTCTTATAGACAAACCTAGGATAGGTCCCCAATACTTGAGCTAAATCATCATCCATAGTTATCAAATTCCAATGTTGCTTAATAATATTTTCAATATATTGTACTACAGGGGAGTACATTAACACACAGACTCTATTACTGTGCTTCACACTTGTTTTATTCACCTGTGGTAAAGCTTTGCGTCCTAAGTATCCAAGTAACGGTGCATACTTGTTACCCCACTCATTACCAATGTATCTGACAACATCATTCAATAGGGGTTCAGGATATCCTCTAACACTAAATATCGACTTAATAAAGTCTAATTCTTTCATTATTATTGCTCTAGTGGATGATTTATTTGTGTTATGGAATGACCCTGCTGAAATGATTAATTCCTTTATTAACTATATTAATAATACGACTGATTTTTTACAATTTACGTTTAACGTCAATGATAGTGGTATAGCATACTTAGATACTCACATCAGTCATGGTGATGGAGGGTTTGTATCGCATATACATAGAAAGGAGACTTTCTCTAATGATTATTTAGAGTTCAGCAGTAATCACCCAAAACACGTATTTAAAAACGTTTTCAAGGGGCAGTGTATTAGAGCAGCCCGTATGTCCTCCACTAGAGCAATAATGATTAAAGAATTAGACTTTATTAAGTCAATGTTTAGTGTTAGAGGATATCCTGAACCCCCATTGAATGATGTTGTCAGATATGTTGGTAATGAGTGGGGTAACAAGTATGCACTGTTACTTGGATACTTAGGACGCGAAGCTTTACCACAGGTGAATAAAACAAGTGTGGAGCACAGTAATAGAGTCTGTGTGTTAATGTACTCCCCTATAGTACAATATATTGAAAATATTATTAAGCAACATTGGAATTTGATAACTATGGATGATGATTTAGCTCAAGTATTGGGGAATAAATAAGGTAACTGGAAGAACACGCCAAACCTGGACCAGAAAACAACGTGTTGAGTACCAATCTTTCGTTTACAAGACAATAGCTACTGGAAAACTCTTCTAATGCTGGATAAATGTCAAAGCTGACAAAAAAAACTTCCTTTAAGGTTGTAAAGGAATGCCAAGGCAAATTAATCCACGGAATCTTTTATTCACCAAAGCGAAAACCAGACAAATACTCCAAAATAAACCAAGCGCTTTCGCCTGGATAATTCCAGGCTTTTTCAAGATTAAAATGCAAGTGTGGCCACACTGTTTAAATACACAAGGTAGGCCAAATTGACAATTAAGAATTTAATTGCAATCTGTTTTTTAAAGTGCTATAGTGCTGCAGTATTGTCATAAGCATAACAGTTAAAATCCTTTTTTCTAAGTATGCATTGACTAACAGCAAATATACTTAAATATTCTTTATGCTACTAGATATTGTCAAAGTTCATTCATTATTCTTGAATAAGTATATAAATACAAAGCATTAATAGTAGTAATTAATGAATTCAAACAACAGTTGAAAATCTCTACTAACCATAAAATAAACACATCATTAAAAATACTTTTTTACATGAGAATGTAACTATTGTTTTGAGATGAATAAAATCAACATGTAAAATTAATATTATACAAATGTTTGTTTAACATAAATTCATGATTTAAATTAAATTCATTCATATGTAAAAATTATTTCAAATGTAAACAATATAATTAATTAAATCAATCATAAAATTTTCTTTCTTACTTAAAAACTTTTGTAGTGTGATCAAAGAAGATATTAATTAAAATTAAAATTACAAATTAAACCCCAAAGAAAGACTGAAAATTATTTATAGTTTTGGGTACCTATCCTAGGTTTGTCTATAAGACGGGTTTTAATATAAAAAGAATTTTGGAATCCAATACACATGACATAAAAGTGAAGATAAAAGGGACTAGAAAATGTGGAGCATGTAACCAGTGTTGTGTTGTTAATGAAGTAGTGGGGCTTAAATTGGAAAATTTTAACAAGACACACATTCAGTGTAGGGCAGGTAATTGTAATACTAAATTTGTAGTTTACATAGCAACATGTGTTACATGTTGCGCATTCTATATAGGAAAAACTGAGAGACAGTTGAGACGACGCATCTATGACCATCTTTATAGTATTAGAACTAAAGATAAAAAGAATGCCCTTTACCGACATATATTGAAAAGTGGTGATACACATCATTTTAAATTTGCCATTGTTGATCAGGTTGGCATTACATCATATGGAGGAAATGTCAAAGCCCTTTTGGCTATGAAGGAGAGTAAATGGCAGATACTTGCTGATGCCACTAGACCTCCGGGAATTAATGATTTTATTAGTATTAAACCATTTTTGATTTTAGCCTAGACATGTTTGGCTTTGACCTAGGGTACATTTTACACATATACACACATCGTTATCTTTTAGATAGATAGTTGTATATACTTTTATGATTAGCTGGTTTCGTATTGACAATTTACCCCCATGGTTTATCATGTTTTTTTTATATAACATAATATTTTACACAACTATATTTTATAGATATTTTATGTATATTTATAAGAACTGTTGACATTTACATATTTATTATTTCTATCACTAGAAATGGTCAAGGACTTATGTCAATAGTGAGTTACTGATTTTGAGAAGTTATTGATTTTGAGAAGTTTCTGCATATATGTACATATATTATCAGTTTATAGGTATATTTTCTTATATATATTTTTTAATATATTTAGCACATTATATAATATTTGGGACAGTACTAGTCATTTTTTGAAATGTGTTTTTAACAATATTAAGGTTATATCTTTAAATGTTAATATGTTGTAAAAGTTTTTTTGGCACCTAAAAGCATATTTAATGGATGCAGAACCACCTGTTGTTCTGATGAAGTCTGCAATAGTCAGATGAAAGCACTTAACCGTTAGTGTTGGTGGATTTTTTGTGGGTTGAGTTTGGCAATAAACTTGTGTTCTTTGTCCGAGCCGAGGAGTTTTTGTGCTTTGCATTTCCAGTACCAGACTTTCTATTTTGTGACATTACGTTGTTGCTATATTGGTTTTCCAATTTTTGCCATGCTATTTTTTATGAGTAATGTTACGAGTTCTATAACAATGGTTTGCAGTTCTTTTTTACAAACAACTTTTGATAAATTAATAAATTCTTTAAACATCAAATCTTGTTTACTTTTCCAGTTCACAGTAATAACTTTTCTGACAATTGCAAGAACTGACCAGAGTAACTGAATCTGAGATTTAGGTATTACATTAGGTATAGTAACAGTTGAATAGGATTAGTGAGTTAGAAATATGACAGTTATCAGACCATCAAGCCTTTACAAAATATCTGAAGTCTTTCCAGTATTGAACAACATTTCTACATTCAATGAACACGTGAACCCAGTTGGCTTCTAGTAATTCATCACATTTCCAACATTTACTTTCACTGTTTTTGAGTATAAGTTTTATTTTATGTGGAGTATAGAAACTCCTATTCATAATTTCCATGTTACACTCTACAATATAATGAAGAAGAGGTACCATACGTAGATTTCAATAACAGTTTTTTTGGATTAATCAGATATTTCTTCTCCATTAATCTTTACATAGTAATTCCAAAAAACTGAGTCACACTTTAGAGTGTCTTCTCTTAGTATTTTATTGATGAGATACTTCATTTTTGATCATCTGTCTTTTCAAAACACCTAATAAAAAGCTGGCTCAAACTAGGTATAGATTAATTCTCTAGGTTGACTGATACTCTCATTTTGTTTTCTATAAACTGCCGTAATGAGTGTATAAACAACCATCTTGACTATTATTAAAACTACATAGAAGAGAGGTTAGTGGTTTGATACTGTTATTTTCAATAAAATAATTCCAGAGTATCAAGTTATTTTCCTTTAATTTTTGCATTGCATTGATGTTTAAAGAATCTAGGCAATCAGGGGAGTATGCTGTAGAGAATTGTTTAATGTTGTAATTACAATCAATTATATTTTTAAAGTTAAATATCTGATTAATGCCATAAGAAAAATGATCAAACTTCTTAAATAAACAAAATTCACGTAAAAGCCAATTAACTCTACTTATTCTGTATTGTTCCTTAAATTGATTTTCTGTAACTCTGGCATCAGTTATATGAATCTCATGTATTATTTTCCAGTCAGATATATAGGTAGCTCAGATCCAATGTAATATTACATTAGTTATAACTGATTCTGGAATAAAGATCTAAGCTAGTGAATGCTATCCCAGTACTGTTCCAATCTCTAATGTGCCATTTATATGCAATTATAGATTTTAAGGTCAACCATAAAAAGTTAACGGACAACCGCACCCACAGACTCAAAAAAACATGTTTATTTCATCATGGTTTGGTGTTTCCTACATTTTAACAACACTCTGGGACTGTTTAGAGCTTTTTAGATATTTGTATATGCAATTTCTGACTCTGACCACATGGGGTCTGGCATCTTGAAATAATTCTGACTGTTTAGTCTGCCTCTAAGTATCCCAGAATGCAATGTTTGTCTCAAAACAATTGCATCAGATCTGCCATGTTTTCCCTAAAGCTCCTGTCATTCCACTGGTTTTACAGACATTCACTGCTGTGTTATAGTCACCTACTTTTGGTTAAAATGTTATCCTTTTTCAATGACTACTTCAAACAAGCAGTGCAAATGCTACAGAAGAATTGAAAAAAGCATTTTATTGCTCTTCTTAGAAATGCTAACTTGATTTATTTTGTGAAGGCTGAAATCTAGTTCTTCAAGGTATCTCCCCTCCGCCTTCACACACCTTCTGTAGCTGTCAAAGAGCTAAGGGTAATTTGACCCATTATTTGCATGTGATTGACAGCTCACAGCAAGTAACCAGACTAATGTACTGTTTTCTTGTCAGCCTTTCCTTCCTTACAGTGGGAGATTTTTTTTGTTGCACTCCTCCTGTCAAATTTAGAATCAAGCTCCATAGCACTGGGAATAGTCAGTGTTTTGCAAAGCATCAAGCTCCCATGCATTTTTCCTTCCTGTTTGGTTAAATAGCTAACAAATGATGCACTATAAACACAAAATATTTCACAGACTTGCATGACAGCATCCACATGCTTTTTTAAGTGGTAATTTAAGAAAATTATGGTGTTGCATACTTCTTATAATCTGATGTAGTGTTGTGGATTAATTGTTTCAGACATCTGTTTCTTATGTAAAAACATGCAGTTAATGTCTACACATGGTCATTGCAAATTTATGCTCTTAGTGTTTGCAGCTGTTACTGTGCTTTTGCCTGTACTTTGTCACATATTGGTAGGACTCTTCAGAAAAGTGAGATTATAGTTTGACATTTTTGCTAGGTTAAGAGTAGGCTGGGCAAGGCAGCTCTGACATCACAATGTGGGAGGTCCACTGGCTCTTCTATAAAGCATGCAAATCAGGCAGGGATTACATCACTTTTGGGGAGGAAATGTCCTGGTAGCTAGAGCAACAGCTCTGGCAAATGTGACATCAGCATTTCAGAGCCAGCTAGAGGTTTTTCAACTTGGTTTTCAAAGTGAAAGTAAAACAGTACAGAAAGGTAGGAAGCCTAACAGGGAAAACAGTTTGAGTGGATTAGTTTTTAAAGCTGCATGGGTGATTTTTTGAGGCTGTATCAATGAACAGGGACTAAAAGAGACAGCAGGTTGAGCAATCTGCCGTAATATCTCGTCCTTTAAGTAGCATGGAATCTAGTTTTTTTAAATAAGGTTTTGGAGGGGGTAGCATAAATGATTGTATATAAAACAAAATTTTAGGTAAAATTATCATTTTAATTAGAGAGCCTATCCTCCATTGTGAAGAACATTTTATTCCATCTTTTGATTAGTTCACTAATGGTGGTTATTAAATTACTGTAGTTTAGTTTAACAGACTCTTTCCATGTACTCTTTATACTGACACTCAAATATTCTAATATATCATTCTCCCAATTAAACAGGCTATTCTTTCATAGTATTTTGTTGATTTTTTTTTCTTTGTTAATTAGTAATGTTTTGGATTTATTATGATTAAATTTAAACGCTGAAATTCTTTCAAACTTGCTTAAGGTATTTATGATATCATACAAAGAACCATCAACATCACCCAACATTAACAACTCATCATCAGCAAATAATTTTATCTTAGGACAATAGTCCTTATTAACTTGAAAGCCTTTTATATATTTTGCTTGTTTCTGATATATGTAGCAGAAGGTTCCATTGAAAGAGCAAACAATAATGCTGACAAAGGACAACCTTGTCTAGTTCTCTTGAGGATTTCTAGTGGTGAGGATAGACTTGATCCGATTTTCACATAAACTTGTGCCCCACTATAAATTTCATTAAATTGACAAAATTTGATGAGAATTCAAAACCAATCAGAATTCTTTGTAGATAAGACAAGTAATAGAATCAAAAGCCTTTTCTATATCTAGGTAAATAATAGTTAGTTTTTTTGTATTTGCATGCTATGTCTATTAATGATAGTAATTTAATAATGTTATCTTGCACTTTTCTATGAAGAATGAACCCTGTCTGATCATTATGTATTAGATTAGGTAATATTTTCTTTATCCTATTAGCCAATATTGTCATACAAATTTTATAATCAGTGTTTAGTAGCAAAATTGGCCTGTATGAATCACAAGATTTGGGGTCCTTACCTTGTTTTAAAACGGGGGCGATAATTGAATATTTCCTTGTTGGGGGTGTTATACATTTTTGCTTAACCATAGTAAAGGCACCCATCATTTTCTTTCTTATATATTCAGGAAAAATCTTATATAATTCAGGAATTATTCCATCCAGTCCTGGAGCTTTATTATCTTATAAAATTTGTATTTGCTTTTTCACTTCTGTTAGTGTTATTTGTTTATTTAATATGTTATTTTGTTGCATTGACACCTTAGTAGTTATATTTTCTTGAATAAAAGTATTTATTACATTATCTAACTCCAAAAGTGATGTATTATTTATATCTTTATAGTAGTTTTTGAACACTTCTAATATTCCCATTAAGTTAGATGTACTCTTAACTGAACCATCACTTTTATATTTAATCTCTTTAATAAGATTTTGATTGTTTTGTTTTTTTTTTTTTTTTGGATCTTACCACTATTTTATGTAGATATTTAGGATTACAGCATAAGATTGTAATTTCAATTTTTCCAGGTTTATGGCTACCTAAGTATTTTTGATTTAACTTAGTAATTTCATTATGTGCTACTTTATTTGGTTTTGCGTCCATTTTTTATCTTGTCTGTGTTTTTTTGTAAGTCTAAAAGTTCTTTGTCCCACTCTCTCTCCTTTTTTAATGTACCAAGATTTTATTCTACCATATATATAAAGTTTAAAGGTGTCCCATAGTATAGTATCAGTTACTTCACCATTATCATTTGTTTCCATAAACATGTCTATTTCTTTCATTATCCATTCCCTAAAGTATTTTAACTTAGTTATATAAACAGGAATTCTCTGTAGAAATCTTAAATCATCTGTATGCATAGTTAATGTAAAGTTTATAGCATTATGGTCTGAATGTGGGCAAGTCATTATAGATACATCACTTATTTTTGAGTATATATTATTTGATACAAAGACCGTATCAATGTTTGTTTGCGTACCAAACCGATATGAATAATGAGTATAGAATAAGGAATAATGTTCTCGTAGACCATATATATCTTTAAGGTTCATCTGGTTTGCAAAGTCACTTAACTTCTTACCTTGAGATGTTAGCTTTATTTTACCATTTTTAGAAGTATCATTGCCTGATAATAGGCAGTTAAAGTCACCTGTTGCTATAAATTCTCCTTTTGCATTTACAGTAATCAGGTACAGATATTTGTCAACATATTTAGTCCTGATATCCAGTATGTATTAATCAAAGTATAATACTTCCTGTTGATTTCCAAAATAACCATACTTAGCATCCCATCTTTATCTGAAATTGTATTGATAATTCTTGACATAGTATAAGTATTTTTCCATAGAATAAGAGTGCCCCTTCTCTTAGTCTTAAAACATGAATCGGCCAGAAATGTATAGCCATTAAATGAGTATTTTTGTAGGTCTTTTTTAAATAGATGTGATTCCTGTAAAAAGATTATCTGGGCTTTGTGCATTTTGATATTTTTAAGTAAACCAGCTCTTTTGACATTATTGTTCAAACCATTAATATTTAATGATAAACATTTATAAGCCATTGACTATAATGTGTATATTGTTACTTACTGAAAGACCTGCCGTCCGTGTTGACTTGAAATCTACTGAAAACTTACTTAGTATGGATATATAATGTGTATTAAGCACTACTTTCAAAAACCCAAAACTATTTACAAACACATATATGAAACATAAAGTTTCTGGTTTAGTTAAAAACCTAACTAAACCATCCATCCACCCACTACCTCTCCAACACCAAAAGATACAAATTATCCATCTCTGCTTAGAATATAGTATAAAAGCAAAAAAAGAAAAGCATTATGAAAGCAAATAAAGAAATCTGAGTCCATGAAATATACACTAAAATGAGAATATCCTATATAACTGAAGCTATATGAATATGTCACATATAATAATAGCACCTCTGATAAGTAGATATGTCAGAAATACACATCAGATCAAAGTATGTATAAACATTAAAGCTGAAGGTTAAGAAGACTGTCACTATTTCCAAGACTTTTCAAGAAACATCAGATGTATTAACCATTTTGTCAGTCACCTATCTAGCATTTTTCATGTAAGCATCTGTTGATTATGTATAACACCTATTACAAAAAAAAGCCCCACAACCCTCTGTTTAGCTACTAAATGTTTAGTTATGTAACATAAGTCTGATGTTAATATGCATAATGAGTTTTCTAATGCAGCTCCTAGTTCATTTGATGTCATTTAGTTACTAAAAGTGTCATTGAATCTGCAGAATGTATATATATATCTATAAAAGAACATCTGTATTTTCAAAGGAGTTAAACACTTTTATGAAAACTAATTATTTACCATTTAAAATATCTAAGTGAAGGATAACAGAATTTCAAGAGAAAAAAAATTCTAAATACAGCCATTTAACAAGTTCAAAAGGTCAAGGTGATGTCCTTACTGTTGTTTCCTTAATCTGCAGCTTCATAAACTTGTTAAAAAGTATCTAAATAGGCTCATGCACAGCAGAGGTTGCTCTAGTGAGGAAAAAAGCATTTTTGGCAGGAAATCAAATCTTGAAGTTTTTAGAGTTTACATAAAAAAAGAAAAAAAACACTCAAGCTGCCCTGTCAGTGCATGTCATGAATCTCCTCAATGAGAACAGTCACACAGACCACCACCAGTTTCCTCACAAAACATCATCATGAAAAAAATTAACACTTTCATATAAAAACAGCTATTTAGAAGGAACAGCAGCTGCCTCAAATCAGAAATCATTTTATAGCATTTCAGTCATTTACCCACCAATTAACCAGACCGGAGGGAGAAAAAGAACCTAATATATATATATATATATATATATATATATATATATATATATATATATATATATATATATATATATAAAACACCATTAATGTACTGTATTGATGTTTAGATGTGTCTAAAACATCTAGTTAGAAACACTAATCAGAAACATAGAAACACTAGAAAAAATGCACTTTGGTATTAAGTCAAATTATACTATTACTGAGGAATTAGAAGACATATATAATTTGTAGTTACCTAAAAGGGAAAAGTATGCAAAGTACTTATAGTAGGGAAAAGAGAGAAAAGGAACATTAGTAACAAAAAGGAATAAGAAGAAAGGAGAGAGAGAATGTTATTTAAATACTTAGTACTATATGTAATTAGAAGAAGTAGACATAGAAAGGAAAAGAGAAAGTTAATAATAAATATGATTCACATTACCTTACAGTATAGAGATTTTCCAGAATCAAATATATTATCATTTATAAAACAAAGCATTTAAAATTAGAAGGAATTTATTCATTTGTCCTTTAGTTTCTTAGTTGTTTGCTCCTTCCTTCACAGGCCATCCATTTTTTGTTGCCTGTCTCTTCAAACTCTGGGATGACTATTCCATTACTTTTATGTCCGACAGTATTTTCTTCTTTTGGATAAATTCTACTGCTTCTTGTAGGGAATCGAAGACCTTCATTCCTTCTGGCAAGGTGATTTTTATTCCTGCAGGAAAAAGAATTTGAGGTTTAATATTGGCTTTTTTCAAGGACTTAATTAGAGGAACACACTTCTTTCTTCTGGATATGACTATAGAGGTGTAGTCATTGTCAAAAAGAATAACTTTTCACCCATCTTGATAGGAAAATTAGTCCAAGTTGATTTCAGCACTAAGTCCTTGTCTTGTGAGGAAAGAAATCTAACTATTATAGACCTGAGGTTAGATGAACTCAGAGATGATGCTGGATTTGCCAGGGACCGATGAGCCCTCTCAAGTCCAAAAGAGAGGGATTCAGGCATGTTTAGTGCTGATGAAAACCACTTATTGATGAATTGAATCATGTTAGCAAACTCTTCTTTCTCAGGAATTCCTTATATTCTTATGTTATTCCTCCTTGATCTACTTTCAAGGTCTTCCAGTTTCTCAGTCAGCCTGTTTTTTTTTTATTTCAGAAGAAATTTATTGTGTTGTTCATTTTCTGTCACTCTAGTATCCAGGTCAGCTACTGTTTCCTCCAAGGCAAGAGTCTGTTCAGATTGTTTTTTTACCATTCCATTTAGAAGTTCCAGTTGTTTACTGCATTCTTGTTTCATAATATCCATTTTGTTTTCAAATTTGTCCGTTTTTAGTGACAGTTCTTGGATGTTTGTTATGTAGTTCTTTCTTCACTGCACGCTCCTGGTCTGGGTTCTTTGAGTTGCTCATGTTGAGATCTCCAGTAGAAAACTTCTTGACAGGAATAATTAAAAAATTCTCTTCACTATGTATTAATTTTTAGAAAATAATAGAGTCTATGTTAATCTATCTTTTAGCATACTTTTAGTTAGATTTTTCTAAAAATTAAAGTACATTTCCTGTCGGGATATTAAAATCTAAGCAGAGCTATGGATTTCTGCTGCTATCAGACTGGCATCTTGGCCATGCCCCCCCCCCCCCCACATATTTTTTCCATAGCAACATTCAGCATGCTGCCTTCATTTCATCTTTGTCTTCATGACAGAAAAACTCAAAGTGTGTCTTTGATAATCGACTCCCTTCTAAATACTACCAAACTATTTTAGCTTTTTTGTACTACATTCATTTTTTAGCTATATATGCAATGAGAAGTAGTCATCCTTACTAACTGCTAGGACTGAATGCAGCAGGAATTAGGACTGCTTATCTGATAAAGCATTTTCAGGCCACCTTGCACTCTTCAGTCATGCTTCACTCTCCCTCACTTTCCAATTCATCATTGTTAGCAAAATTCTTGGTCATGAAAGTAGAACATTCTGACCAACTGCTACATTGTTTGAAAAAAAATTTCTTTTTTTGGCTGTCTTCATCTTGGATTTCAAGTTTGTCATTAAGAGTTTATTATTCAGCTACTTTATAATATTTGCTAAATTGTGTTTCTTTACTGTAATTCTTTTCTCTTCTCCTTGTCATTGTGGGGCTTAGGCCACTATAGGCTGCATCTCTAAGACCTCTGTTTGTCATCAGGCCAATTTATCTGTTGATGGATATATACAGTGTCTATACTGCTTACGTAAAAGATGCATTTTTCCATCTATGTCATTTTTAGTCATGCAACCAGAAAAAGGAGGTGTGAGAAATTGTAGACATATTTAATGAAAATGTCCCTGTTGAACAGACACCTCATCCTTGACTCATACTCGTCTCCAGTTCTGACATGCAGCTTTTAACTGCATCATTACTTACCACTGAAGATAGACTTCTGAAGAAATGAAGGAACTGAAAGCAGTTGTTTTCCAGAAGGAACAGACCCTAATTTCCAAAGCAGTAGCTCCAGAAGTGCCTTTTGCCATCCCAACGGCCTCTTCATGCTGTGAAGTCAACGGAAATCAAAACATCAAAACAATGCAACAGGGATTTGTAGGATGATGACAAGAGCCTAACCATCCTGATTCTGGAGCTTTTCTCACCTTGGACAAAAGCATAGGAAAACTTTAGGCCTTCCTCACCTCCAACTTCTTGTTCCACTACCTACAATTCATTATGAGAAAATAGCAGAGGTAATTGTAAAAGTCCAGGTCAGGAAATCTGCTACTCCCTTTCATATCCCCTCAGTCTAGGGGCAGTAGGATAGTTTAATGGAAGGTCAGGTTTTGTTCTTACCTCTGGCCCTAAAGTCAATATTGTTTCAGTTTCCAGTTTTATAGCCTTCCTTAATGCCAATTCCCAGGCTGCCCATACTGCCCATGCTGAGGCCAATTCTGAGACCAAATTACGCAGCACCAATGTCTCCCCCTATATAAGTACTCCACATTGATATTCCTGGTGCTGTCTTGGCTCTAGCGTCTTATCTAATGACATACTTTTCCTCTTAAAATTGTCAGCATCAATGATGCAAACATACATAGCACTTATTGGCTCTGACTTTGCTGGTCCCATCAGCCTAACCCAGAAGCATTGCTAGGGTGGGAAAAGGTGGCAACTGCCCTGGGTGTTAGGGGACATGATCAGGTAGTAGAAGGTGAGGGCTTTAGGAGCTGGTAGTCCTTAAGAAAGAAGGAGTGTCAGATAGGAGAACAGACAGCTTTTTCAATATAGTGTGAGAAGGCATAGGGTGTTGGGACCTGATACTCTCCTTAGGAGATAAAAAAGGAGCACCAAGTCAAAGAACAGACCTTTATTGCTCCTCAACCTTGGTTGCAGGGCATCAGATCTGGGAAGGGTACCAGGTGCCAAATGAGCTAGCTTCTGCTCTGGCTCAATCCATGAGTCAGATGTTGGCATCAGACATGTCACAATATATAGAGAGAGCCCCTTCAGCATCTATGCAGTTCTTGATGGCACCAGCTATTAGAAATTCATAGGTTCATAGATCAGAACTAGACTGTTGAGTCAGAGGATTATTAGTAGCCTACCCACAATACCCCAAATTGAAGGTTCCCATTGTTATGACTAGTTACAACCCCCTTTTAATGAGGCTGTGAGGGGCTAGCCCCAGGGTGTATTTACAAATGTCCATCCATTCATCCTGGTTGTGCTCAAAGAGGCTCAGGGAGCTACTTTGCTTCCAAATGAAATTTATTACATAAAAGAAAAATTCTCTGGGATATACATCTAGTATGCCACCAGGCACTATTTACATTTCAGTGGAAGTTAAGATTTCTTGAGCAGGTGTTAAAGATAGTGTTTTTTTATGGATGTGCAGAAGGTCACATTGGACTGAATCATTTGAGGCTTTTGTAGGCTAGACAGACGTCACCTCTCGATATTCTATAGGAAACAGAAAAAGAGAGAGAGAAAAGGAGCTGTAAAATAGTCTGGTTAGCTCGAAAACATCATACCTTTGATTATCTTAGTGAAAAAATGCTGTGTTCTCAAGCTGGATCATATGCTTGGACAGGTACATACCAAAGAGTCCATTGGTAGTCTCTTATGGGCATAATAATGAAGTCTGGAGGAAATATCTCTGGTGACTATTCTGGATAGGTAAATGGATTTCCTAACAGTAGTGGATACATAATAATCAAAGGATAGTTCATTATCAATGAAAGTGCCCAAGTCTCTTAATAGCTGATTCAGCTTTCAAGGGGGGTGTTGTCTTTGCAATAAGTGAATGGATACCCCGTTTTGCCTCAGGTTACAATACATTTCTTGGCATTTAGTTTTAAGCCATTATCCAGGCATCACTTAGTGGTGCATGGTTGTTCTTCCTGAAGAATCTGGAAATTATATGTGGAGTTAATGGCTACTATAAGTCTGCAGTTATCTGCAGACTTGATAAGCCACAAGTCCTTCATGTCAGCTTTGACATAAGAGAAGCAGATACCAAAGAGAAGTGGTCCTAGGACTGATCTCTGGAAATACCATTAATAACCATGCTTTTTGAAGTGAGTGTGCTTCCTACACTAATAGATGAGTGGATTATTACATTTGCTTTGATAGGCTACAAGTTTCTTCAACTTGTTGTATAGTTTGTTTATACCCGGCTTCCACTGTAGGGAGTTGTTCCTGAATTTGTCATTATGTTTGGGTCTTATGGCTACAGACACTTTGATGCATGATTTGAAGTAGGCATAGAAATTATCCACAAATGTGAGATGGGATTGTCAAGGTGAGGAGGACACGTAAATTTCTTGAAGTCATCAGCTGGCTGGATTAGGTTTTTGCCTTAGAGTAGTTTCTAAAGGCAGAGAGATTTTGTGGTAAGTCAGGTTTTACCCTCATGCTGAGTGTGACCAGTGACATGATAACTGGAGGTGTTGAGCATAGGGTGGCGATATAGGTGAAAAACCAGGTCCAATATTTTTAAACCTTTAGTTAGGACCTGAACCAGTTGGTCTTGAGAGGTAGTATTAATGATGTCCAGGAATCTGTACATATTTATTTGAGGTGGTGCAGGTTTCCTAGTTAATGGAGGGATAGTTGGAGTTTTCAAAGTGAAAAGTGTTGGGCTACCTAGGGTGGATGACAGTTTTTTTTTTTAGATATGCCTTATGGGCAGCAGGTGACATGGAGGATGTACATTAGTTGGCTGTGATATAGTATGAAATTTCTGTTGCAGTGCAAAGGCTATGGAGAAGTTCAAGTTCATTGTCCTGACTTAAAAGTCTGGAGGTGAGATGGTTTCTTAGGAATACAGACACACCTCTCCAATAACATTATAATTTTTCCATGTTATATTTGAAAGAGTGATTGGCACTGTAACCATGCACTTTGGGCTTGCTGTCACTGTTCTGAAACCATGTTTTGGTAACTATGCAGATATCTATTTTTTAAAGAGTTAAGAATGCCTGTAAGGAGTGCAAGTTCTTGTTTAGGGTCCTAGCATTGAGCAGTGCTACCTTTATTTAGTTTTGATTTTGATTAGTTATGTATTTAATTTGGGAGACTGGCATTGCCTAAAAAGGCACTTTGGGAGAGAAAAAGGCCCTTCCTAATATACAGAAGCCATGAGGAAAGAACTGCAGGCCATACCTAGCAAAGCAGCCAGGGCTAACTATCGTCTCTTCCTAGGCTGATAAAAGTATTGGATCCTCTTAGAGTGACACCAATAGCTAAGCCAATAATTGAAGTCAGTTATCTTTTGTTTGAATTGTAGCATCATTCTTGATGATGGTAAAATCTGCTCAGTATTAGTTTCACACCAATTTCAGATGCATATTCTGAGAGCTCTGTCATGTCCCTCCTCATATAATCCAAGGATGTATATCTCAAGTCATTCACTCCCATGTACACAATGACCATGTCATATGTGTACTTAGGGTGAAGGGACTTGAGGGGCCGTAATGACACCGCAGATCCTGGCATCTGAGAGGCGACAAACCATTACATTGCCTTTGCTCAACCAGTTACTAAGACATTACCATATGTACTGTATCGGCCTTGCTGCCTTAAGGGCTTTGTGACTGATCCCGTTTTGTAGTTTTGTTTTCTGTTCAGTGAGTAAAGTTGTTCTGCAAGGCTCCATTCTTGGAACAGTGTTGTTCAATTTAGTTTTTTCTTTTATTCCTAAAGTATCAAATGTGTGGATTGCTAAGTATATGGATGATGTTAAAACAGGTTGTGTAGTTACTACACCTAATGATATTGATTACTTTAATCAATAGTTGTGGCAAGTAGCCTTGTGGCTAAACCAAGAAGGTTTAAAATGTAATAAGAATAAATGTGTTGTTTTATATTTTGGAACAGTGAAGGTTAAATTAAGCATGAATTTAGAATCAATAGCATTGCAGGAATTGTTAGAATATAAGGATCTGGGTGTTATTGTTTGTAACAGCCTCAGATTTAGCTCCAGTGCCCTAAAAGTAAAAGTTAAAGCACTTAAAGTGACTGATCTAATTTTCTGGAATTTTATTACTGGAAATAAAGAATTCTTAAAGAAACTGTTCATGGTTTATGTTTGTCCAGTTATTGAGTACAATATGCTCTTTTGCTTATGCAATAATGGAGATCTTTTAAGGTATTCAACATACATTTACAAGTAGATTCCCAGAGTGTAGAGACATGACATCTCAATCAAAACTTTTGAGAGTCCAAGCCTTTTTTTTCCATTGGTTATATATGTATTTGAGGGGGAAATTGTGTTTAGCTTATAAAGCTCGATGGAACGAAGAACTTCCCTTAGTGTTAAATACTGAAACACTGAATACAAGTAGATTTACTAAAGGAGAATATCAAACATCACGCCTCCAACCAATCCAAAAAGAGATTGTAAGGATATTGCAGACCATGAATCACCATCGGTGGTGTACGCTTTTGGCACTGGGTTTTGTTGTTTTGTACACCATGTCAAATGTAAAATTGATGATACAAGGACACTATTGAGAGTAAGTTATTTAATACAGTCAATGGTACACCTGTGCAACAGAGTACCACTTTTTTATTCATCAATCTGCTTCATTACAAGTTTCTAAGAATCAGTTAGATATATGGATGGTTCCAGAGTTTCCACATTCATTACAGAGTCTGCATTTTAATTGGACTGTGGTATTTACATAGTTATTAACAAACTATTGGACTTCTGTCTGTGTATATTATTTGCCTGTCAGTGTGACATAGCATTCTGTACATCAAGCCTTCATCTAGGAGACCTTTTTGGTTTAGGCCAGGACTTTTTAAGTCCTTGGCATAAGAAGGCTTATTTGTTTGTCTAAGACATGGTGGGCATGGTTGCCTGAGATAGGTGTCAGAACTGACAACATGTTGGGTATACTATACAGTCTTTGAAAAGAGACTGGCCTTCAGAGTTAATAGATACTTGCAGCTCTCACCTGTGGAATAGGTACAGGAAGAATCAAACAGTTGGCAGCAAGCATTAGTTTGTGCATTATCTCAGTGTTCCTGTTGCTGTCATACTGGCAACAAATGGTGAGATAAACTGTGACTTCATGAAAGTAACTGGCAAAATAAGGGTTAATAATGAATGTAGGCAAGGTTAGTTAGTAGGAAGGGTCTGCATATTAGAACACTAAGATGAGCAGATTTTAAAGGCAATTTGTAGTAAAGGCTGTCAACTCAAGAGCAACATTGTTTGGTTATGTAGGTATTCTGGAAATATGTGATACAAATGGAGGATGCAAGTATATAGATAGCTTATACAAAGAAATTGAAGACAAAAGGGAAGGAATTTGGTAGTCAGATCATGGGGGGACACAACAGAAACACTGGCTTTAAAATGACATCAGGGTCAGGGAAGGTAGAGGAAAATTAGAACAAAGCAAATGTAGTTTAATTTAGTTACAGCAAAACAGAAATGCAACAAGTTAGATGTAAGAGATATAACCTCCCCCCTACACAGGCTGTATACTGCAAACAGTGAGGCCTAGCCTGACTGCACAATGTTCTTTGGTTAAAAATCAAATCTGCACTTACTGTCAGTAGCATTGCAAGGGTGGGACAATAGTGGCATATGCAACCAGGTGCAAAGTGTTGGGAAGCATAGTCAGATGATCCCAATATGTAATGGTAAAAGCCGGTATTGCATTTGTGGTCAAACCTAAGCACTGCAGTTCTCCTTGTGTGCTCTTAACTGTAGCAGCTGCTTGCTACATTCTAGCAAATAGTTTGCTACAGTTTAAAAGTTAGAAACAACATTTTTTTTAACTAAAATCTGAGTGCTATAGCACTTAGTGCATGCAAGGTATGGACTGTAGCAAGTGTTTGCTACATTTGTAGTAAGCAGTTTGCTACAGTTTATAATAAGAAATTCTTATTTTTTTTAATAAAAAGGGAGGAGGGTCGAGGCAGGGCACAAAAACAGGATTTGAATGGCTGGATAGGGGAGAGGGAGGAGCATGTTGTGCATCTGGCCACCTGGTTGATGTGTCAGTAAAAGGAACACCCTTTTTTTTTTTGTTCTTCACCTGAATAGCTGAGGGGGTGGGGTGCTGGTTCATGGTACCAGCACAGGACTATGCTTCTGCTTACTGTAAAACCTTTTAAATAATTCTAACAGCAGAAATATTAGAGCAAGACAAGTAAAATCAAATTTGATTTTTTTATAGCAAAACAGAGCTGTAATAAGCCAGATGAACTCTGACCATGAAGCTTGGAGATATAACCTTGCCCAAAGTGGATGCATTACAAACACTGATTCCTAGCCTGGATGCATAAACTGCTTTAATTAAGAGTAAAATACTGCCATTACAGTAAGTTTTAAAACAGTTTGAGCAGCAGAAGTATTAGATCAAAACGAGTGCTATGTAGTTTGATTTTTTTAATTTCCTGATGCAGAGATACTCAGAAGAAAAAAAAATGTATCCACAGCAGTATTTGTATTGCAAAATACTTGGCTGTGCTGTAAATAGAATTTCAAAACTAAAGAACAGGAGAAACCAGTTGACAAAAGTCATGGGAATTCATTAATATGCCTATCACAAGCCGTATGGCTTATTCCAGAAAGGCCTTTTTCTCACAACATGCCAATTTCCACTTCAGAGATATGTTAGTCATGATGAGGTAAGACTTCATTAACAGCTAATCTGCATGTCTCTGAATCGCATTTACTACCACAACATGCAGCTGTTGCAGTAATAACCTACTGTTTCTGTATGCAGTGGTATCTCTGTCACTCTCACTTACACACAAGTATACACACACCACAGTCCCAGTACCTGTCCCTTCCTTATCTGTCTTCCTATGGTTTCTTCCACCACAATAATAGTTGGAGTACCATTATGGCATATGTCTGTTAGGCCATGGTAGTCTAGTTTATCCCTCATCCTTTGTTCCTCATGCTGTTGATGGTGTTGGTGTTGGTATGGCACTTTACTCCATGAGTCATCCCTTGTGTCCAGTGGTTCCCTTCACCCCCATTCCCCATTAAGATGTTGGCATCAACATCTGTGTTATGATGTTGGTGCTGTTATTTTTACTTTACCTTTTGTTATCCCTGGTGGCCATTATACTTTTTATTGTCCCTGGTGTCCATTTTTCCTTCCCAACCCCCATCCCCATTATGATGTTGGTGCAGTTACAGCACTTCACTTTTTATGTTATCCCTAGTGTCTAATGGTTTCCCCTCAACCACGATACCAGTACTGCCATTGGTGCCATTATGGTACTTTGAGTACGCCCTGGTGTCTAGTACATCCACCCACCCATATCCCAGTTTTGCTGTAGTTCCTGTTATGGCACTTTAAAGAGTAATCCCTAGTGTACAATACATCCCTTCAACTCTGATTCCTACAGTGTTGGTGCCATTATATCACTTTAAGAATAATCCTTGATGTTAGGTTATTCCCATTAGGCTGCTGAATACCATGGCTTTTTGCCCGTGTTTAGTACTGGGACCTGGTAGGGTTGGCTAATGCTGATCTACATGCTAAGCAATTTCTTGAATAGCTCGGCTGTGTAGACGCCTTCCTGGAGGCAGTTCAGGGAACAGACCACATGGCTAGTTAGCATCTGCCTATCCACCTATAATGCCTCAGTAGTGTTCAGCACTACTGCAGGCCCAGCCCTTTATGGTGTTGAATATCTGAATGTTAGCAGACCATGTAGCACCATGTAAGAATGATTGCTGACTCAGGGAAAGGTACCACAATATGTACATAGGGCTGAATGCATTGTAGTACTTTGATGAATTCCCCCACAGCCCACAGATGTGTATAATGAATTCCCCCACAGACTTGTACAAGCCAGATGAAGTCAGACCCTGAAGCTTGCAAATATAACCTCCCACACACAAAGGCTACATACTACAAATGCTGAGGCCTAGCCTGGCTGTGCAAATTGCTTTTCATAAGAACAAAATACTGCTTGTACAGTAAAATCTTTTTAGCAATTCTTGCAGCAGAAATATTAAAACAAATCAAGTGCAATAAAGTTTATTTTTTTTTCTAAAGACAAAACAGAATTATAACAAGCCAGATGAAATCAGACCCAGAAGCTTTCAGATATAAATTTCCCCACACAAAGGCTATGTACTACCAATGCTGAGGCTTAGCCTGACTGCAAGAACTGTTTTAGTTAAAAACAAAATGATGTACTTATAAAAGCGTTAAAACAATTCTGGAAGCAGAAATAGTACAATTTAATTAGATTTTTTTTTTACTTTCTTGATGTAGAGATACTCTAAGAAAAAAAATGAATCCGCAGAGGTATTTATATGACAGTTTCATCATCAAGGTGTTACATACTGGTTATGTATTTCTCAGATCCCCACATAGATCACAAGATTGGAAAAATGCTTTAAAGTAAACCTAAGAGCATCTATAACCCAATGGCTTCATGGATCTAGCAGGCTCCAGACTCCAACTAAATTCAACTGCTCCTTCTAGAGATATTACAATGTAGTCATGCCCAGACAGGGTGTGTTTGAAAGAATGTGAGAAAAGGTAGAAAAAAGTAATCTTGATGAGGTGGGGGAGCCATGATGATGAAATGGAGAGCATATGTTTTTGGGAGTGTCAGCAAACAGTGTAGGGAGCCATGGCACTCTTCACCTAGGCAGGTGTCATTTTACCTAAGGCTGGCCCTGCTCTGGAGACTACAGCTTAATATCTGCCTGACTAATCAGTTTGATTAATGAACAAGTCCCAACAAGCAGGTCACATATAATGCCTGTCCAGTCAGAGATCCCTTTGTACTGTTTGCCTAATGAGTTTTTGAAGAGCACCCTCCATGACCCTTAGTCATTCAGACTCCCCACTACACTACTCATGAGATCTGAATGAGTTCTCAGCATGCCTTTTGTGATGCCTGTCTGTCTGCCACTTAGCCTGCCCATGTCACTACTCAAAGTCATGAAGGGAGAATGAGGACTACAGATAGCATATAAAATAAATGAGTGAAATAAAGACATAACTGAAAGGGAAAAAAAACATGGTATATGACCAAGAAGAATCATACCATCTGGATGGCCTGCCTGTATACTATCATAGTGCACACAGCAGACCCACACTATTAGGAGTATTTTATACTCAAAGTAATACATTTCAGTGTGTGGCATGTTGAATTTATATTTTTTTAAAACACCTTTATTAAATTATCACTTAAGATATAGGCACACATACTAAATGGGAAAAAAACATATTAACATTTTTCCATTTACATATACTATACATTACATGCATATTTTATTTCTTTATAACAATTGTAATTCAGTCCAACAACATAAATTGCTCAATTCTTGTCTTCCCTTAAACCTCACTCCTCCTTCTGAACATTATTATGAATGTGTTGTTCTAATGATTTCCATTTATTTCTATGTAATTTGTTCATTTTCTTTTCTAAAGATCCCACTTCCAGTTCTTTTTATCTGTTGTATTTATAGTCTAAATGTTGCGACTCTGTGCATTGGTGTATGCTTCACAACACAGCACATGAGTGGAATAAACCTTGTAGTTACTCATCATGCTTTACCCACTACTGTTCAAACCTTTGTTTTGTTTCTTTCAACTACTGTCATTCCTACCAGTTCACTGTTGCACGCTTGAGACACCTATGTGTTGAATTTATTTCACACTCTACATTTTTTTCAAAATAACATAAGTACTATCCCAAAGAATTGCAACTACTTTGTTTTTAATTCCAGGATAAATGTGGGTGAAAACATGAGGCAGTATCTACCATAAGACTGATATGCTACTCTACTTTCTAAGATGGCTGCACACTGACCAGCAGCTTAATTTCAACATTCCCAGTGTGAAAAAAGTAACTGCAAGATAAGAACAAGTAATTCTGTCTGTTTTAATAAAATTCAGTTACTGGTTAGTAAGTGCACTGCCTTGATGCCAGCAGTGAAAATATTTAGAAAACCTGGAAGAACATTAGCTAGAAAAGTTGAAGAGAAAACACTGACTGTGAAGAATCCTGTTGTGGTTCTGCAAAAAGCAGTTCAAGCTCCAGCTTTGGTACAAGAGATGATTTCGAATAATGTAGAGGAAACCATAAATCAAATATGCTTAGAGCTTATTAAAATAAACAAAACATTAAAGACGTTATATCAACTCAAATAACAAAAGGCTGTGAATGCAAGTGGGTTTTAAAAAATGAGTGACAGCAAAGTAATGATTGGTTTTCTTTAAGCAAATAAATGTTTAGTGCCAGTTGAGTAGTCTGCAGCTGAGGGCATCTCTGCATTTTGTTCGTATGTTTCCATGGAAACAGGAGACTAAAGTTGAAGGCAATCAATCAAGAGGTCTGGACATTGTTTACTGAGAGAAATGTAAAATTAAAAGGTACAAGGGCAAGCAGCTCAGTAAAAAATAGTTGAATTTTTTTGAAAGTGAATAGGAGATAGATTTTTTGGTGACCAAGTACTTAATGCATTGACTAGAACAATGTATACTTTAGTGTTATTTAAAGACAGCCAGTGCACTTTTTCCTAAGGCTAAACATTAATGTTTTCTGAAAGCATACACGTTGTTTTTCATATCTGAGAGGGAAGTAAAGATAAGAACAGACAACAATTAGTGTATATAGGAACACAGGCTGTAACCTGTGTATTAGCATGGATAACCTTAATTTTGGGTTAATGAATGCCTGTGAGTAATGCTGTCAATTTGGGACAGTTGTTCCTATCAGGAGGGTTTCACTTCATCATTTGAGGGTGTACATAGTTATATGCATTTGTTTTAAACTAACAGGTTATAGGGGTGTTATGGTGTTTTTTTAGTGTTTTCTTTAAAACAAAAAATCTTATAAAATGCGACATAGCTTCAAATGCAGATGACACAAACAAGTCAAAAGGATCAACCTGCCAAAGATTACTGTGGCCAAGTCACTTAAAAGCTGGAAATAGACATTTAAAAAAGCTGTCATATACAAAAGGTGGGGATAATAATTTTTTATCATAATGGGTACACTAAACATATTGATGTGATGTAGTACTATCATGCCGTAATTCTTGCTGGATGGGTTCAGAGCTGATATTTGGCTCCGACTTGGCCGATACTAAAGCTCAAGAGCTATTTACTGGCTCAAGGCTAGCCCCTATCCAATGGTGCCTCACGGCAATTCCCCAGATCTTGTTTGCCACAAAAGCTTTGAGGTTGTGTCTTACTGGCTCGTTGGCTAAGTAAAACAATTTTTTACTATATTGAGTCATTTCTACCTTTCTCTCTCTCTCTCTTTATATATATTGATAGCTTCTTCTCTCTTGTGCGACTGTTTTTTTGAAAGTTTTTCAACCCCTATTCCCCCTTTAGGACTGTACGGCCCATTTAAGTTAGAGGGCTGTAGGGCCCATTTAAGTTAGAGGGCTTAGTGCCCGTTTAAGTTAGAGGGCCTTTCCTCCCTGTGTGTGTGTGACTGTTAAAAAAAAAAAAAAAAAAACTTTTCTTCTCTTCACTTTGTTATTGTTGGTTAATACTGTTATTATCTTTTGTCTTAGAGTTTAAGAATGTCTAAAGATAAGGATAAGGATCACAAGGATCATCGCCCTTTGGGGTTCAAAAAATGTGATAGGTGTGCACAGAAAATGTCTCTTACAGACAGCCACACCAGTTGTGTATATTGTCTTGGTGAAGCACATTTACAAGAACCCTGAACCTTCTGTCACGCTTTTAGTACAAGAGATTTGAACAAAAGAAAGAGAAAACTCATTGACAGAGGTCTCATGACCAATTCCTTCCAGGAACAGCTGGAACTTTGTCAGGCAGCTCCAAAATCTTCAAAGAGAAAATCATCGGCCCCAACTTTGGAGCCAACCAAAAAGGCTAAAGCATCAGAACCAAGGAGTTCCGGTTCTGACACTTCTTCTTCTTCTTCGGTGCCATTGATTTCATCGGTTCTGAGACAGTCTTCGGTACTGCAGATTTTGCCCTACATCGAGACTGTATCTCCTACATTGAGCTCTCCTATTTTGGAGAGAAGGAGGTCCCATTCTGTCTCCACCAGATCCTCCAGGACCCTATCAGATGAAGACGAGATAGACCACAAACATGGAACGTTATGGTAAGTACATAACTTCTTTTTTTGGAATGTGAATGGCCTCACAGATTTAGACCAAAGGGTAAAAGTATTGAGTTCTATAAAGAAATGCAGAGTGCAAATAGCAGTGCTAAAGGAGACACATTAGGATATAAGTGAGCATTTGATTTTGATGAAGAAAGGGTTTCAGGATGGATATTCAGCAGAATATCAGGAACAAAGGAAATTGGGAGTACTTATACTAATTGCTAGAGAAGCTCCAATAGTGATAGTAGAGGAAAAAAGGATAGCAATGACAGATTAGTGGTAATAAGGTGCTAGTGGCAAGGAAGGAGGATTATGCAAATGTATTTATATTCCACCATAAAACTGTTATTATGGACCATAAGAACATTTTCAGCAGGGAATATTACTTGTAGATGAGGAAAATAAATTGAATTACAACATTAAGGATGTATCTGGGTAACCTAGAAGGGATAATATAACAAATGAGGGTACATTTCTGAAGAATTTTATGAAAATATTTGGTATGTAAAACATGAATTCAGTAGTAGGCACTCAAAAAAAATGTACATATTATTCCCAAAGTTACAATAACTGGGCCAGACTAGAGAGGTATTATTTTTCATAGGAGCATGTGTATTTTATCGACAGCTTCAACAAACATCCAATAACTATTTCAGATCATGCAGCAATAATGACTAAGATGAAAATTCAGGGTAGTGGTGTAAAACTGTGGTGCAGGTGCTTCTCCACCTACCTGTTAAAAAGAGTGGAATTTAAGGAAAGGGTAGTAGAAATTATTAGCGAGTTATTAGGGAAGGTAGAAATTTCTTCAAATGCTATAGCTAGTGAGTTGGATAAAATGAAAGTGGAGTTTAAAAATAGAGTAGAAATTAAAGAGAAAGATATAGTTAAGAAGTAACGAGTTACTTAGAGGGGCTGACAAAGTTAAAGTATTGCAGAATAAGGGGAATTTCAGAGAACAAGATAACGTGCAACTGCAATTTAGAAAGATTGCTGTTAAGCAACTGTTTTTTTATAATAACTCCGGAACACAAAAAAGGCAATAGAAAATTAGAAAAGGTGCTTGCCAAATATAGGGATCCTAAAACAAGAAAAATAACTGTAGAGATATTTCAAAAAAATTATGAAAAATTCTATAAAGCAGTGGAATATGGAAATTGAGAAAAAGCACAAATGGAAATAGTTATGGAAGACTTAAGTATGCCAAGGATAGAGGTAGATGAGTCTCAATGAGTAGCAGTTAAGATAGGAGGAGCTGAGATAAAAATGATGTTTAATCAATCTACAGGAAAGTCTTTCTGGAATAAATGGCATTAATGTGAAAGTTTGGAAGTTAGGAGGGAAGGAAGTGTTAAAGGTCTGGGAGGTTTTGTTTAACAGTATTTTAAAAGGAGGGGAAGCACCAACTTCCTGGAAGAAAGTTGTGGTTGCTCTAATACCTAAATATGGTAAAGATCCATTAGACCCAGCTTCATATATGCCCATTTAAATTTTAAACCATGATTATAAAGTGTTTATGTCTATAATAGCCAAAAGAGTGGCAAATGTGTTGCCAAAATTGATAGATATGGATCACTGTGGTTTTGTGGAGTGGAGGAAGACATTTGATAACATTGATAGAACAATGATGATCCAGACAGAAGCAGAATTGGTGGGTCTTGATGCAGAGAAAGCATTAGACAGAGTAAGCTGGGATTTTATGAGTAGGGCAATGGAAGCATTTGCATTCCCTGACATAACAGTAAGGTTAATTAGCAGAGTATATGAGCGATCTGATGCAAAAATTAAAGTGTGGGTTCCTTTTCTGTTAATTTGAGTCTGAACAGAGGAACCAGGCAGGGGTGTCCTTGTTCCCCTTTCTTATTTGTGTTATGTTTTGCCATTGGCAAAGAAAATAAGAGACTCAGAAATTCAAGTATATAATTGGTATGGTAATCAAGAAAAGTTGGATTTATTTGTTGACTATATTATTTTGTAGCTGATAAAACCAGAAATGGTTTCTCAATGTTGAGGAACATTCTGAGACAGTTTCATGTTATCTTGGGATATAAAATTAATGAAGACAAAACCAAGTCTATAGCTATAAACTATGTGCCCACACATGAATTGGTTCAGCAGTACCCATATTTATGGAGGCACAATAAACTGAAGCATTTAGGAGTATGCATTAAAAAGGATTCTATTACGGCAGCTAAGGATATGTGGGAAGAGACTGAGTAAAAAAAAAGGTAATGCAAAAACTGAGAAATTGGAAGCTCATGTTTATGGATATGCATAGTAAGATACAAGCAATGAAAATGTTTTTAGTCCCTTTAGGTTTTTACACAAATCAGGCATATTTTTAACAACCAGAGGAGAAGTTGTGTCCAGTAATTAATACAGAGTTGAAGGATTTTATCTGGGAGGGGAAGGGTCAAGTGGGATTAATTGATGTCCTTCTATTCTTAAGTTGCAGTATTCTTACTGTGGGATTTTCTGCCTCAGGTGACCCAACGTTGGCTCCTATACAAAAGCTTAAGCCTGATTGCTGTTGGTGCGTGGAATGTCACACATAGGGCCATAAACCAGGGACCCTAAATGTGATGTCTGCATGCAAAGACCTCAGAACTTTTCAGCCTCAGATGACGTCACATCGTTCACTTCGCTCCTACTCTAGAAGACTTCTAAAAAGCTAAGCCTTACGTTCTTTTTTGCTTGAGCTTGGTTAGTTGTATTTTATATTAGCTGATGTCAGCTAAAAAGAGTAAATGCCGTTGCAGGAGTCAGATACCACATAAGGATAGCCACGACCATTGCATATTTTGTCTTGGGAAGGAATATGGTCATACTGCGTGTTCCATTTGCCAATCTTTTGTACTGAGGACCCTCTGCAGCCATCTGGCCACACTAAATTTATATTTAGATAACCAACGTCTCAAAAAGCTTGCACTTAGAATGGACCCTGAATCAGCCGCTCCGACTGAACCACCACGGAAAAAAGCTAAAGTTTCCAGGCGTACTTCCGTTGCCTCTCTGCCATCGGACGTCTCACCAGCTTCCGATGTAGGAGTTCAGGGATGTCCAACAGAACCGACTACTTTGATGGCTCCCACTGAGGAAGCCGCTTTAGAAGTTGCTGCCTGCATGTCCACGGAGATAGACCAGACTTTGGTTCCTACCGTAATCGAGGGGGAACCAGAAACAGTTGGCCTTCAGATACTCCTATTCCTGGGACTCAAGCTTCTGAGCCTAGGCCTTTTTCCAAACAAACACCTACTAAATGTAAACAGAAAACTAAACATCTGACTCCTACTGGCAATCTTTCACTAACCCTCTGTTGCAGGCCTTTATGGCCCTCAGGCCCACAGGCTCTATTCCCTCCACTATACCTGTGCTCAGCCCTAGGCCTGCCTGTGCGATTTCTCTCCCCTTACAGACTACCTAAGAAGGACAGGAGGGACTAGAACCTTACTACTCTTCTTCTGAAGAGTCCATTTCTTATGCACCCCAGATTGCCTCCCATTTAGAATATTATTCACCAGATGAGGAATCTGTTGAAGGGACTCACCACCAGAGGACATTACCTTTGGTGAAACAATAGCTAAGATGAAAGAGTACTTTAAATGGGACTCTACCCAGATGACTGACACCCAGAGGAGGTATTTTGAACTCCTTCAAGTAGAGTCTCCATCAGCCATCCCACCAGTCTTACCTGCCTATCTGGATGCTTTTACCTCTGCATCCAAAAATGCAGACTCACAGCCACCTGCACCTAAAAGACCAGACAGGTTTTATAAGGTTCCTGATGATCAAAAAGTCTTAGTCAAACCCCCCTTGGCTGACCCTGCAGTTATTGCAGTCTCTCCAGACAAGCAATTCAGACTTATTGCCTCTGCATCTCTTTTCGCCTACTGATAAAGACAGCAAAACCATGGACAGGATTGGTAAAAAAGTGTACACCTCTTCCACCCTGGACTTCCATGCTATAAATTACCAGACACACATGGTTAAATATGCACTGGACCTTGTCTCACAAGCAACTAATCTCCTAGCTGTCACACCTGACTGCCCTACCAAATCAGATGATGGAAGTTACAATTGTACCTAAAGAGCATGTGGTCACAAGACCTACACTCTTTAAAGAAGCAAATCCCCTTTCTGCCCTGTCTCAAATCAGAGCTAAGGTGGTGGATTCAACAAACTCATCACAACCCGGGAATACCTCTCCAAATGCCCTCCCCAAACCAGGTCATCTACACGGATGCTTCAGACCTAGGGTAGGGTGCCACCTGCAAGGACTACAGAGTTCAGGAAATTTGGAGCCCTGCCCTTCAAAAGAAACATATCAATGTCAGGGAGATGACTGCAGTTCTCCTAATCCTGGAGACTTTTCTTCTTACCCTCCACCTGGGACCCCTTCTAATATTCACAAACACCACAATCATGTGGTACCTCAACAAACAAGGAGGAACCAAAGCCTACCTCCTTTGCAGAATAACCCTACAAATCTGGGAAATTGGCTCCAGGCACAACATGTCAATGCAGACCTCATACATACCCTCTCAGGACAACAAACAGGCAGATCTTCTAAGCAGACCATCCTCTCTACAGCAGGAGTGGATGCTGAACAGGGAAACCTTTCTAAAACATTGTCCACTGGTAGAGCACTCCTCAAGTGGATGTTTGCCTCCCCCCAGAACAGACAATTGACCAATTTCTGCACCAAGGATCACTCCCCACTAGCATAGAGAGTAGATGCCTTCAGCATTCCTTGGAAGGGACTGTTTCTTTATGCCTCCCCCTTCCCTCTAATTCAAAAGGTCCTACTGCTACCAAATAGGTGGCAATCCACTGAGCACAGAAGAAGTTATCAGGGACCTGGGGACCCAGGTTGATAGTAGTCTGTCATTCGACACCCATGTAGCTAAAGTAGTTAGGAAGACCTTCTACATTGCCCACCTTATCATGAAGGGATTCTCATCTAGATCAAGGGAGGTCATAGTCTCCCTATACTCATCACTCATCAGACCAATGATTGAGTACAATGCCCCATTCGGAATGTATCTGACCCGACACTTGCAGCAGCTGGAGAGGCCACAAAGTTCCTCACCAAAAGGATAAAGGGTCTCAAACATCTGTCCTATGCTGCCCGACTGAAAGAACTCCAGCTCTATTCAGTCGCCTTACTGCTCAGAGGTGACCTTTGCCTAACATACAAGGCCATGTCAAACCCAGATTTGATGAATATGCTTCACCTCAAAAATCTAGATCTGTCAGAGTCACAAGGCGGGAGACTTAAACCTCGACACGGCTATTAATAGGACGTGCTGGAGGATAGATTCATCACCCAAAGACTCCTATGCTGTGGAATAAAATCCCGGTATATGTGAGGCAGAGCACCTCGCTGGCCTTGTTCAAGATAAATCTTGACCAATGGATGGGAGATCGCAGATATACCCCAGGGATTACCTCAGTGTCACTGCTCAACAGAGGCACAGCAAAATAATGGGTATAGTTCCCCATACTAAAGGGGTGGCGTAAGCCACAAAACTATGGGCTAGGCTTGTAAATGCCCTCGGGCAGATAGCCTAGTATGAACCTATGAACCTATGAACCTAAAATCAGGAAGGACAAACCAAAAACTTGTTGGTGACCCCCTACTGGCCAAGGCAGCACCGATTCCCCCTACTTCACTCACTAGCCAAGGGTAAACACCACAAGTTTCCCCACAAGATGGGCCTTCTCACACAATAAAAAGGAACCCTAATCCATCCTCACCTACAGATGTTAGCACTAACTCTCTGGGTGATAAACTTCAAATCCCTTTTAGACACCACTATTCAGACAACGTGCTTGCAGTCCTGAAGGAGGCCAGGAAACCTGCTACTAGAAAAGCACACTTATCAAAATGGGAGAGATTCTCAAAATGGTGTCTACATAAAGACAGGGACCCCAACCTGATGAACCCTTCCCTAGTCCTTACATATGTGTGTGAACTCATTAAGGATGGCTTTTCTTACTCCTCAGTGAAAGTACATGTTTCAGCCATATCTGCCTGCCTGCCTCTACACCCCCCTTTACTAACCAGGCTAGATGTAAACGTTTCCTGAGAGGGGTCTAACATATCAGGCCACCTAGAAAACCCATCCCGCAACCCTTGAATCTAAACTTTGTTCTGGAGAAACTAACACATATCCCCTTTGAACTGGCTAGCAATGCTACTTTACAACTCTGTACATGGAAAACTGTACTGCTGGTTGCCATCACTTCTGCTAGAAGAGTGTCAGAGTTACAGGCACTCATGGCCTGCTCTGCAGGGTGACCTTAGGCATTAACCCTTCCTTCATGCCTAAAGTGGTAAACGAGCTATCCTTAAATCAATCTATTTACCTGCCTACCTTCTTCCCCTCTCCAACTAACAAGAGTGAGAGGATTCTCCATTCCTTGGATGTGCACAGACAACTTAGATTCTACCTAGACAAAACTAAACCCTTCAGAAAATCTGAACAACTTTTTGTCTCCTTCCACCCCCAGGGCTATGGGCAAGGCAGTTTACAAGCAAACTAATCTCAGGATGGATCAGAAAATCCATTTATTTCTACTACTCATACCATGACAAACCTTCACCCCAGGTGGTGAGAGCTCATTCCACCAGAGGTATAGCTACTTCCAAAGCCTTCATCAAAGGGCTGGGCACAGCTTCCATTTTAGAAGCTGCCACCCGGTCCACTATCCACACCTTCACCAAGCACTACAAACTAGATCAAGTATCCAGAGCCAGGGCAGGCTTTGCTAGGACAATTCTGCATGGGTTTCTGGAATCTTCCACATCTACTGCCACCCTTACCAATAACTAGTTGTAGTACTCTCCCACAGTAAGAATACTGCAACATAGGAATAGAAGGACATAGAATAGTTGTGTAAATTCTTACCACAACTTGTCCTTCTCTTCCTTGTTGCATTATTCCATCCCTCCCACCTTCCCCCTGCATTACATTGGACTACTAACCTAGCTCCTAGCTTTTAGGATGCTTCACCCTTAACCAAGAGTAACCAGCCAGCATGTGACACTTGACTCTTCTAGCTGACAATCACTTATTCCTCTCTTAAGACTGTCTGTCTGGCCTTCAAGTTCTGAGGTCTTTGCGTGCAGACATCACATTTAAGGTCCCTGATTTATGGCCCTATGTGTGACATCCCATGCACCCACAGCAACCAGGCTTAAGCTTTTGTATAGGAGCCAACATCGGATTGCCTGAGGCGGGAAATACCACAGCAAGAATACTGCAACATGGAAGAAAAGGACATCTATGGTTATGGTAAGATTCTACAAAACATTTCTTTCCTTCTAATAGAACAAGTGGTTTAGGATTACCTGATTTGAATGGATATTTTACAGTTTCATATACATAACACAAGCAGAAACCTATAATTCAAAATGGAAAGGGATGATGAAGCAGGGAGGGAAATTCAAGAAATAAGGAGAGTAGGATTTTGGATACAGATCCTTAAGGAGAATAACAGTCATCCAGAATATTATATTCATAAACTAGCAGAAAGTATTCTAAGAACCAAGCCAATATGAGAATGGAGAAAGGAGATGATTCTGCCAATAGAGATGACTGCAATTAGGGGTACCGAATATAGGCAAGAGGGGGCTAGAATTTAGTGGGAAAACAGGTAAATGAACCAAGGTACGGGGGGGGGGGACGACAAATAACTCAAGAAGGAAAGGAAAGAAAATGGGAAGTAGCTAAGATGACATTTGGACCGCAGGCTATAGACTGCCTTTCCTATCAGATATTGATAGACTATAAACAAAGAGAAAGGAATTGGGGAATCCTAAGTGAAAGTTGGATCTAGAACAGAAGTCGATGTTAAAAGTGATGATTAGGAGGGCATGTAAAATATTGTACAATAAATATAGGAATCAATCAAAGAGGTTAGAAAGATTGTGAAAATAAACTGTATAAGGAATTCACAATGAAGAAATGGTAGGACATATGTATGGCTCCCAGATATGCAACAAAGTCTAGATTTAGGGTTTTTGCTTAAGAGTGTTTGCATGGGTATTTTTATACCCCAAACAGACTCCAAAGTGTTTTTCCTCAGGTAGATGGCAAATGTTGGATAAAAGAGGCAACAGGAACATACATTTTGGGAATTCAATGAGTTGGCAGATTTTAAAAATTCCCTGCAGAGTACTCAGTCAGAAATATTGGGTGAGCAAATGGGTGTAACTAAGCAAATGATTTTATTAGCAGGGAAACAGGATCTGAATTGCCTAGACATAGTAATGCCTTATTAAGTTTAACTCTGGTGACTGTCAAAAACAGCAATTACTAGAAAATGAAAATCAAAGTCTAAACTAACTGTATTTGAAACAGTGAATGTTGTTAACAGAGATAAAAGAACCAGAAGTGGGATCTTTTAAGAAAGGGAAAACATATTTTACATAAAAAATGTAAACTGTGGGAATAATACATGCAGAATCATGTTTTAGAGGAGGAGTGAGGTTTAAGTGAAGGCAGAAATTGAGCAATTTATGTAATATTGGATTGATGGTAATTGTATAAAAGCATGTACGTGATGTATAATTTCTGTAACTGTGAACGTTAACATGATTTGTTTTTTTTTTATATAAGTGCATGTTTGCCTATGTCTTAAGTGAAAATTCAGTAAAGTTGTTGAAAAAAAATGACTGATATACTACTCATAGGTTCATAGGTGTTTGCTAGACTAAAGACCACAAGTGCCTTTTTAAGCCTAGCTACACATCCCAAATCTGTGACAAGTTCTAATACCCTTGGTAAATGTAACCAGGGGTTTGAGAGATGAAACATTTACAAGCAGGGGCCTGGGAGATGAACCATTTACAGGTTGCCTGTGTCCATTAGAGACATAGGTGCCAAACCAGGGATGAATTTCCTGTTCCCCATCCAGTTATCCAAGTTGTAGTTGAATTGGGTTAGGGAGGAACTCTGCTTCACATGGATTGGGAGCCCTTCAGAGAAGAGGTAATCTCTGGGATACATATCTGTCTTTCCAGCAGGTCCTGTTTATATTACAGACAAGGTTTAAGTCTTTAGAAGAGGTAATTCTGGTTCTGTTTGTTTTGTGGATATGCAGGAGATCCATCTGAGTGGGGTCTGACAATGCCTTGTATGCTAGGCATAGATCTCCCCTTAAAAGCCTGTAGGAAACAGAATACAGGGATAGAGTCTTGAGGTGGACTGCATAGGACATTTTACTTAAGCCATGTATCCTTTTAGTGAGGAACCTCTGTAGACGCTCCAGTTGTTGGATATGCCTGGTTAGGTACATACCAAAGGGTGCATTGTACTCAATGATGGGTCTGATGAATGCCAAATACAGTGGAACAATGGCTTCCTTGGACTTAGATGCCATACCTTTGTTTATAAGTTGTGCAACATAGAATAATTTCCTCACTACTGTAGGCACGTGATGGTCAAATGCTAGATTATTATATATGTGTTTCCGTCCCTGACTACTGGGTCAGCTCTAAGGGGTGTGTTGTCAATATGATAGTTACCAGGGGTGGATGACTTTCTGAAGGATACTATTATGCATTTCTTGGCATTTAGTTTTAGTCCATGGCTCTGACACCAGTTGCTTGTCTGTGTCAGCCCCTCCTGGAGAACATTTGTGTCAGTGTGGGATTCAATGACAGTTCCTAATTTACAATCATCTGCAAATTTAGTCAGCTAGAGACCACTGACATTGGCCTTGACTTCAGAGAGATAAATGCCAAAAAGGAGCAGTCCAAGGACTGATCCCTGAGGGACTCCACTTGAGACTGGTCTCTTTGTAGAGGTGAACTCCCCAGTTCTGACTTCCTGTCTGTGAGCCAGCTGGCTATCCACTGGATGACATATGAGTTTGTACCTAATCTCTTGAGTTTGTCAACAATGTGTGAGTGGAGTATTGTGTCAAATGCCTTGGTCAGGTCAGGGTAGACAGCGTGTGAAACATTTTGCCCTCATCCATTGTTTTGGTGACCACTTCAAAGAAGTCCACCAGGTTAAGTAGGCATGATCTGCCTTTGATGAAACTGAACTGGGTTGGGTACAGTGTCTGGAAGTTTACTATATCACTCTTGATAATTTCCATGATAATTCTTTCCATGGCTTTACATATAAGACTAGTGAGACTTATGGGTCTGTAGTTTCCAGGGTCTGTAGATGGCCCATCTTTGAGAAGAGGGGGGTGACTGTTGCTCCTTTCATGAGGCATGGAGCCTGTTTGGAGGCTACAGTTAAATATTAATTCCAGAAGCCCTGATAGGTCATGTTTCATGCTATTTAGACGTCATCCTGGGATATTGTCTGAGCCCATTGATGCGCTGTTTTTGGCCTTAATGAGACAGCATTAAGGACCTGTTCCCTAGTGATAGCAGGGGGAGTTATATTTGATGGCATTTCCTGAGGGAAGGCTGAGGGGGAGAGAGGGGTAAAGTTGTAGCTGAATTTATCGTCCAGTTGATTTGCTATATCTTCTGGCTCAGTATAGGTGGCTCCATTTATGATGCGCTCTACAAACAGTTGTGTATTGCCTTTAAGGTTGCTGACATAGCTGAAGAATGCCTTGTGGTTGTCTTTGGCCTAGGAGGCCAAGTTTACCTCAACTTTGGGTTTGGTAGACTTTATTTGTCCTCTGAAATGTTTGTTTAGTGTGATGAGAGTGTTTTATCCTGGTGGGTGCTGCACCTCCTAAGTTTTGCCATGATTTTCTTCCTGTTATACAGTCTACTGATGTTGTGATTCCACCAGGTTGGCTTGTTTTTTGAGTTAGTTCTGTACTTCTTCCTGGTGGGTATAGCAACTATTACCATGCTTGTATAGGGTTTCTGTGAACAGTTCTGTATAGGCAGCAGTGTTCTCAGGGTTTATGGGGGGGGGGGCTTGAAATTTTGCCAGATTCTCACTTTATAGCAGGAGGTTAGCTTTAGAGTAGTTCCTGAATATTTCAGGTTTAGCTGGGGGTCAAGGTTTTATTTTTACTTCAAAGGAGACCATTTTGTGGTCTGACCTTACCAGGGAAAACATTACAGTAGGGGGTGTGCAGCATTCTCCCATATTAGTGAGGACCAGATTCAGTATGGTTGCAACCCTGGTCGGTGTTTTGACTATCATGTTCAGGAAGTTTGTGTTTACAAAATCCAGGAATCTCTGTGCCTGTACATTTGTTGCGTAGAAGATTCCCAGTTAAAAGTGGGGTAATTAAAGTTGCCCATGAATATGGTATTGTGTTGGATGGTGAATGTTTCTAATAACTTTAAATACATGGTATAGATTTCCTGGGTCATGCAGGTGGACCTATAGCTTGCAAGGAAGTGGTATTGGATTTTGCCTATGGTGATTTGAACATGGAGCAACTCAAGTGCATTGCCCTGTTTGATCAGCCTTGAGGTATATTTATTTTTGATGTAAACAGAGACACCTTCACCTTTAATCCCAGTATGTGTATTATCGGGTCTAAATATGTGGAAGGGATTATAACCTTACACTGCTAGTGTGTGCTCAGTGGCTTTAAACCATGTCTCAGTGACCGCACAGACATCAGCATTCTCTAGAGTGAAGAGAGCTTCTAGGGAGTGGAGATTTTTTTTTGTTTGTTTAGACTCCTAGCATTGAACAGTAATACCTTTAGATTTTCTTGGTTTTGATTTGCCATGTTGGAAGTACTTTCAGTTTGGAATTGCCTAAAAAAGGCAGTATGGGGGAAGACAATGTTTTAGCTAATATTCAAAAGCCTAGAGGGGAGATGTGCAGACTATCATTGCCAAAGCAACATGATCTGTTGACCATCTCCTTCCAAGCTGACAGATATTGCACCGCCTTTGAATGACACCAGAAACTAAGATAATTATTAAAGTCAATCATCTTTTGTTCATATTGTGGCATCATCCTTGAAGAAGGTAAACTTCTGGTCAGTGCTAGGCTGGTACCAGTCTGAGCCATATATTCTGAGAGCTCCATTATGTCTCTCTTCATGTAGTCTGGGGGGGGGGGGTTAAGTCTCAGGTCATTTACTCTCACATGGACTATGACTGAGTCATACTGGTACTTGTGGTCCAGTGACCTGAATGCATGCATAATGTGGCAGATCCTAGCCCCTAATAAGCAACTGACTGTGACTTTCTCCGTACTCAGCCTGGTGAAAGGGACATCAGTGTGTCTCACGATGGAGTCTCCAATGGCCAGAATGTTGAATTGTGTGGTGGCTTGCCATATGGGCTTAGAGGTAGAGGCTCTATAAGATGTGGCTGTATGTGTTGATGTGGCTGTTGTTTTGAAGGAGTGCATTTGGGGCTCCTGCGGGTATTTGTTATGTGTACTTCGTCTAGGAGGTCTTTGTGGTTTAGGAAGGTAAGTTCGTCAGCATATGTGGGTCTATGTGTCTGCTTTGAATTGTGTGTGATGGGTGCAGCGTGTGCACTACTGACAACCTTACTGACATTAGGAGTACCTTTTTGTGAGAGCTTTACCTCTAGTGACATTGTGTAAATACATCTCTCGCATACCATATCAATGGTTAAAAAGAGTTTTAACAATGTTAGTAGCTTAGAATTCAAATTCCATTCCTTATTAGCTAATTTTTAACAGTTATCCATATGTTCAGTGCAACTTAGCCTTATTCCACCACAGTGTTAAGGAGGCCGTTTCTGTCCTTTCTGACTTCCAGAATCATATCACTTTTTAGTTTGAACAATGTTATTGGAGCTGGCCATACTATTTCTCAAAGGCAGACATTCGTCTGAGTAATACTAGCAGTAGGCCAGGCAATTTGATTTAAGAATTTGTACTTCAGTACTGAATCTATAAACTCAGTACATAGTTTCATGATTAGGTTTTTGTCCACTGCCTAACATGCCAAAACTTGGTTCAAAGACTTCTCTTTAATTTGATATGTATATGTCTGTCATAACACTGAATCTTCATTTCTTTGAAATGCAAATGGTTGAACTCATGTCATTGAAAAACTTCGCCACGAGAAATTTAGCCTAAAAAGATGTTTTTGCTGGGGGGGGAAAGTACCCTCCCCACACCCCCATCCTCCCCCCTAACTTATATAAAATAACTCCACGATTGCACAACAACAGAGAATTGAAAAAAAAAACAGTGAATCAGTACTTGAGAGTAAACACAGACACATCCATACTTTGTATACACTTCTACACCTTACTATGAAACGAGTTTTCAATGAAATGGGTTCAACCATCTGAGTTGAAGATTCAGTATTATGACAGCTACCCACACACACACACACACACACACATATATGTATACACGCACGCACGCATACACAAACTGTCGTCTAGAATATCAGTGTTATTATGACAAAATAACAAATGCTGACATGTTATGTGCATGCTCTGGGGATTACCCTAGAGCATAGTAAACCAAATGCAAGTGTTTTTGCAGGGAGTAAGCCCCCCTGCACCCATCATACCCCTACTAATTATATATGCTAACTCTGAGATTGCACAATCCCATGGAAAGGTAATATACCACTACCCATGGATTGTAGCTCTCGCACACCTGAAGACCATCTGTTTGCTTTGACCAAACAGACGTCAACGTAGCCGATAGCTGGTCATTCATCTCACTGCCTGCAACCCAGCTCTACACACACACACACATATATATATATATATATATATATATATATATATATATATATATATTTTTTTTTTTTACCTGCAGTACATCTGACCATCACCTTATTCTCCACACAATACAGACTATAGTATGTGCATTAAGGGCACATCTTTTCCGCCATTCCAATCACTGAATCAGTGCATCCAGCTTAATGTTGCTAGGTAGGGTCTGGGATCAAATGAAGATGACATATGGGCATATGGGGAGAAAAAACACTCAAGAGCTGTTACAGCTAATATATTGTTACTAAAGTTGAACACTGTCAGGATAAGAAAAAGATGTTTATAAGGAAATGCAAACCAAATGCAAACAGCTGTTTCCCATTACTGGCTGTTTTTTCATCAGCTCCATTATCCCTATTGCAGTGAACGGAGTTTGTATGTTGATTTTATTTATTTTATGTTTTGAAATTTGGGTTGTGGCCCTTATTAATTTTACATTTTGAATTCTGGGTTGTCCAACTGGGTTGTGGCCCATTTTCAGTTGAGGCCCTGGAAGAAAAACCCTAGTGAAATTATTAAGTTTCACAAAAAAATGAAGTGTGCATTTTCAAAACATTTGCATATTAATTGCTGTATAAGTGGAGAGGTGTCCCAGTACACTTAACTAAATAATTAAAAACTGAACCATGCATATGCAACATTTTACATTGTTATAGGTTACAGAAATTATGCACTATATATAAAAACATAATTATAAAGTTTTCAAAGGTAATAACCATTTGCCACTCAACCTCCAGTTGCAATACTCACATCAGGTTATAACGCAGAATAGCTGCAAACACTTAAGAAGAAAAGTGAGTGTGGTAGGAGCACTGAATTAGTTAAGTTAAATGGCAGTAGTAAAACATTTTAGTAAACTTTTTTCTTCTATTTGTATGCATTACTGAGAGCTGATGAACTGACTACTGTCTATGTGAGAGCTACTCATTCAGTCTAGTGGATGCCTTGCCTAGGTGGGGGTCATTGACAGGAACTGGTTGTGACATGACTTGTCTTAGTAGGTGCAGAATGTGGTATACAAGGATGTCTGCTACATAGGAACCTGTCTGTATACAGCATTATAACCTCTGAAAGAAAGTCAGCTTCTCCAGTGCCATGGGGGAGGCCAACAACGACTTTGATTATACTCTGCAGAATAGCTGAAAAATGCACAATAATTTATTAGAACCTCAAAAAAAGAATGCAAAATGGTTTCAACCAATTACTGGTCTTCAATATAAAGAAAAACAGTAACAACCTTCAACAGTCAAGTAATTGTCAGCATGATTCTAAAGAAACACTACTAGATTTTATAAACAAATAAAAATGTTGCAAGTTATAATGAATGAATCACTATCGTTTAAATAAATTAATTCAATAAAAGAATACAAAAAATGAGGGAGGGGGGTCAGTGACTCCTAAACTTTGTTTACCTTAGGGGAACGTGTTTCACTGGTTTTGAGTTTGTTTGCACGGCGAGCAGTCGTGCTGAACATGACCTTCCATGGAGGTGTGTCTGCTCACTGCTAAGCCTTTTTTATCTGTGCGGTGCGGGTTTGCATGGCACGCCATAGTGCTCAGCAAGGAAGGCTGTCAGAAAAAAAATTGAATGAGAAAGCCAATGATATATTAATTACTGATGAGCTCTGTTTCACTTAAACTAGGTCCATTGAACCCCTTAATAATGTACTTGGCAGGTGGAATGCATCATAGCTAGCCAATCACATAAGCTACACCTACAGCAGAGCACTATAAAGTGTGCATACACCCTACAGTCTGATCCCCCCCCCCCATACTCTGCACCAATCGAGTACAGACTTGGGAATTGTAACCTAGAGAATGCTAGGGGCTGCTGCAGGTCTGCTACATAGGTATGTGCTAGATGTTGAGGTCACTGCAGCTGCTGCTGATGCTGACCCACAGGCCTAGACTGAGAAGGAAAAGAATGTTCAGGCCCAGGCCAACCCATCAGGAGCTACATGATCTGGAGATTGTAGAGCATACAGGGTGGACAGGGACATACCACAAGAACTCACTGAGCTCTGCCGCTCTCAACTCAGACTCAGAACCAAAAGAGGGGAACACATCCCAGTAGAAACAAAGGTATGTGTAGCCATTAGGATACTAGCTACAGGTACTTTCTAAAGACCAACTGGGGACATGATGGGGGTCTCACAGGCATCTACTTCCAGGGTACTCCACCAGTTCCTGGATGCCATGCTACCACATGCCAGTGAGCACATTTATTTTCTTCACACCCCTGAGGAGATGGCCAGAGGTATGTGACTCTTCTACCATGTAGCACACTACCCTGAGATATTGGCTACCATAGATTGCATTCATGTACACATCAAGCCACCTCCCGGTGAAGAGGGTAGAATCTACATCAATGCCAAGGGGTACCACTCCATCAACTGCCAGGTCGTGTGCAATGCCCAGGGCATTATTATGAATGTGTGTACTGGCAGACCTGGCCGTTATCATGACTCCCATATCTGACATGCATCACAGCTGTTCCAGATGTTTGCTAGGGGGGGACATCCCACACGGCTATTTACTTGGGGATGCTGGCTATGCACTGGAACCATGGATGATAACACCCATCAGAAATGCACATGCACCATGGAAGAATGCAATAATGGGGCACACGCACAAACCAGGAACATCATAGAGCATATGTTTGGGCTGTTGAACATACAGTTCTGGTGCCTCAATATATCTGGTGAAGCCCTGCAGTACTCTCCAGCCACGTGTGCACAGATGTTCACATTATGTGCCATGCTCCACAATATGATCCTATGGAAACAGCTGCAGCAAGATCAGCAAAGGGAAGGGATACACAGCCCCCCCACCATTGTCTAGGTCACCAGAGCCGCACCCACAGGGGGACTTGGAGGAGGAACCCCCTGAGGATGTCCCTGTAGGCAGATGTAGGTGTACCCAATATGCCCTGGCCTTGGCCAAGAGAGAATGCATAGCACATGCACTGATAACCTAGGGCCCTAGAGACTGACACCTTACTCCAACTCACATACATAGTAGTAAAAATGATGTCAGCCAGCCCACACAACCTATACCTCACTATGTATTAGCTGTGGACTGCATGCATCAGAGTGAGCCCCGAACTACAGGTCTGTCAACTGCTGCATTCGCAATGTAAGTCACTCTCCTGTACACCACTTGTAAGGGGTACTACAATATGGTAGCATATGTATGGACCTGCTGCATGTATGCAAGGGACTATAGTGGGCTATATATAGTGTGCTACTGGGTTACTTGCAGAGATCTATAGTGGGTTACTGGGCTACTTGTGCAGAGCTAACAACCACTTGGAACAACAGGTACTCTGTTCACTAGTATGAGCCTCATAATAGCCACTAGGCCACATGGCTGGAAACTCCATGACAGTATTCCAGGGAGATGACAAACAGTGGGTTCACAGGACAGTCACATGACTGTTTATGCCAGCAGAGCATAGGCTGGTCACCCCCCACCCCAACCACATCAGTGCTCCCATACAACTGCAGTAACAGTAAGTCTGCAATGATATCCAAGCAGACCAGACAATTACTCTATGTTGCTGATAGTGTGATAAAGGAAACCTGCCTCTCTGGCCGCTGGTGTGGCTCAGTGGGCCAGGGACAGTAGCATGTGTGATGTTGCTGATGGTTCGAATCTGGCAGCATCCAACATCTTTTGCATGTGAGGTACCCATAAGGTGGTAGTCTCACAGACAGTCAAAACCCCTTAATCTGTTACTGCAAGAAAGCTGGACAAAGCTAGAGTGATTTGGGGCACAAAGGGCCATACCTACAGACAGACATTATACATGCTCTGAGTAACCTAGCAGGTGGCTAGTATAACAATAGGCTGCAACAGATCAGATTAGCTGCGGGATGTAAAGTCCATCACTCAAATGTGTCAGTATGTACAACACATCAGTGACTGCTGTACAGTATAACACCAGGAAACTTCAAATGTATGAGGAACACAGCAGACATATGGGGCGAAATGCTGGACATTCTGCAAAACCATGTACAGGGAGAGGAATGCAGACTGTCACCCTGTGTGTGGTGTTACATCATATACCCCAGTCACATCATACCTCTCAACCTCTTAGAGCTCGGACTTTGGCCAAATAAAGGTTTTAAATATTTGCTCTTACAAATGTAGAATGTCGATAGAATAACAGGTCCTGAATTAACATGACTCTCCTGATGTGCATGGAGTCTGAAACTTGTCATTATTTATTTACTTCAATTGTTACTGATTTGCCACTAATTTGCCAGAAAATCACAAAGTTATGTGAAACGGGCCAAAAATATGAGGCCAAAGTCTGGACAGTCTGTGAAGCTCTGTACAGTTCTAAAGTTTGAGTCACATATTAAAGTCACAGAGAAAAAAACTGTTAGAGAGTGAAGTGCCCCAACAATACAGATAAATGAACAAAATACACTTGGAGTCACACCAAACACTGAAGAAATTCTTTGATAAACAACAAATAATTCCCTGTACAGAAAGTAAGTGGTTTCGCGATCCACCATGAATGATGTCTGATGAAGCGTTCATGGTGGAACGCGAAAAAGCTTGCTTTCTGTACAGGGAATTATTTATTGTTTATCCAAGAGTTTCTTCAGTGTTTGGTGTGACCACAAGTATATTTTGTTACATATTAAAGTCAACAAACAGTCGGAGAATGCCTTGGACAATATCAGACAACTGCAGTACTGTGGTAACAGGTGCAGCAGCCAATGGCCTGCAGCACACAATAATCCCGGACTGGAGTACAGGTAGCTCTGGCCTGGATTCACCTTGTAAGTACTGACAGTCACACTGGGCATGCTCCTACACTTAGCTACTTTGAGCCCAAGTCTATTGCCTCTACTGCCTAAAGACCTGCTATGTAGAAATATGTCTGTACATACATACAGCTACTTATACATATCTGTCTCTCCCTATCCTCCTCACACTTGATTAGTGTCTCTATCAGTATGTGGCACACACACACACACACACACACACACACACACACACACATATATATATATATATATATATATGATAAAATGTATATATAGTTATATAAAGTACAATGCTACACAGACTCCACACGTACTTCTAAAGAACACATTTACATTACTTACACACACAACTACATTTAAGGAGACAACCCTGTTATACACATTTTTATACATATGGGTGGGGATGTGCAAATGTTCACACCCCTAAATGCTGTGGTTATCTGCACATACACATTACAACAGATGTCTGATGGCACCAGACCAAGGCCGCAACAGTACATAATCCACTCACCCACAGACCCCTGTGCCTGTGGGCTGACACCCTGTAGACACACATAGGTACACAGGTGGTGTAATGTACAATGGGTGCAATGTATGCCTTGGACAGGTGATATTGCCCCTGACCACGTCTGCCTAATCAAACTGCAAACAGCCACATATGGCCAGATTGGTAACTGTACACATGTAGCAGGGATATTACCAGGTATCCCACCCCTAGAACACTACATACAATAACAGTACCAACCAGTATCACTCTGCAGACCACACATGCTGTCTAACATAAGGCCACTTTGTGTACACCACAAGTCCTGTGCCTGCATTAGCATATACAACAGACCTAACCTGTGGCATGTACAATAGATACTGTGAGCTGTAGTGTGTAATACCCATTTAAGTAGGAGTTCTAATCTTACATCCTCCAACTGTGTGTGTGTGTATTAATATATCCTTTCACAGCACTATGGGCATGCCCATATGGGATGTCTCCATGCAATGGTATGCATTTTATGGCTCTGTGACTGGCTGCTGGCATCTAAATTCCCTCCTAACAAAACCTGCAAATGTCATCCACCTTAAGAGCACTGGCTGACAATCTAACAATAGATATAAAGTCTGTCATGCAGGCTACAGTGTGCATAATTAGATAGGTAGGAGTTCTAGTCTCACAGCATCCAACTCTGTGTATGTATGTGTGTGTGTGTGTGTGTGTGTGTGTGTGTGTGTGTGTGTGTGTGTGTGTGTGTAAATATATCCCCATGCAGCACTTTAGACAAGCCATTATGGGCCATCTCTGTGCAATCGTTATGCATTTTATGCCCACTGACTAGCTGCTGGCCTCAACATTGGCCTCCGTTACAAGGCCTGATGATGTCCTCCACCTTAAGAGCACTGACTGACAGTGTAATATCAGATAAACAGTGTGGCACATGCGATAAGTACTGCAAGCTATATTGTGTAATACTAGATAGGTAGGGTTTCTAATCTCACAGCATCCAACTTGTGTGTGTAAATATGTCCCTTACAGCACTAAAGACATCCCCATGTGGCCTACTCCTGTGCATTGGTTATGCATTTTATGGCCCTGTGACTAGCCGCTGGCCCTAAATTGCCCTCTTTTACATAAGCATAACTGATGTCTGCCACCATCTAGAGTTGTATGTGCAGAATACCCAGGCGACATGTATCAAGGGTAGTAGTGTGTGTCACAGGGTATGAAAGCATGATGACACTGAGCTGACCATTCCCATTGTCCCCTACACACTGTTCTACACATATGCACCTAGAGAGCCATGCATGTATACTGGCATACCTTGTTGACATCATATTTCTGCTGTGCCGCCTTGCCATCCTGTGCCACTCAATTGCTGCCACCATACAAAGGTCCATGACACACCTGTCATTCTGTAACACTACCGGGAGTGTGCCATCAGGCAACAAAGATGCACAACATTTGATGAGTAGTCCTGAAACATACCAACATACAGTACCTGTCCTGGCCCACAACAACTGCCATGGCATAACACTACTGCACTACAGAAACACATGTAAAGTTATATAGTCACCCTGTGCATCAGACACATACATGCAGGTCCCCGCATCAATGGCACGGATAGCAGAGATGTGGCACAGGTATCATCACATGCACAGGGTGTGGTGTGGGGGGTGCCAGGGAGGTCTAGGCTGTGCCAAACAGTTGGCAACATATGTATGAGTCAGGAAGGGGTGCTGGTTACATGGGCCATGGAGAGGTGCCGTGTGTGTGTGTGTGTGTGTGTGTGTGTGTGTGTGTAGGTGACCTGCATGTAACAGCGGTGTTGGAGTGTGTGCATGTACACAGTCAAGGCCAGTGCCAGCCCTACACATGTATGGTGGACAGCTGTGGACCATACATGGTACAGTGGGCAGCTCACCATCTCCGGCTATAAACACAGGAACTGGCTTCACCCGGAGTTGCATGGGCAGCACCATGCTCAAGGTCAGATGTGGTGCTAGTACCTGATGGCGACTGTTGTTTGCTGGGCCTGTGTCCCCCATGGGACTCCCCAGGACCACGTGGCCATGGCCTGCCACATCATGGTGTGCATAGCACACTTCCCTCTGTAGCACTGGAGGTACTTCCACTACAGGAGGGTGAGTGTGCTCTGCCACGTGGACTCCCAGCAGATGGAGTTACTGGCCTATGTCCACATGTCTGATGCCTAACCCCAACCACATGTTCCAGCACAAAAAATATGCACTCAAAGACAGACACTGTCTCAGCCCACCATCTGTCTGCTACATCATTGAAACATTCCAAGATGTCACCAATGTGGTGGAGGCAGTCACGAATGTCAGACTGTGCTGCATCCATAACCCTAAGCATCCATCTGGTGTTGCATTCAGATCATGCCTGTGCTTCCATGGCAGCCCAGAACATGCGGCGAGTGACCCATGATGTGACACCTGCAAAAGGAATCGGACAGGCAGCAGTCCTCCTTTGAGCACCCCTGTCAATCTGCCTGTGTGGGACCTCACCAGCTGTCTGGCTATGGCCAGTGTCTACACTCACTGATGCCATAGTTCTCACACTGTCCTGTTCTATGTCGCCACCCTCTGACTGTCCAATATCTGTGGCTCCTGGTGACTGGGTATGTGTGGGCATACTGACTGTGTGTGGGGACAATGGGGGCAGAAGAGGAATGTCAACCTCTTGGACATATTCAGCCATCAACCCCACCTGTGCCTCACTATGGCCACCATCAACATCAGAGTCCGATAAGACACTGACAGATTGTGAAAAGGACAGACTCCAATCCCCCTGTTCACCTGTGAGAAGCAAGACAAAAGCAGTATATTACCACCTGCATTATTATGTATGGTAATCCACACAGACTCATACATATGAGGATCCACAACTGCATTACATGTCACACATCTTCTCATCTCTGATCCCATGCACAACACACAAACTCACAACAATGTACACAGACAACCCAAGCCCTGTATAACATGCACGTCACCTACATCCGGGTAATGTTACCAGTACAATACACCTGTGAGGTATACAGTATGACAGTGTATGTGATAGAACTGCACAGAAAACACAGTACACCTATCTTGACAAGGATATGCCAGTTGTAGTACCACTGCCTCAGGTATCTGCCTTCTCCCTGTTGTATTTGAATGGGAATCTTGGAGTAATTTCCTTATGTATAGCAGGCTGTGTAGTTGCTCATAACTATAAGTGCAAACATGTTAATGTTTGTACAAATACACACTTGTCATTCCCTAGGCTATGCACTGCAGTTAACTGCTCTGAAATGGAACATACAACTATTCTATTCTGGCTAAGCACAACAGTTGTGCATAAGGCAAAATGGCAGCCTTTAACTTTCATATGGTATATATGATCTGTAAAACAACAGTATCACACTTACCAGGTACAGGACCATGAACTCTGACCACACCTGATGAACCTATGAAAAGATGAGGGAGAGGTATTTTCAGCAACACCAAATGTTGTAGTGTTACAAGGTAATATGTGTGTATATCCACATATACAGTAGTTAATGTGATACTGGCTATATTGCTGACATTCTGAGTATGTGCACCACCTCTGGGTAAAATCCAACCCCCCAATGCAGATAGACCTGACACCCATGTACTGGTCTGTAGAGCCTAAATATGGCTTTGTCCTGATTTTTTACTGTAGGAGGTTGAGAGGTATGTTAGGCATAGCTCTCAACCAGACAGGGATGAATGTCCATGAAACAGGAGCTTAGCCAGAGTACATCAGGGACACTTTTAGAATGTTAGTACTATTTATGTGTGACATTGACAGACTGCGAGGAGGTGAATTACAGTACACCGTTTGATGTTACAGGAGTGTACACCCTTACATAGTGTCACTATGTCTTACATGTAATCCACTACTTTATTGCAACAGCCGACAGTTATAGGAGGGATGGACAGTGACAGAGCAGAGATGTGATTCAAAGCAGGGACAGTTGAGAAGCATGCCTGTAGTTGTTGGACAGCAGAGTATCACTGACATGTCATTATCATAGATCTAATACAAGCCTACTGTTATAATCCCTATTTCCTGGTTGTTGTCTAGGTGTTTCCTGTGTACTCCTCTCTCTGTTCCAGGAGAACACATTGCCCAGTTCAAAATCATGTAAATCTCAATTTATTTTTTTAGTTTTATGAAGCTGAATGAGAGACTGAATTATATACTAAACCCTGCTGGTAATCCTTTACTGGCTGAAGATATACTGCAACAAACTGACATTCACTCTAATACTGATAATAATCAATCTGAGAATTTTTTTGAAAAGCTTTAGGACTAAGCTATATAGATATAAGTGCCTTCAATGGCAACATTTTCACTTAGAAGCATCACTAAAGTTTAGAATTGCACCCAGAGGTCTTAGAGTGTTAACAATGCCCAGTTATGGACATACATACCCTGACCTTCTCAAACGTTGGCAAAGTCTTAGCTTAGAATGTAGTGCTAAGTATATGCAGCTTCTTATAGATTACTTCAAACCAGAAGAAGATGAGCTGCTTAAAGAAATTAATATACTGCACAATGACATTTTTGACACATTTTCTAGTGAAATAATAGCTGACAAAATTGATCAGCTACATGAACATATTAGCCAATATGAGAAATGTCTCTCTAGCGCTAAAACTAAAAAAATACATTGAGATTTACATGATTTTGAACTGGGCAATGTGTTCTTCTGGAACAGAGAGAGGAGTACACAGGAAACACCTAGACAACAACCAGGAAGTGGGCGTGACTACACCAGTAGTGAGCAGAGAGGAACAGCAGTTACAAGCACACTGCATATAGATGCTGAAAACTCCATTTTCAGGGATCTACAGCCCAGTAAATAGCATTGCCACCCCTCCGTTTTTTTTCCAGAGTGCCCGGAAATCAATAGGGCACTCCGGTTCTCGCTCTTGGAGTCCGGAAATAAGTTGTACGACGTCAGCGCGTCTGTACGACAAAAAAAAAAAAAAAAAAAAATGACATTGCCGTCTTGGACTCTCTGTTGATTGGCTGCTTGCTGCAGAAGAGGCTCATGCAGCAAGCAGCCAATCAACACTTAGATTTGCAAGTCAAATCCCCAAAGCCGAAAATTAGGGGATAAAAAGCGGTGCTCCAGCTATACTTTTACCTTTTACTGTCAGTACAAGGTCGGTACGTAAGGTCTGAAATTTCTTGCTGGACTGCTGGTTCGGCTGTTCGGGACGTCTTCAGTGGATTGCCTGGTGTGGTGTGCTGGTTTCATTTGCTGCTGCTGCCTGGAGGAGCCTGGAAGGATTGCCCTAGCCCTGCTGCTTGCCTTGCTTGCTGGAGTCTTGCCCTGCCTGGAGCCTGGAAGGATTGCCCTAGCCCTGCTGCTTGCCTTGCTTGCTGGAGTCTTGCCCTGCCTGGAGCCTGGAAGGATTGCCCTAGCCCTGCTGCTTGCCTTGCTTGCTGGAGTCTTGCCCTGGAGAGGTGCTGTGGACTGGCCGACTGGGTGGTGGTGTGTTCCCCTGCCTGCTTGCTGGCACTTTATTAGCTGCCTGTTCTCTTCTGGCTGAGAGCTTGTTTAAGGAGCCCTGCTGCTACTTTTTCCTGGAGGTAAGTGGAATTTTTTTAATGGATGAATTCTTTGGAATTAAGGTAGATTTTCAAAGATTAGTGTGACAAGGGGAATGAAATATTGCCAGCACAGCTACTAGTGAATTTTTTAAATATTAAATTTATATTAATTCACTAGCTGTGCTGGCACTATCTCATTCATTGATGGTGACAAAATGTGTGTAACTGTATCTAGATGTTCAACATGTGGTGATTATTAACTAGAACAATTTCTAGTTTGTAATCACCACATCTACCTTATTCTTTATCTGTAGTTTGTAGTATACTGTCTGCAGATATATATAGGAAGGGTTTGTTTGGCTGTTATTAACTGCAGTTAGTGTAACTATTTTTCATGTGGGTGCACTTTGATTTATTATTTTTCATGTGGGTGCACTTTGATTGTATACTGACGGAGTTATATAGGGTTCTTGCTATGATTGTAGAGCTATGATTGTAGAACTATCATTTCTCTAGTCATCACTGCTATGTTTACCTTGATCTGCATTTTCTAGGGTATACCAAAGCTGTTTTTACTGCAATGTTTTAAATATTTCATCTGGTTTTGGACTTGGTTACAGTGAATATATAATGACTACATGATTTGATTGTATAGGATGCTTGGACTGTCGATCTGTCTTTTCTAGTCTGTCATCACTGTGATGTTTACATTGACCTGTGTTCTTCCTAGGGTGTCTATGTCTAGGGTGTATAGTCTTCGTATTGTAGTGAGGCTTAAATGTAGCTTTTTATCTAGCTTGTCATCAGCACTGTTTACCTTTATCTGTGTTTTCTAGGGTATACCGTCTATACCAAGGCTTAGTTCATTTGATGTTACAGTGAATATATGACTACATGATTTGTATAGGATGCTTGGACTGTAGAACTGTATTACTTGAGGCTGCTAGATTAAATGCCAAATATAGCTTCAAGTATAAGCAATGATTTCTAGCAAAACTGTGAAGATACTTTACACAGTTGCTTTTCTTTTACTATTGTGTGTGGTGAACCCTTAATGTACTGCTTTGAATGAACTGGTGTTTTTAATATCTAAGTAATTGTATTTCCATTTAGTACTACCTGTGATATTAGACTTGACTTAGTTTTCCCATGCTCGTGTGTGATGTACTGTTGTATGTAGTGAACCTTTGAATGAAGTATTGCTAAATAAAGTTTTTTTTTAATTTACTTTTGACTCGGTGCACATTTTTCTTATTATTGGTAACTGTATGTGATATTAAAGACTTGTGCTGAAGGGTGCTAGAGTAAAGGGGTGTGGCTATTAAAGGGAATGGGTGTGGCTTGATTGGGCATGGGGCGGGGCTTGTTTGTCAGGAAATGGCACAGTAGAAAGGTGGCAACCCTACCAGTAAATCATCTTCAGATGCTGCAACTAGTGTTGGCGCCAGCACTTCTAAGGCTACAGCAAAAACAACAACTAGAAGTGATGAAATACCAGTTATTAAACCAAAGAATACAGCACTGGCCTGTGTTAGTTACATAAACAATGGTAGAGATTCCAGCATTCATGAATGCTCTTCCAAGAATACAAATGGGGCTTTTTTGTTAGAAAAACCTTTCCCAGTATGAGGGAGGTCACACAGTCACCCCCAGTTTGACAAGACACGGAGACCCCACAGTGTGGGCGACCAGAACAAATTCCTGAAGAGAAGCAAACAGGTTTGATTTTTAATATTTCCTCCATTTCCTTGACTGAAGCACAAAAAACTTTATTGAACAGAGGTTTGAGTTTTGTTCCTGCCCAGAGAGTAGACTTGGTGAATGTGCTAAAAGAACTGAAGCTATTTGGCAGGACACTGACTTTAAAAACTATTTTTCAAGGTGGATCCAATGAATATAATGGTTTTAAAAAAACTAGTACTTTTGTTCCTCCCAGTAATTCTGGGATTGATTTATTCATTGATGTTTGTGAAAAACAAATAAGAAGTGTGCTTAGTAATGAAGCTACCAATGTTTTTTATAATTTATCTAAATGTGAACAGCAAGCATTAAATGACTTAAAATGCTTTAAAAGTGTTGAAATATGCCCAACAGATAAAGGTGGAGGAATTGTTATTTTAGATAAATACAAATATATTGCAAGTATGTTAGTACATTTAAGTAACACTGATACTTATTGTGAGATTTCTGCAACTCATCTTAAAGCCATTACAGATAGACTGCAAGTTTTTTTGTTTGATATGTTAATAACAGGCATGATTTCTGAGCCACTTTTTGAATATTTCAATATAGAGTACCCAGTGACTCCAATTATGTATGGTCTACCAAAAGTCCATAAAAACATAGAAAGCCCACCCATGCGACCTATAGTATCTAGTCGGAGGTGGGCGACAGAACCACTGTCAATATATGTTGAGAAAAACCTGCATCCTATACTTAAGGAATGTACTACTGTCTTATTGGACACTAAAGATTTTTTGAGAGACCTTAGTGTACATTTGGAGGGTATAGATGACCAATGCTGGCTTGTTACTCTTAATGTAGAGTCCCTTTTCACAGTTATTCCCCATTCTTGGGGCATAGATAATGTAAGGGAACTACTTAATAGAAAAGGGATAGAAAATACCAAAATTTGACTTATTTGTACCTTACTTGAGATCATCCTAGAAAATAATATCTTTGAGTTTGGCAACAAGTTTTATATACAGAAGGTTGGAGTGGCTATGGGCACTGCTTGTGCCAATAGCCATGCCATCCTAGCACTTGTACAATGGGAAACTGAGAATATTTTGACAGGTAATGTTTTTGCTAAGTCTATTATATGGTACAAACATTTTGTTGATGATATTTTTCTGTTGTGGCATGATAATGAAGATAATTTGCAGCAATTTCTAAATTTCATTAATACCATTACCCCCTTTTTGAATTTCACATACAAATACTCAAACAGAGAAATAGAGTTTCTAGATGTAAAAGTTACAAGAGATACACTCAGTTATGTTCATACCTCCATGTACAGGAAACCCATTAGAAAGAATAATGTCGTACATAGTAGTAGTATGCATCCTAACTACACTAAAACCAATGTGATCAAAGGACAGATAGTTAGATGCATGAGGCTATATAATGACGATGATAGTTTGTCCCAGGCACTTACCCTGTTAAAACATGAATTTACTGAAAGGGGATATAAAGCCAGATATATAAACAAACAAATTAAAGTGGCTTGGAATGAGAGAAGAGAGAGGTACAAGCCCTATTATGATAGGACAAGAACCAGCCAGGATAACCAAAGTAACTATGGCACCAGTACCACAGTATCCTGGAATCCAGAGAATGATGTATTACGTTTTCCATTAACATTTGCAAGTAATATCAGTACAGTCTGTGATATAATTAAAAACAGTTGGGGCATATTGTTAAATGTGGATGAACTAGAAGGTGTTATAGGAGCTACACCATCATTTACCTTCAAAAACAACGTCATTAAAAAGACAGTTGTGCTATAAGAAGTTAGATGGAGACCACTATGCAAGGTCTGATAGGCTAGGTACCTTTCCATGTAGAAGGTGTACAGCCTGCCCCTTCATATTTGGAGGGGGGCAGTATACACACCCGACTAGAAAGTTCAGCATTGATACACGCTTTTATACAGACTGTTATAGTAAGAATGTTGTATACTTTGGTTTCTGTACAAAATGCCCAGCCTACTATGTAGGCAAAACTAATCGGCTACTCAAAGATAGAGTCCTAGAACATGTAAGGGACATTAAAAATAAAAAAGAGACAAGTGCGTTAGCGATGCATGTTATAAAGGAGGGAGCCACACACACCTTCAAGTTTTTAGTGTTACATATCATATAGGATAATAAAAGAGGTGGGAACATGAACAACAAGACCGAAGCCTCAGAACAAGAATGGATAATTAGGCTTCAGACTGACAGACCACCTGGACTAAATAGTAAGGTTTCACTGAAACCTTTTCTTAGGAACAGGGCTTTAAAGCATTGATTATTATGTTTGGTCACATCTTCTAATATTTGTACATATATTTTACAGTTTTACCACTATCTAATTTTATAGAACATGTTTTTACAGTTTTTTTACATATATTTTTAGTTCACTATTTATATGATTGATTGTTTATATAGTGTTTGTATAGTGTATGCCTTTAACCTTTATTTATTCAATCAAGATGCTGTTAACTGATTGGATATGACCTAGATGTATCATTATTTAAACAAGAGCAGCAGTTACTGTAGCATGTCTGAGGAAGCAGAGAGGACTCTGTGAAAGCGCTCACATGTTTTATATTTTTACTATTGTGTATTAAAGTGTTGTTTTTACTGTGTGTATTCCAATGAGTTGTTGGCTTTTGTGGCAAAATGTTCTTTATGCAAAGCATTTAACACACTGAGCTACTAAGTCAGTCCTAGAGCAGGTGTATTTGCCAGATATATGTGCTGACATACAGGCTGCGACACACATTGTCTGCATCCATCAGTATGTGCATGGTTTTCAAAGGCAGTTGTTCTGCAGCAGGGTCCCATTTGAACATATGTACTGTGCCATTGATGCCTTAGCAGGTGTGTTTCAAGATTTTGCAAGTAAAAGGGAACATTTACCTGCTATCGCAAGCCTCACATACTGCCATTATTATTTATTTGGCTGTCTACTGGTGTATTTTTGCATCAGATTCCCAGGTACACTCCCATTTTTCACATTAGGTTTAATTTTAGTCTGTCAGTGGCAATCAGTATGTATTACTGGAAACACATGTTTTAATTAAGATCTATGTGGCCTAGTGGGTTAGTGCTGTAGGCTGTAGTTGACAGGGGCCTGGATTCAGAACATGGCAGAAGTGATTATTTTGTACATGTTTCTAACACTGTGAGAAACACATAGGATCATTAAGGCACATTAAAGCTCATTTAAGCAGATTTGCGTGGTGCAGCACTTCGCTTACCTCCGCACAAACCCGTGCTAAAAAATTAAAAAGAAAAGTAAAAGGGGGTGATAAGATAGTGAAGAGATGGGGGCAAGCAAGGGGAAAACATAGTGAAAGGCAGGTAGGGATGTGCAGGATGGGTGTAGGGAAGAACCATAGCTTTCCATTTCTTGTACAGCCACAGCTGTGCAGTTTGACAGATTTTGTGGATGAATCTGGACTCTCAAACCCCAGAGAGAGTGGTGAGGACAACATAAGTATGTTGTCAAGCCAATTGGTCCAATTTAGTTGTGTCTAGTGGACACATGTGAAATGGAGAGCTATGTATGGGGTGAAATTTTTTGTGGGACATGTGCCCATTTTTAAGGAGAGAATGGAATGTTGGGGAAGGGACATAGGTATGTGTGGGGAGGTAAGTTGGGTAGAAGAGGATGCAGTTGCAGACAGACAAGACAGCAGACAGGGGCAGTGTGTGACACATGAGGGGGTAAACACCTTAGAGAGTGTTATGTAATCCAAAGTGCAGGTGCCTCCAGACGGCAGCAGTGTAACTGAGGTCCCCACCCATGGACAGTCAACACTGCTCCTTCACTGCCCAAAAGGTGGCTGTGCTGGATGCTGGACACCGGGGCCAGCCGGCCCCACCAGGTAGTCCAGTCTGCCCTCAATCCGGCGCAGGTGATGTTTATAGCTCCTATGAACAATCCTCTGCACCATGGCCATTAGTCAATCCTGGGTGACTACCACCCCTCCGCCACCACTCCTGGGGGGACAGGACCCATCCCCTGGGGTGGTTCCACCCAAAGGTGGTGCACGCCCAGCAGAGGGGGCACCATCGGCTTGGGTCCCAGATGTGGTGGGAACCAGTGCCACAGCTGGCTGAGGTAGGGTATGCAGATCAGCAGAAACTGGCCTACCCTGACGTGCTGCGGTTATGGAGGTAAAGCAATACATATAGGTTAGTTATGAACAAACCCATTGTTAATAATAACAGCATGCCAGGACATTGGAAATAACCCTATTACATTTCAATGCATATTATGTGAAACACAAAAATAAATAACAAAATAGTCAGCATATTAATAGCATGCCAGTAACAGATATAGCATAAGGGCAACAGAATAAGTAATTCAACATGATATGTTAATATGCAACCATTCTAATACATAATAATAAAACACATTGTGACACAAGGGAAATACTGCCAGCCCAGCTAGCTGGAATTTTATAAATAATTATATGTCATTTGAAATATTAATATGATTTATTATATAGAAATGTAACAAAAGGAGATACTGCCAGCCTAGCTATCTGGAATTTTGTAAATAGTTATATGTCATTTGTGAATACCAGTATGATGCATTTGCTTGTGTTACCAAATGTATTAGAACTATATGTTATGTATATATTAAACTACTGGTACAGAAGTGTGTGTTGCACAGGGTTTGTACAGTACTGAGCTTCAAGGATGTGTCCACAATGTACCATACTGGAAAAGAACAGAAGTGTATATAAACTATATACCTATGCAGACGTATGTTTTAATAGTAGAAACTGGAACATACAGAGGTAACTTGCAAAAATAAGTTGAAATTAAATTGTTTTATGATTGTGTTATAAAAGTTAGTTTCAATACAGCCAGGAGACAGGATGTCTAGAAGTAGGGTGCCTTCTGCATTGTTTGGTAAGTGTTTTATTGTTTTATGTCTTCTACCAAATGTAAACATCTGAAGGCTATGTATTTTTTCAGAAAGAGATGTCAAATGCTACAATGGGGTTTAGCTTGGGAACTTAAATCAGATGACAAAAAGTGATGTCATCCAAGCTAACCCAGCAGTAATATTTGATATTAATTTAAGAACGATGATCTCAGAGAGAGACTGTGCATTTTGTATTTTGTCTTTGACCTGGAAACATCCACTCATCATCACCATCTGCACTTGCCTTGCTGTAAGTAAGATTTAGGGCATATTATCTCTTTTTGATATAGCTAGGAATATAGTAAATATTAGTTTAGAAGTTTTCTGTATTTATTTGAGACTTTCCTGCAATGTTGTTTTAAAATATTTCCTGTGATTATGAACAATTAAATTACTGTGTTGATTTACTGAGTATTGTCTTGTTCTTTTATTATTTATTATTAAATACATTTGAACCTATCTTTGTGGCTGATATTTGTGAGACATATTTAAGCTCTTAGAGTACTTGCATATCTATTTGGTGACACTGTACATGCCACTCCAATAGCCTTGCTTGGTAAAACTACCATTTGGATTAATAGTAACATTACACAGTAAGATTGGACACCCTTTGTAAGGGCCTTATAGTAGCTGATAAGTAGGGGTTCTGGTGGCAGTGCTAACTATGTTATAGTCTGGGAAGAAGGGGCATAGCTAGTAAATCTGTGCCAGTCTTTTCTCAGGTGTGTGTGTGTGTGTGTGTGTGTGTGTGTGTGTGTGTGTGTGTGTGTGTGTGTGTGTGTGTGTGTGTGCATGTGTGTGTGTGTGTAAAACAAATCTCCAAGAGTGTGTGTGTCAGCTACTTGGGCAGGGACACAAAGCAATGGTTGGACAGAGTTAGAGAACTTGGCTTGGAACCCTGGCTAAGGTCTCAACTCTATAGCTGTGCCAGTGGGGAGTTTTATTGGGGATATGGAGAAAGAGGGAGAAACCAGACCCAGACTGACTGTGATCTCTGTGTGCTCTTAAGGGAAACTGCACTTTACTGATTATGTACTTGTCATCCTCCCACTGTATAAATCCCCTAGCTGTTGCCAGTGAAGATTGAGGCTCCTTGATTACTGGACCAGTACAGGGGCATCACATATTAATTGTATCTGCATCACATATTAATTCGTTGGCAGTGGTGGGACAGCTACATCACATATTAATTGGCTTGCAGTGGTGTGAATATTGAATTCCTGTAGCCTGTGTACAGTGGTCACTGAAGGTGTTTGTACGCTCAATCAGCCATGCAGTGAACAATCAGAATTTTGCAAAACAATTGTTTTATTTTTTGTTAGCTTAGTTAGTCAGGGAGAGCAGGCAAGTATGTCAGCAGAGGAGTAAGGCAAGCTGACAAAGAGCCAGTCAGCTGAGAAGTGCCAGACTAAAGGACTGGTGCATGCCAACCTAAGGCAGAAATTATTGTAGCTTTCGACACAGCTGCATCACAGACTAGTGACTAAGAGGACAACCAGGCTGGTCTTGGAGATGTACAACTCTTGGAAAAAGAAGCAGGAGAGAGTCCGAGACGTCTTTAGGCTGAGGAAAATGAGAAACTGAGATGTCTAGAGGCTGAGGAAAATGAGAAGCTGTGATGTCTAGAGGCAGAGGCAACAAAAGGAGATGCTGACTCTTCCCCAGTGTCATGGAGGTAATGGGGAAGGGAACAACTGAACCCCAGAAACAACAAAGGTCAGTAAATTTCTTCCACAATTTACAGAGGGGGATAATTTTGTTAGTTTCATTCATATGTTTGAAAGGGTATGTAAACAGTATAATGTTGACCGAGGGCTCTGGTTATGGTTCCTAACCCCCTTACTCCATGGTAAAGCTGTAAATACTATTTCTAAATTGTCTGGTACTGACTGCATAAATTATAATATTGCAAAAAACTGTCTTTTAGAATGCTTTAAGTTAATACCCGAAGCTTATATGAAAACGTTTTTGAGCATAGATGCAAAGCAGATGAAAGTGTGTGTGGAATATATTGCTGAAGTAATCACCTATTTTCATAGGTGGGTGAGTGGATGTCAGGTCACCACTTTTGAAGGGCTGGCAGTCCTTTTGTTGAGGGAACAAGCCCTTAGGACATTGCTTGAAGACATGAGAATCTAGTTAGCTGATAGACAATGCAGTGCTGTAGATGAGTTGGGGAAGAAGGGAGACCTATACCTAGCAAGCAGGGCAGCACTGCACAGAAAAGGGACACCCAGTGCTGCTCATGGGTCTAAGGGAACTACTTGCTTGGGCAGTCTACTCCAGTCAGAGCTTTAGGAGGGACCCCATTCCAAATACATTTGGCTAGGGTTCACCTTGACTGGGAGGGTGGGAAAGGAAGCCAGCAAGTAGGTGTGTTCGATGATATCCCGGCAGATGTCCTGATAGGGAATGATTTTGATAATGCAGTACCATGTGTGCATGCAGTTATACTCAGGCTTGGAGACAAGCATGTGGGTCTGGTAGCCTAAGGAAGACCCAGACAGAATGCACACTTGCAGCCAGGATTGGTGAGGTGGTTACTTCAGGGAGGGAGATACCCTGTAGCAGTGAGACTGAAAGTGATGCAACAGCTGCTTGTGGGTACTGATGTTCCCTTGGACAGAGTGACTGCAAGAGCAGAGGTGAGTAGTAGTACCCAGACTGACAGTGAGGCACCGCTGTTAGAGGATAGTAGACTTCCTGTGGAAGGGGAGCTGGGAAGGGTTACCAAGAGAAAGTTGAGACAGGCTCAGCTGTCAGACCCTACATTACAAGGCCTGAGGGAGGTAGATAGTGAGGCAGCTGATTTTCAAGGGAAAGGAATCTGTACACTAGGACAAAGGGTTACTGTATACTGGACCCTGAGGCAGGGCTAGAAGGTGAGAAAATACAGCAGTTGGTAGTGCACAGAGCCTACCATCTGGCACTTCTAGCCATAGCCCTTGAAATTCCCCTTGCAGGTCATATGGGCATAAAACATACAAAGAGACATATTATGGAGAACTTTTATTGGCCTTGGATTCCCAGAGGTGTAGCAGGGTAATGCAGGACCTGTGAGCAGTGTCAAAAGGTAGGCAAGGCAGAAGACAAGGTGAAAGCTCCTTTGATACCTTTGCCTGTGATTGAGGAGCCATTTCAGAGGGTAGCTATGGATATTGTGGGGCCTCTGAGTACCTCAAGCTCCACATGGAAAAAGTATATCCTGGTGGTAGTAGAATATGCTACCAGATACCCTGAAGCGGTGGCACTGTCCTCCATTGAGGCAGAAAAAGGTGGCAAATGCTTTCTTAGAGATTTTCTGCAGGGTAGGTTTCCCAAAAGAAATACTGACCGACAGAAGTGACAATTTCATGTCAGACCTACTGGCTTGTCTGTGGAAGTACTGTCCCAGACTAATGGTCTTATTGAGAGGTTAAACTCTACACTCAAGACAATGCTATGGGCATTTGCAGACCAGTTTAAGATGGAGTGGGACAAATATTTGCTCCATCTGTTGTTTGCTCACAGAGAAGTGCCCCAGGAATCCACAGGTTTTTCATCTTTTGATTTGCTGTATGGGTATAGGGCGAGGGGATCTATAGATTTGATTCTAGATGAGTGGGAGGGTGAGTGTGAATCTCACAAGGAGTCTGTTGTGGCATATGTCCTAAACCTCAGGACAAGGCTCAAGGAACTCATGGGATTGGTCCAGGAAAACCTGGCAGAAGCCCAGTAGCAGAAAAGGTCTGGTATGACAGGAATGCTCCAGCTAGAGAGTATGCTGTAGGGCAGCAGGTAATGGTTCGCATTCCTGTCAGATGCAACAAGCTACAGGCAGCTTGCGAGAGACCCTACAAGGTGGTAAGGAAGGCCAGTGATGTTAACTACATGGTAGAACTGCTAGGTAGGAGGAAGGGGTACAAACTGTACCATGTTAATATGATGAAACTTTGGGAGGTCCTTGTGCTAAGTATTTGCAGGACAAGGAGGGGGATCTATGGCTGCAGGGAGCCAGCCAGCCAACTCCCAAATTATTATGGTGGAGCCCCAGGTTGCAGGTATCTGATGGGACAGTGCAGCACTGTACTGGGGTCAGCAATGCCAAGGCAGCTGGAATCTCAAGACAGGGAATGGGGTAAGGTATCCCCAGATAGTCAACCCTCTCAAGCAACATATCTCAAGGGTCACTTGAAAAACTAGCTTGAGTTTTTTTTTTTTTTTGGGGGGGGGGAAGTGTGACACAAGGGAAATACTGCCAGCCCACCTACCTGGAATTTTGTAAATAATTATGTGTCATTTGAGAATATTAATATGATTTCTTATATAGAAATGTAACAAAAGGAGAGACTGCCAGCAAGGCTATCTGGAATATTGTAAATAGTTATATGTCATTTGTGAATACCAGCATGATGAAATTGCTTGTGTTACCGAATGCATTAGAACTATATGTTATGTGTATATTAAAGTACTGGTACAGAAGTGTGTGCTGAACAGGGTTTGTACAGTACTGAGCTTCAAGGATGTGTCCACAGTGTACCCTACTGGAAGAGAACAGAAATGTTTGTAAACTATATACCTGTGCAAATGTATGTTTTAACAGTAGAAGCTGGAACATACAGAGCTAACTTGCAAAACCTCAAGAAAATAAGTGGAAATTAAATTGTTTTATGACTGTGTTATAAAGGTTAGTTTCAGTGCAGCAAGGAGGCAGGATGTCTAGAAGTAGGGTGCCTTCTGCGTTGTTTTGTAAGTGTTTTATTGTTTTATGTATTCTAGCAACTGCAAACATCTGAAGGCTATATATTTTCACAAGGATATGTCAAATGCTACAGTGGGTGGTTTAGCTTGGGAACTTAAGTCAGGTGACAAAAAGTGATGTCATCCAAGCTAACCTAGCAATAATATTTGATATTAATTTAAGAACTCTGTCAGAGAGAGACTATGCATTTTGTATTTTGTCTTTGACCTGGAAAAATCCCAGTCACCAATCACCATCTGTAATTGCCTTGCTGTAAGTAAGATTTAGGGCATATGGAATATAGTAAATATTAGTTTAGATGTTTTCTGTATTTATTTGAGACTTTCCTGCAATGCTGTTTTAAAATATTTCCTGGGATTTTGAACTCTGATGTTATTGTGTTGATTTACTGAATATTGTCTTGTTCTTTTATTATTTGTTATTAAATATATTTAAACCTATCTTTGTTGCTGATATTTGTGGACATATTTAAGCTCTTAGAGTAATTGTCTATCTATATGGTGACACTATACAGGCCACTCCAATAGCCTTGTTTGGTCAGACTGCCATTTGGATTAATAGTAACATTACACAGTAGGATTGGACACCCTTTGTAAGGGCCTTATAGTAGCTGATAAGTAGGGGTTCTGGTGGCAGTGATAACTACCTTATGGTCTGGGCAGAAGGGAGCATAGCTAGTAAACCTGTGTCAACCTTTCCCAGGTGTGTGTGTGTGTGTGTGTGTGTGTGTGTGTGTGTGTGTGTGTGTGTGTAAAACAAATCTACAGGAGTGTGTGTGTCAGCTACTTGAGCAGGGACACGAAGCACTGGTTGGACAGAGAGTGTGTTAGAGGACTTGGCTTGGAACACTGGCTAAGGTCTCAACTCTATAGCTGTGCCAGTGGGGAGACTTATTGGGGATCTGGAGAAAGAGGGAGAAACCAGCCCCAGACTGACTGTGATCTCTGTGTATTCTTAAGAGAAACTGCACTTTACTGTGTGTGTACTTGTCATCCTCCCAGTGTGTACATCCCCTAGCTGTTGCCAGTGGTGAAGATTGAGGCTCCTTGTTTACTGGGCCAATGCAGGGGCATCATATATTAATTGTATCCACATCACATATTAATTGGTTGGCAGTGGTGGGATAGCCACATCACATATTAATTGACTTGTAGTGGTGTGGATATTGAATTCCTATAGCCTGTGTACAGTGGTTACTGAAAGTATTTGCACTCTCAGTCAGCCCTACAGTGAACATTCAGAGCTTCACATCACGATTGTTTTTTTTTTTTTTTTTTTTTTTAAGCTTAGTTAGTCAGGGAGCGCAGGCAAGACAGTGTTAGAGGACCATTAATACCATTATAGGCTATATAGTTGACAACAGTTCTGCTATCTGCTCTACAGGTTTGTCTTTTATTTATGTGTAAAAGTGCCCTGTACCTGCTGTAGCATGTACATACCTCTCAAGCTATCTGCATGGGACAGTATGGACCAAGCAGTAGCAACTGCAGGTACACAAGTACACAGACCACTTGCACATCAGGTGTACCTATATAGCTACCAACGTGTACTGTGGGCTGATGTAGTGTTACTTTGCTATTTACATAATCATGTCAATTATACACTTGTGACAGAGGGATTTCCCAACAGTAATTACCTTCTGTGACAGAGTGACACTTGAGAGTCATGTATGTGTATAGTGCAGACATTAAACAACTATCATGCCTTGCTTGGCAGGCATGGGATAGAATGTAATAGCAGTGACTGCAGAGGACATCTGCAGTAAATGTATTAATTGACTGCAGCAACCTTTAACACACACTCCAGGCATGCAGCCATACCAAAGTTTACCCATTTTTATTTCTTTTCTTTTCTTTTATTATTATTATACTTGTTTCCTGTATTTTATGCTGCATTTTCTCATTCCTGGTAATGATTTTAACAGTCTGTGACATGTAAACACAAAATAATGTACTCATAATATAGGACACCTCAGACATTTACCTATAGTTCCTGTGGAGAGAACATCTGAAAACATTACGTGACTGATACTGTAATATTTAGATCCACATAGCACCTGGACTGTGTGTGGCAAAAATGTACTTCATACACAGCATTTAGCAATCTGAGCTACTGGGTCACTGCTGATTACTGACTGACTGATATTTGCCTACAGCTCACCTGGAAACAAAATATGAACTAGTAATAGTACTACAGTTTTATACTAGACTGCAGTGACAATTGAACACACATGCATGTCATTCAAGCATGACAGAGATACTAGCTAAAGTATACATTACTACATAGAATGCAGGTGTACACAACACATTGTTAGTGTGTTGAAATATTTGTGAAGTCAACAACCAATATCCAATTATGGGTTATTATTTGCAGTCTACAACTAGTACACAGTTATACCTGACTGCAACCCTGTATCTCACAGCCTGAATTCTTATAGCTGGCATGCAATGGTGAAAACAAGACAATCATGATGTAAACGATTTACCTTGGTGTTATTGCTATTGGTCCATGTGTCATTGCAGACCAGTTGTCATAAGTCATTTCTTACAAAACAACTCTGAACCTACACTTATTGCACAACAGACTTTATTAGATATACCTTCATGCAGGTACAGATATTACTTCCTGTTTTTATTGCAGAACAGTTGTAATAATTGATTTCTTGCAAAAACCGCCCTACTTCCACAGTCATTGCACAACAGACTTTATTAGCGATACCTTCGATCAGTTACTAGTATAATTTCATGTTTTTATTGCACAACAGTTGTCATTATGCAGGTATTGCAATACAACTGTAATTCCAAAGTTAATGCACTAGAAACTTTATTGCATATACTTAATTACGGTTAATGCTTTAGTCTTCCCTGCTTATGGCACTACAGTTGGCAGTATGCACTTCTTGCAGTACAGGTGTAAGTCCACATTCATTGCAATACAATCTTTACTGTATATACCTAATCACAGTTAATGCTTTACTCTTTCTTGCTTATTTGACTATAGAGAGCAAAATACATCTGCACTCACCACACTCACTGTGCAACCTGGCCAAGCACCTGGCAAGCACCTCGATGTTGTGAGTCCTCTCCTCTGCAGCTGTTGGGAGAGCAGCATACCATTATGCATACCAGTTTAGCAAACATTCAAGATTAGATATTGGTGAAACACAGGTAATAGTGCTTACATGCATGTGGGACATTCCCAGCCTGAAATTCTTGGACCTAGGTATCCAAGAGACCACCCTTCTATCTTTTCAGATCGTCATGGTGGTGACGACACTGCTCACCTGTGCGGGGGATACCAGTTGCACTGGTGAAGTCCCTTGTCAGCTGGTCCCAAGCCTCCACTTTGCAGTCTGAGCCCTGGTAATCTCCCTCATGGTTTTTGACAAGGATTCTGACCATGACCCTGGACTCCTGAATGCCCCACCGCTGCACCTGAAAGCGTGACCCCTCTCCAATGCCTGCCATTATATCCTTCAGAGACAGAACTCCAAAAGATTGTGCTGTATTCCCACCTACTGGGCTTACTATAGCCTGCTTACTCACCCTTACATGCCACTGGGTAATATTCAGAAATGAGGTACGGTGCTTAGCACTTCACAAACCAGTGTGGCTGAGCTAAGCAGTGCGAAAACTGGAATACACCAAATGCATGGCATTGCTTAGCAGTGTGCAAACCAGCTAAGTGATGCTAAGCAGTGCATAAATGTTAACCACCGTTATTTTGTTTATGCAGTGCTTAGCAGGTCTTAGCAGTGCTTAGCTGAGTGCAGCAGGCCAGTATTTAAAAGTAATTTGCATAATTGCTATTTCAAACAAAAATGCTAACTTGCTGTTCCATGTATTCAAACCCTGCACTTACTGCACATGAGGCCATAACTCTACCCATTTAGCTACGTGGATATGTGGAATGTTGCTATACCTTTACATATACCTCTGAGCTACCTTTAAGCAGTGCTGAGCACCACACCACGCCATGCAAACCTGCTCAGCTACGATTAAATTTGGCCTTTACAGAACTAATTAAATATATCCATTTTCTATTTTTAGATCTCTGTCAGGTGTCTCGGTACCACTTAGCATTACTGCCCTCTGTGCCTTGCAAACATGCTTTTTAAAAATAAATAAATAAATTACATTGCTATAATACAGTTGGACAGTGCAGGGAGTGTGTTACTCATCTGCAAACACAGTTAGCACCACACTCCCCATACTGATTTAGTAACCATGTTCCACTGCTCTCCCTCGGCAATGCACAATGATTAATATGCATGGCTCGCTGCCAAGAGGGAAGCGTATATACAGACACAATAATATTCTGTGTCGGCTCTACACTATGCCTACATGGATTTTATTAAGTGTAAGGGTTTGTTATTTATTTCTGAACTTTAACATTTGGTGCCTTAAGACTCGGATTCTGAACTTTGGTATTGCTGCAGGCCAGTGTGGAATAAATTACAAGGGACCAGGACAGAAATTTATTCTGTGAATTCCACACTGCTTTGTATGGAATGGTCAGAGATTTAGATACTTAACTATTCAGGGTGTGCAAACATGCTAGACTAAAAATGGAGGAATTGGATTTATGAAAAATGTTTTTTTCCTCTCTTAGATATTTGTAGTTAAAAGAGTGGAGTGAGTAAATAATTGTTTTGTTGAATGACTGAGTTTGCTTGTTAGGTAGATGTAAAGTAATAGTGGGAGGACCCCATAGGAAATAAGGAAAAGTTTATTAATGTGCATCCGTATACAACAAAAGAGAAAATTAGCACAAGGAGGCGCCTTGTGTTGAGGCGATGCCCTCAAGACTAACAGGTAAGAAGCATGAGAGATGTTTTGTGTTGTTTAATGGATGAGTGAAAAGAAAGATAGAGAGAAAGAAAAAAGAGATATTAAAGTTAAATCAAGTTGCTGAGACATAGGTCTTTGTGTGGATAAATCAGGTTCATGAGCCTATAGCATGTTGGACCATAGGTATGGGTGTGCTGGTAATCAACTTTATGAGCCCATAGCATGTTGATATATAGGTGTGACTGTGTGAAAGTACACTCAGAGTGTCAAAAAAAGTGGTCAGTTCTGGACACAGTACCTATCCACCCCATTATCCCAATCACAGTGCCGGAGGTGTAAATTTTGAGCTTGTGATGGGACAAAAGCAATGGGGTGCTGTGAAAAAGGCTGATTGAAACCCTTCCTTTGTCATTGCATAACAACAGAATCCCTACCCTTTCCTCCCTGAATGGTGTGTGAATTGATATAGTCATTTTTCTTTTCTGAATTACCAGACTCCAAGATCTTCAAGGTAAGCCTTAATAGGGAAAATGGGAACAAAGTTAAGCAGACAGGATCAACCTGCATATTTTATGTATCATAGTTATAAAAAGAAAAGTTTTATTTGAACGAGTGGTTTCAGTTTACTAAAAAATGCTCTGGTGAAGTATTTCCATGAAATGGAACCCATGATAAAAATAAATTAGAGAATTTGAAGTGTATTTTGCAAAAGGAAAAAAAAAAACAACAAGGTTAGTGGGGAACAATGGGCAGTATTTTATTCTTCGCATACTGAAGCTCTTAAAAAGGAATCAGCATTAAAAGGATTACAGGATACTAATAAGAAGTTGCTAAACAGGTAAAAGAGGTCAAGAAGGCATTACACACTAGTAAAAAGGGATCCCTTTATCCTGTCTTGGGAGGTCTGGAAGAAAATGAGGATTGCTAAAAAGCAAAAAACTTTAGAAGAGGATGATAATCCTCCTGTAGCTAATGCACCCCCATATTCACTGGTACAGGTGTCTCATGGGAAAAAATCTGCTGTTTCTCAGACCCCTGCATTTCGGCAACTGTACAGTCGACACCAGGTCAGAGTGGTACTGTTACATCACAGCCTAGTTCTCTTGTTCATCCCTCATCTTCAGAACAGGCATCTGCAGTCAGGAAGGTTTCGTCTTCTTCTTCTCCCTCTCATTTCCAACAAGCCTCTATCTGTCCAACAGAAGCACTAGCATTTGATACACCCATAGCCCACCATGCACACTCACATGATGGACTATGACAAGAGGTTGTTGCCTCTAAAGAGGATCTTTTGGCAACTCTTCGAGAAATATTAGGGGCTAGTTACAGAGAGGTTGTTCATTGCCCTTGGACCCTGCTGAATTGCATACTCTCTCCAAAAGTTTTCCAAATATTAGAGAAGATCCGTTAAGGTTTAAGGAGGAATTAAAAGCTAGAATAGATTGTTATAACCCTACTTTGACAGATTTAAACCAGCTGCTTTGGGTAGTCGCTTCTGATAAACTAAGAAAAGAGTTACTTAAAAAGGCTGAAATAAAAGATTTTACTCTCACAGGGAATGCACTAATAGACAAAAGGACAGCATTGTTAAATAAAATTACAGGAGTGTGTCAAGTTAGGACAGATTGGTCTAAGATACAGGCATGTAAGCAAAATAAGGGGGAAGGTCCTGCAGGTTATTTAAGTCTTCTTAAAGCAGTGTTTGCTAGACATTCAGGGATACTATATTAGATCCAGAAAAACAAACTAAGCCAGATATTGCAGCTGCTTTAATGCAGGGTCTGCAAGCCTCTGTACAAAATCAAATAATGCAAGTGTTTATAGACTAGCAGAGAAAGGACTTTGAATCCTTATTAAATGCTGCAAACCACTGTACTGAGTATCAGGAAAAATAGAAAAAGGATACTGAGGATAAGCTGTTAACTTTGCAGATAAGACCGTTAGAAGCCCCAAGGGGACAAAACAAAGGCAGGGGAAGGGGGAGAGAAATTGCTAGAGGGTTTAGTAAATGTGTTGGTCTGGAGTAACAAGGTGCAGCTGGTTGGCAACAGTAAGCTGGCAGTTCCCCCTCCAGCCTCATCTGATGGATCTTTCTTCAGTTGTGGTGAAGCAGGACATTGGAGGGGAGAATGCCCACGCCCACATAAGCAAATGCAGAGTCCAAGATACCTGAATTGAATTGCAGCAGAATTATAACAATGCTGCATTTCCTCCGCCACCTCCTCAAATTGGAAGAAGTCAGGAATCACCGTACTATGTCAGAATAATAAAACAAGAGATAAATCTTAATCCTCTGCTCCCAATAGAGCAAAAGGGACCTTATGTTAAGGTAGAAATAAATTAAAAAAATTCCTTTCCTGGTGGGCACTAGAACGACTAGGTCTGTATTAAAGGTTACCTCAGATCGTCAGATACCAGTATCAAAACATTCATGTTTTAGAACGTATACCCATTTCTTTAGGACCAATTGAAGAAAGGCATTCTTTCCTTTTGAGTACTTCTGCACTGGTAAATTTGTTAGGGAGAGACTTGTTATGCAAACTGAGTTGTACTATTTACTGTACACCAGAAAGGGTGTTTGGATGTCCCAACAAAATCAGAGGGGGAAGAATTAGCAGTCTTAGCAGAAGCTAAGGAACAGCCTGTTGAAGGCCTACAGACAGCTAAAAAAACTGCTGCTAAACATGCTAATGAAGTAGGTATATTAAAATCTGATGAACCAGTAAAAATAAAATTGAATCATTCTGAACCTCTCCCTAGAGTTCCACTGTATCCACTGAAACCAGAAGCAGAGCAGGGAATCGAACCTGTAATTCAGTTCTTAATACAACAAGGAATAATAGTACCAACTAAAAACCCTTCCAATACTCAGATTCACCCTGTAGAGAAACAAGGAAAGAATACTTATAGGTTTGTGCAAGATTTGAGGGCTGTAAACAATGCAGTATTACCAACGTTTCCTGTGGCTTCAAATCCAGCAACAATACTGAGTTGCATATCACCTATAGCAAAATAAGTTTTGTGATAGATTTCTGTTCACCATTCCTTTCTATATCTATCCACCCTGAAAGTCAGTTTCTGTTTACCTTTACTTATAAGGGACAACAGTATACATGGACATGGTTACCACAGAGATACACTAAATCACCTTCATTATTTTCTCAAATTCTAAAAAAAGATTTGGAAACTGTGACAATTCCAGGTGGACCTGCGTTAGTGTAATATGTAGATGATTTACTAATTGCATCTAATTATTTTCAGCAGTGTCAGAAGAATACAATATATCTTAACTATCCTTGCAGAAAAAGGACATAAGGTGTTGACAGAAGTGTTATAGCTGTGGTCATCTCAGGTACATTATTTTAGTTATCTGATATCCAAGGGTAGCAGGCAGATGTTACCATCTCATATTGAGGTAATAGCTAAAGCCCCATGTCCAACTACTCAGCGTCAGCTTAGATATGACAGGATATTGCAGACAGTGGATTTCTAACTATGCAAAAATTGCTAAACCTTTGACAAATCTTTTAAAACAGGATACACCAGAGCCCCTCCCTTGGGATAGTAAAGAGGAAAATTCATTTCAGAATTTAAAGCAAGTTTTAGCTACTGACCCAGCTTTAGGGTTACTGGATTATGAACATAATTTCATTTTATTTTGTCATGAAAGAAATGCATTTGCTCAGGGAGTGCTTGCACAGAAACATGGAGACAACTATCGTCCATCAGCTTATTGTAGTACAGCACTTGATTCTGTTGCAAAGGAATTTCTACCATGTTTAAGGCCGGTGGCCACTGCCGCCATTCTAGTCAATCTTGCACAATCACTGGTGCTCGGACATAATCTTACAGTAACCATCCCTCATTCTGCATCATCTCTCTTGCTTAAAATGAAAACTCAAACCCTGTCAACTGCACACCTAAGTAAATATGTACTTATTCTTCTTTCTGATCCATCTATTTTCCTCATACATCTTTGTTACTTACTGCTGAGGTTGGTGAAGAGCGTGTGTGTGTGTGTGTGTGTGTGTGTGTGTGTGTGTGTGTGTGTGTGTGTGTGTGTGTGTGTGTGTGTGTGTGTGTGTGTGTGTGTAATTTTCTGCTTTTTCCTAGAAATGACTTAAAGGACACTCCTATACTCAGTGCTGAGCTAGACTTATTTGTGGATGGTTCTTGTGGAAGAGATCAAAATGGAAATCTTCAGCTTGCAACCACAAATCGTGGAGACAAATGTTATGGCAGAAATGGAACTGTAGCAGTGGACACCAGCAAATGCAATGACACTAGACATTAAAATGTTTTGAACTCTTTACACTTAAAAAGCTATGACTGGGGGTGTGAAATAGGCATGATAGAGGGTCATTACTACATTTGTGGTGATCGTGTCTACCCATGGCTGCCTACAAACTGGTATGGATTTTGTTTTCAGAGCTATATCACTTATGTTATTCAACATTTCGAGAACTCTCTAGCAGGCAGACTGAGAAATAAATTGGCAATTCACTGGGCAGAGCAAGTATTTTCAGTCTTTACTCCTGGGTATGGAGTGCAAAGGAGAATTCTCAGTCACCATGCTTGCTCAAATTCTTCAGGAGGTAGCAAAACATATTTCACATCACATCAGGATGGCAAGTCAAAAATGACTGGTCTGAACTGTGGTATTACAAAATCGGCTGGCAGCCGACATAATGTTAGCTGCCGGGGGGGGGGGGGTCATCTGCCCTAATAGGAAGTCATTGTTGTTCCCATATTAGTGACTATCATAATAAACAAGAAAAGTTAGCCAGTTTCATGGAGCAAGGAGCCAATGATCTGGACAATACATCTAAACAGTGGTCACTTTCTGGATGGTTGGGCATTGCATTTGGTAACCTGGGAACTAGTATATTACAAGATATCATTACAATAACTGGTAGTATTCTAAAGGCTCTCTTTCAGATTTTCCCAGTTAGGGGTCACCACAGCGGAACTCCGGTCTGCTAATGATTGGCAGTAGATTTTTACGTGCCGAGTTGCCAGCCCTGATGCACAACCTTCAACGAAGGTAAGCCCATTCACGCATGTCTCCACACAGAAGACACTCTAGCTGAGAATCGAACAGGACAACGTCTTACTGTGAGGTGACAACGCTACCGCAGCACCACCACCGCAGTTTCAAAATATAATTGTGGATGACACTCATAGTGTCAGAGAGTAGACTGTTATGGAATTTAATCAAGTCTTATGTTTATTCTTCACAAAATGGATATTAACGTGTAGTTTCTTCACAAATGAGTCAAACAAAATGTTTATAATATGTTAATGTTAAAATCAAAATGAAAAATAGACACATGATTATGCAAGATATAGTTTGGCATAAATACTAACTTTATATTTCATGTGTCTTACAATTAATTGTAGTCTCTCTGTACTCAAAGATAGTTGAAGGCAAAGTGCTAAGGGAGTTAAGGGATGTTTAAAAGTGTCAGGTAGCCATAGAAACCAGACTAATCAACAGTAGGCTCTGACCTTCTCAGGCTGGGGAATGAGTCTTTGCAAAGATGTCTGTGAGATAGGGTGCACTGGTAATGAATGTTACAAAGTTGCAAGCCAATAAATCTTAAGCACAGGTGGTTTATGTTTTAAAAGGCATATTGTCAAATATTCACGTGAATATCTAAGCGAGGGTGTAAACTATTAAAACAATTTATTATTTGTTAAAATCTGTGTTATGTCAAAGTTCTGCATACATGAAAGTGACAAGAAGTATCTAAATAAAGAATTTTACTTTATTCTTTGAGACTGATCTGAAAATTTTAGTAAGCAGTTTCCCAGCACTATTTATGGAATAAACAAGTACTTTGCACATCCTGAAGCATTATTCTTGACTCAGGACTAAAAGGTAAAACTCTGTTATTTCTGAATTTTAACATATTGTATCATATCATTCAGTTTTATAGGTATTTATAGTGTATAGGAATACAGGTAGGTGAAGAACTTTATCCAGTGTAGTGATGGCAGATACATTTAACTTCTTTTTGTATGTGATCATTTAGAGCTGATTCATATTGTTAAAATGTTAGATTGTTTTTTTACCTCATTGGGGAGGTGGTTCCATATTACTGATCCTAGCCTAGAGAAAGCTTTTTCACCTATTGCAGTTTTGAATTTTGGGCAAGTTATGGGGTAGGGGGTTGGTTGTTTCTTAGTAAGCAAGTTTGTTCCCTGGTAAAAATGATTATTAAAAGGGGTCAACAGCAATGGTTAAGTATTTTAAATAACAAGGTTGCATGTAGCAGTGTGGGTCTTCATGTAATGGACAGCCACTTAAGGTTTTGTAGTAAATCACAGTGATGCATTCTTGCATCTGCTATTTGTAGTTTTGGAGTGTTGTGTTGGGACTATAGGCATACTAGGTGTAGTCTATATTCAAGGTTTGGAAATAAGACATTTTTGGCTAAAGCTTTTCTAGCAATAGAAGACAGTGGGTGAGAGATGTAGTAGCAGAGTTTGAGGTGGGATAGGACTTTGGTGATGTTATTTTCAGTGTGTAGGAAGGATGCAAGGTTAGACCTAGGTACTTTTGGTGGTTTATATAAAAAACAGTTGTTCCACACAATGGAGCTGAAACACAGAGAGTAATCCTTTTATTGTATTGGGTAAGCGCTTTTACGGATAAAATTCCGCTTCTTCAGACCATATAAATTAACTTCACGCACATCTACTTAAATATAAAATTCAAAAACGTGACCAATCAATTAACCTATACTAATTACCTTAAAGATATAACAAATAAAAAAAAAAATCAATACTGCTAAGAACAAATACATACAAAAAATGTATGAAAAAACCTGACAGTTTAAAACTCTAAGTCTGTGAGATACAGTACAATAAAAGGATTACTTTCTGTGTTTCAGCTCCGTTGTGTGGAACAACTGTTTTTTTATATAATTCCTTTTGCTGGAGTTCCTACATCTGCGTGGAGGTTATCTGTGTCTTGGTTACCTTTGGTGGTTTGTATGAGGTATGCTATTTCCTGTAAGGTCATTGAGTAGTACTGGTGGGAAGCAGGCAAGTTTTTTGGGTATAGCAAACAATGTTTGTTTTCTTTAGGTTTAATAGTAGCTTATTATGCAGACAGTTGGATAATTTTAAACACTTTTACTGCAGGTGAATTTGAAGATGTTGATGTATTTTATTATATTCACTTATAAGAATGTCATCAGTACACATTATAAGATTGAGGCTAAGTCTAAGGAAATGTCATTAATAAATAGGGAGAAAAGGCATAATACAGATAATTGAGGATCCTTTTACTAGTCAGTCATAGTAAAAGCTTACACTGGTATAAAAATATTTTTAAAATAAAATCAATATAATTGCAGGTCTGAAATGGATAAGCAGGTATTGAGAAATGAATGATTTATTTAGCATGTCTTGGGGAGATAGCAGGTAACTAAAATCCATAAGAAAAAAAAAACACAAGGAGAACAAACAAACTCTACACCACAAAGACAGAAAAAAAAGAAGTGAATAAACTAAAGAACCTGAAATTGTAAGGCACAAACCTTAGGCACTAAACAAACATCTTATTTTCCACCTTAAACCCACCTGTGCCTTTAGCATCTGCAGGTACTCTACACTGTTTCTGTGTAAATTTCTGTTTTCTGAATTACCTCACTCATGACTGTATAAAAGCAGTCTCCTCATAAATCATATCTTCAAGGAAAATTCTCCTTATTGGTTTAAAAAGCAAGTACTCCTCTCAAGTGTGTTCACTGATGCAGTTTTGTATGAGTATACACTCACACACACACACACACACACACACACACACACACACTTACTCACTCAGAGATGTACATTTTTTTATCCAATAATAGGCTCTATGAAATGCATGCTAACATCAAAAATACTGAGCAGCTGTTAAGAAAGGTATATAATGCACTATCTGTTTGTTCCTGGAGTACCTAAAGTAGCTTCCAATAATGGGTGTGTGTGGGAGGCCTCCTGGTAATGATTATATCTAAAAATACTGACTGCCAATGGAGATTATACACTCTATGAAGTCTGGAACCGGAAGTTACAAAAAGAAAATTTAACACTGAAAATAGCTGACAGACTAGGAGTACAATCTGTAAAAAAAGTGTTCATCAGACTTAGTTCACAGTTTTTAATTTCAGAAAAAAATGTACAGTCTCAGAGCTGTATTGTGAGATGTTTCATTTTTAACAATGAGATTGCTGAAAACACATTACCAAAACCACAAAAATCAAATCAATTTGTACATAGCAGGAACCTTTCAATTTCACTGCTTCTCACTTACTTCCGATTATTAAAATTTTATTAAATTTCATTAAAATGTGTTCCAGGAGTTGGCGAGTAAGATGCCTTCTCAGCCTTTACTTCTTCCTGTGCAAAAACAATCACAGCATGCAAAATGGCAGCAGCTAGCTCAGGGTTAATAACTGAATGAATCTAGTAGTTCTCTTGCTTAATTGGGTCTACTTTAATTAACCAAAAGCTGATTCCAGCGAATGCAAATCCATCGACACATATACATCGAACCGCGAAGTAAGCGAACTAACAAAACCACAAAACTCAAAATACTGATTTGTCATACTCGGCCAACCCCACTGCCCAAAACACACTACCCACCCAAACAAAATAAATAAACCACAAACATACACCAACCAAAACCCTACTTCTAACCCTACACTAAACCCCACATACACCACTATCTATGCACTCTCCTTAACCCCACCCTAACCCTAAGGTCCGTAACTACCACACACTTACCCTACAGAGCTATACCCAAACAAAATAAATGAACCACACACATACACTAACCAAACCCCTACCTCAAACCCTACACTAAATGTTAAATACATTACCTATCTATGCACTTACCTTAACCCGCACCCTAATGTTCGTAACTGTCACACACTTACCTTACAGATCTGTAGCTCAGACGGGCCAACCAAAGCACTTCCACATTTCAAATTTCACGGTAATTTCACAGTTTTGTGAGTTCGCTTATTTCGCGGTTTGATGAATTTGTGTCAATGGATTTGCATTCGCTGGAATCAGCTTTTGGTTAATTAAAGTATACCCGCTTGATTATGGGATGCATACATGTTTATGAAACAATTTCAGCTGGCTGGCATTATTTACTGATGTGCCTAAATAATGATTTAAATGATAATGTAGTCAGCACTCAGCAGGTACGCCTTTGGACTAACTTCTCCCACTTATATATGGTCACAGTCATGACTCCAATGACATCATCACACTGCTGATATGTGGTGATGGGGTAAACTGAGGCTCAGAAATCATAATTTAAAGAGGCCACAAAGAAATTTGTGGCATGCTGCTACTCTTAGATAAAAATCAGACTTTTCTGACAAATTCAGGACAGTTGAGAGGTATGGGAGTGAGTGACCACTGTTGATTTACTCATCTTGGGGGAGAGAGGTGGGCCTAGACTGGCTGTTACGTCTACTTAGCACAGGCTTGCCATGTACATGCTGACCTTGTGCATTTGCACTGGCTGGGGAGGTCTGCTTGTGGAGACATATCTTCACCCACAAGCAGCATGCAGTGGAGCTCAAGGGGGCTACTACAAGGTTTAGAAGCCCCATTTGCTGGTGGAAGTGGTGGTGGTGGTAGGTCACTTCACTGGACTTGGGAGCTAGCCCGAACCCTACCACCCGACTGTCACAGCAGGCAGAAGAAATGGGCTAATTAGGGCCTCTGGCCGGGAAATAAATGGGTCATGCAATTCTGGCCTAGCCTGGGGATACCTATGCTGCATCCCTAATGGAATGCATGGGAAGACTGGTTAAAAGGTAGTGGATTTAGCAAACAGGTATGTTGGTAGGAAGTTTGGTTGATAAAAAAATCGTCTGTCTTCCTGCTTAATCCAAAACCTTTCAGTGCAAATTGTATCATGACATCAAAAGGAGCAACACAACTCAAAGTAAAGCTGCTGAGATTAAGGACACAAACAGTTAATTCTTTACCTTCCCACACTGGTAGTCTGTGTAGAAGGAGCAGAGTTTGTTTACAGTATCAAGTGCAGTTCCAATGTCACAGTGGCAAGAACACTTCCATTAGCTGGTAAAGCAGGCTTCACAAATGAAGAAGGTTCTATTCCATCCCAGAAATATGCCAGCATAGGAAGTACTTGATGACACTAGGTTCCTTTCAACATACAATAGTTTATAAAGCAAATACAGCAGGGATGAATTATGCATTTATTTATTTAATCTGGGTTACGGGGCAGTGCACTGATCAAACTTAGTGTACTGCAGGCCCAGTCCAGATTTATAAAGAATGTATCAAACAGCAGATAACTCAGAAGCACAATTACACTGTTTTTTAGTTCTATAAGCAACACATCAAAACAAGAATCCCTTTTAGCTTTTTTTCTTTCTGCAACATAGCAAGGATCCCTTTTCCTTATAAAAAAACAAGATCACCTTTCAGCTCATTTTGCAGCATAGCACGGTCCCCCTTCCCTTTAATAAACGCCTAGCTTCCATTTACTATTTCCTATTGTTTAAACCTCTCTACATACTACACCCTGCTGGTTTAGGCCTTAAGTTTATGTATTAACTATTTCAGTGGAGGATCATATCTGGCATCTAAAATACTTTCTCTCAGATACCCAACTTATTAAGCACCCACCAGCTCAGACCCATGACTCAAGCAACCATGTTGGTCATGGTCTGAGTCCTATACCTGGCTAATGCTTCATTGAGGTTTTTTCTATTAGGGTTAGCATATTGCAGGGTTTAACGACTGCCTTGCCTTTATGTCAGTCTCATTGTCTGTTTGTCTTGTTTATGCCTTCTCCATTCTAAAGAACCACACCTTATGCACTTACTTGCTTTTGCAGGCCCCTAGTAATGCTCATAATCTATGCCTTTGCTGTGTTAATGCAAACCACAGAAATATCTGGGTATCCTTGCTCTCTTCCATCAACATAACAATCTATTTCCAAGCAGAATTGATCATATCAGTACCATCCTTGATGGAGCAGATTTAGCAGGTGAAATACCTGCCTTCAGCTGCCTAACCTATTGGCTTATCATGATTATATAGGATGCTGGAGAAAATACACACAGACTGAAACCACTTTATCTGAACACCATGCACATAACATCTCTTTCTGTAGTCTGGCATCTTAGTGTCTTGTGGGTATTTTTCAGTATACCACGTGAAATATAACCATTTTAGGACAGTAAGGGAGTTAGAGTTAATCCCAACAAGCAATGGATGTAAGGCAAGAAACAATCTTTGAAAGGATACCATTCATTGAAGGACACATGCATACAAACAGTTACGTAATTAAAGAATGAGCAGTAGGGTGATTTAGTGTCTCTTGTTTTACTGGGACATTTTGTAGCATCTTCCCTACATACACATTGGCACATCATTACAATGAATACTATAAGATTTCCATGCTATTATGTCTCATACACTTGAGCAATGGATTTTTAAGAGCAAGGGCATGCCTACAGCCATGTATAATTAAACATCCAGACATATTTACCCAAGTGTTATCAAGCATATTCCATGTAACTCCATGGTACACAAATTAATTTTGACGGGGCAACATTTTGCTCAATTTTAAACACATAAAGTTAAAAAGGTACAATTAAAACAGAAAAAAATTGGATCCATAGCTGCAAAGTTACTTCTACATGCTTGTTATATTAACAGCTAACTGAATTAAACACTTCTAATATAATAATGACTGCATTTTAGAATATATACTACAACTTTAATTACGCATTTAGGATATATGCCATAGAAAAAAAGTGTAGTTGCATATGTGAAGGAAGGTAGCAACAAAGAAGAAATGTTTGGCTATTCTGGGTGGGTTGGAAGAGTGGGGAAGGTTTGTTGTTGTTTTTTTTTTTCTGTAGCTCACTCCACAGTCTGCACTGTGAATCAAAACCTGCTACTCCATATAAATTCTGTACTAGGGTAAAGCTAAATCTCCACAAAGAAAGAAAGGATTTCTCCTACTTGAATTAACCAAACTGCAGCTGAACTTTAACATTTATCTGAACAAAATAGTCAGTACTGCAAACGTCCTTGTCTCTGCTATTCAGATTTATAACAGAAGATTTTTGCAGAGTATGCAAGCAGACACAATCACTCCCACAAAAGTGTCTAAACACACTCAGAGTGATGTACTTCATTGCGTTTAGTAGTACTTTTCTAGCACAGAAATCATTACTCATTTGAAAGGCTATGAATCAAATAAATGCATTCTCAAGTACTTTGTGGCAGTCAGCCACAACTGTAGTTCAGAAGTGCTTTCTACAGAGTAAAACTCATTTTGAATTACAAATACAGCAGTAGAGTAAGCTGTGGGAAGACTTTGTGGTCTGATTCCTTGTTTGTATTTTTTCAACATCCATCATCTTATCTATGACAGTGGCAGCAGATAAAAGATTCATTAAATTAAATGGTTCAAGTATACAATAAAACATTAGACTGCTGTTCATTGCTGGGACAGAGGTCTAAAACAAGTGAGAAAACACACATGCTAGTATAACTAATGTATGTGCTACTCAAAGATCAGAATAGTGACTACAGCCGGTGTGTAGCTTTTATACTCATAAACTGACAGACGTATGTGTGCGCAAGTGCACACGTGTACACACACACACACAAACTTATTTTGGAGCTTCCTGACCACTAGTAGTAATTATTCCTTTTCCTGACAATTTGGGCAGCAGAATGCTGTTCTCATAACAATAGTTAAAATGCCTTCAAACAAACCTTACTTTTGAGGATAAGGATACGCATATATTTTTTTATCCTAATTTACACAAATTGCCTTTAAAAAACTAACCATCCTGGGTAGTCTTTAAGTGATTTCCTCTGAAGACCTGAACTGGATACTTTTCTACTTTGTTCATCTGTTTGAAATACTGAAATAAAATTGCTTGCTTTACATTTTGGGACTCTGTAGACCTGAAAACCTGAGGTGCTATTGCCCAAATTCTACTTTTGGCTATTTCACAGCTTACCCTTACTTTTGCTTACAATGTCAGCTTTGTGGGTAACTGCAATTTTAAATAAATTTCAAATTTCAAACATCACATTTCATACAACTAGAAAATGTATCAGGTATACATTTGCCACTGCATATTGTTTTTGAAAATAATGTTATGTATTTTGTGTAATGGGATGTATAAGAATCTAATTTTAAAAGGTCTACCATATGTATCATGATTGTATTGTTACATACAGTGAACTCTCAGTTAACCGGCACCTATGGGGAGTAGATTCCGGATAACTAGTTTCTGGCTGCTTGCGAGTTACTATTGAAAATAAGCCTGACTAATACTGTACCTTATACTATTTGTTTGGTTTGACTTGTTCTCAGGTTGGGGAGAGAGGGAATGTATCCTCATCTTCCTTTTTAAAACTCTAAAGCTCTAAAAACATAAAGTATGTATTTGCAGGGAGATAACAGAAAGTGCAACATATGAAAATTGTACTGCATTTCTTCGATATATATTTGCCGGATGCTTGAGAGTGCTAGTTGCTTGAGTTCCCATTAACTGAGAGTTTACTGTATTTTATTTTAGGCTTTTTATCATAAGATTTGGTTGTCTATTGTTTGCTTATTCAATTCAGCAGTCTCTGAAGTACTGAAAAAGTCTGTTCTGTATAAACATGCAATGTTTGCTGTGTGCATAGAGGTGGGTACTATAGTCTGAAAATTAGCTCACTTGTTGAGTACAGTTCCAAAAATCCTGGCTACACCTGTTTTGGCTAAGGACCTACCACCCGTCTTGATTAAAGCAGGGCAGATAGCAAGAAGACCTTTTGACTCATTTGCACTGGCTAGGAAGTAGTTAGCTGCATTGCACTACATTGCATCGAATAGTTCTAGGGCTGTTGTAGCTAGTTTGTGTGATCTTGTTACCCTTGGGCTCCAAACCAGCCATTCTACATTAAGAGAGTTTATTCTGTACTCTTTTGACAGAAGTGTGCTGATCTGACTTCTGGTGGAAGGCTTATTTGTGCTTTTCTGATTGATAGCTTAAAACTTGTTCTTTGCTCTTATTTAAGCCTCTTGTTTGCATGGGCTTTGGCATATCTTCTCAGAGGTGCTCATAATTTGGTGACTTTGCTACAAAGAGCTGGCACTCTGCTTTCACCTGGAGTAATCCATTACTCAAAAGATGAAAATAAGTATTTTGTTGCACTTCTCTTGTTAATTGTGACTGTATTTTAGCAGTTCTTGTTATTTACTGTTTTTTCTACTCTTTACATCTTTACATAAAAAAATAAAATAATAATAATAAAACTGTACTGTCTACTACTGCGTTAAGTAGTTATTTGAACTGTATTACATTGTATTTGATAGTTCTAGGGCTGTTGTAGCTAGTCTGTGTGGTCTTCTTACACTTGCACTCCAAACCAGCCATTCTACATGAAGAATGTTTTTTCTGCATTGCTGTGACAGAAATGTGCTGATCTGACCTATCTGAGTTGGGGATTGCTGATAGATGGCTTATTGTGTACCTTCCTAACTGGGAGTTAGCTGAAAACTTGTTCCTCTTTCTCATATTTAAGCCTCGCTTTTGCACTAAACTGCTCTCCCTGCAGTGGCAGTTAGCAGTGCCCTGTATACAGGCAAACACATTGAAGCTGAAATTCCCATGGAATAACTTTCACTCACACTATGCCCAACCTCTTGTTGCTCTAGGAGCAAATAAGTTGTGCACTGAGCAACATCGCTTTGTGTGTTTTTGCTTTTGACTACACAAAGTAGACCTCCCCACTCATACTGTGTGCAACCAGCACAGTCCAGCCTAATCCTAATTTAACCCATTCCCTTCCCTGACTAAATCCACAGTAAGGATCATGGATGGGCAGTTTCCTAATATCTCTGTGGCCAGTCTGGTGGTCATGGACATCTAAAGCAATGTAGCAATTGTCTCAAGTATACTGACAACTATTTACTCTTGAAACAAGCAGATACTTTATGTATACTTTCACTTTGACGTTGGAGGCAAGACTCTCACATACAGACCAACTGAATGCCAGACAGGTTGTCAACACACACACACACACACACACACGTATCACTTTCCACACTAAATAAGGACATGACACATAAACAGACATATGCAGATGTACTAACTAGTAACTTACCAAAAGAACAGAGGCCTTGCAAATGGTGTCTACAGAAACCACTTACACACACAACAATGCAAAAAACAACCACAACACATAATCACACACACACACACACACACACACACACACACACACACACACACACACACACACACACACACACACACAAAAGTGTCTCAACAAATAAGCCTATAAGGCGTAACTCCACAAAACCCAACGTACTGGTCATAGGAGACTCTATAGTGAGATACACGGATGTTCTCCTCACCAGACTGGATAAGGACCAGGTAACGGTTAGCTGCCTGTCAGGTGCCAGATTCCATCAAGTCACTCAACCACAAGTGCCAGTATGACTCTGCCATAGTCCATGTGGGGATGAATGACTTCAGACATACCTCTCTGAACTATATGAAGAGAGACACAACTAAGCTCTCAGATTGTGTGTCAGAGGCAGGTATAAGCCTTGTCTTAAGCAGCATTCTACCTTCTCCAAGGATGACGGCACAATACAAACAAAAAATGATTGACTTTAACAATTGGCTTAGCTTCTGGTGTCAGTCTAAAGGGATGCAGTATCTGTCAGCCTGGGAAGACATGGGCAACAGTCTATGCTGCTTTGCAGAGATGGTTTGCACCTAACTCCTCTAGACTTTCAGATACTGGCAAAGGCATTAGTCACCCCAATTGTGCCTTTTTTTAGGCAGTGTCAAAATAACCAACCTTCCAACACAACAAAATCCTCTATAGATAAACTCAAGGTGCTGCTGCTTAATGTTAGGATTTTAAACAAGAAACTGCACTCTCTGGAAGCACTCCTCACCTTGGAAGGTGCTGACATCTGTGCAATCACTGAGACAAGGTTCAAATCTATGGAAAACACCTCAGCCATACAGGGCTACAACACCTTCCATACATTCAGACCACAAACTGAGCATGAAAGAAACAAAGGAGGAGGTCTATTTACCTTCACTAAGGATAAGTACACCTCAAGACTGGTCAGTTAGTTTAACTCTCTCGAGCTACTGCATGTCCAATTAACCACAGACAAAATCCCCCATCACATAGCTAGCTATAGGTCCTTCACCATGATCTAGGAAAAGCATACTGCTTACCTGGGTCCCAATAAATTGCAGAATAAATTCAAGGCTTCAAGATAAACACAGTAACCAAAACTTTATTAACACTTAACAATTACCGTGTTTTCATCTACATAAAACGACTTCATCAGATGTACATACTTCTCAAACAACCCTCTTTAAATATCCTGTTTTCGCATACGATTAAACAACCCTCTTTAAATATCCTGTTTTCGCATACGATTAATTGTTTAGTTAACAATCAGTAACTCAGTTTAGTTAGAAATGCTCTACACAATAGACAACATACTGAAATAATTTTAAACTCAAACTTTGTGACATTTGTTCAATATATAAAAAAACTCCTTTGAAAAAAATCCTTAAAAAATCCTATATTCACATATGAATAATAAAAGTCGAAAACATGTAAAAAAAAAATATCAAAATTAAGCAATTAAATGTAGGGGAAATAAGGGATGTTTGGGAAGTATGTACATCTGATGAAGTCGTTTTATACAGATGAAAATGCAATGATAATTGTTAAGTTTTAATAATAAAGTTTTGGTTTCTGTGTTAGTCTCAACGCATTGGATTTATTCTGCATTTTATTGAGATTCTGGTGCTTCCTGGTGCCCTAACATGGTTTTATTTTTCATTTTTGACTTGTGGGCACACTTTTTCATTCTTATACTGTGATACCACTTACCTGGACTTACTGAAGTCATTTACCATACAGCCCAACACTTTGTTCATGGTTAATTTTAATCATCCTACCATTGAGTAGGAAACATACATGACTACAAACGTACTGGCTCAGAAGTTTTTGGACTTTGTCAGTGCCAAATGCTGTGGAGCAGCTAGTCAGCACACCCTCAAGGGGCTCAAATGTTCTGGACATAGTACTCACTAACAAGGGAAAGCACTGCACCCCCCCCCCATGTGATGCCCTCCATAGTAAGATCGGACCATAAATCAATCTCTTTCAGTGTAATTATAAGATCAGATACTCCCTCAAGTTCAAAAATGCTTAAGAATTTTTCCAAGACAAATTACCTCCTACTAAGCAGTAGTATAAGTTTCAAAGCCCCCTCAAACACAGATAACATGGACTCCCCCTCAAGTGTAGACCAGTGGTACTTGATCTGGGTACTGAGGTTGATAGCAATCTGAACTTTGACCAGCATATATCCACAGTGGTAAGAAATCCTTCTATGTGGCACATCTCATAAATAAAGGCATCACATCTAGTTCTAAGGATGTTATAATTCCATTATATGTGACCCTCATTAGACCAATAATTGAGTACAGTGCTCCTTTTTGCATGTATCTCAGCAGACACCTACAACAGCTGGAGAGACCACAGAGGTTTCTCACCGAGAAAATACAGGGTACACAAAACAAGTCATACACGGAAAGACTGAAAGAACTGTCACTGTAGTCTGTCTCCTACAGGTTGCTAAGGGATGACCTGTGCCTGGCTTACAGGACAGTCTCTGATCTGTTCCTGATAGAAATGCTGTACATTTGTAAATCAAACTGCACGAGGGATACTCGCTTCAGGGATCTTGACCTAAACTCTGGCTTGAACAGATCATGCTGGAGAGACAGATACATCTCCCAGAGACTACTCCTTCTCTGGAACAAGTTTCCCATTCAAATGAAACAGACCCCCTTCCTGATCCTCTTCAAATGCAAACTAAATCAATGGATGTGTGACTGTAAGTTCACTCTTCGGGTGGATCCCATGTCCCTCATGGACAAAGGCAGTCAGGATTAATTACCATAGATTCATACCTCTGCAAAGTTCACTCCCCTTACTACTGACAACTGGGGAGACTTGGCATAAATATGACTAGGCTTGCAAGGGCTCCTGAGCCTATTGACCTCCTATGAATCTATAAATATTGTTGGCCACACAGAGACATATAACATGGATGGAAAACAGACCACTGTAGTTTTGGAGTAGCTTGAAGAGCCAGGTAGGGTTCTGAGATATACAATACACACTGCAACATTTCTGAGGATGCCACTTGGTATAGAAGTGAGATGACAGGTTACCCAGAGGTACACCAGATGGCTGGACAACTGTTGCATAATTCATGACTCTGGCCTCTTAGCATGGTAGAGATCCATGTGGATGGATGCAGGCCTAAGGAAGGGGGGAAACGAAGGTTAGGTTATGAGTTGCGATGCTTTAAAATAAACATTAAGACAGAAGAAGTTGTTGGTTATGTGATTACTGCAAGCTTGAGAGTGAGGTAAATAAAACACAAGGCTGAAGACATTTTCATATCGAGAAATGCAGTTATGACACAAACAACCAGCATTTTCAAGTGCCTTAGTGTACTTATAAAGTGGATATGTTTTCTGCTGTATATTAGGAAAATGTTTAATAAATTATTAGTATGTGAACAAGAAGCATTATCATTTTGTTATAATAAACAAATAGGGATATGCAAGAAGTCCACAAATATTTCATTTTCACAAAGCACTACCTTTGGTAATTACACAAATACCATTGTTTTTTACCAGACAAACAAAATAAGGCTGTTATGAATTAAATATTCATCAGAGTACTAAACAGAATGCAAGTATTTTCAAAAAAAAAAAAAAAAAATATATATATATATATATATATATATATATATATATATATATATATATATATATTATTTATTTATTTTACATTTGTTTACCGGGCTAGTCTAGCTGGATACATGTCCATTTTCAGTAGAGGCCCGGGGAGAAAAGCTCCAAGAAGAAGGTACAGATAACATAATAGATGCTAAGACAATAAAAATTACTATAGGCTTTACATATATTTGAAATAGAGATAAAAATAAAACAATTGGCTATACATGTAGTTGAAATAGAGAATAAAAATACAACAATTGGCTTTACACACTATATAAAACAGGCACAGAACTTAAGTAAATAATCTCACATGCTTCAATTGCAATTTATATACACATATACACACACATATATATTATATATAATATATATATAGATAGATATATATGTGTGTATATACATACACATATATATATATATATATATATATATATATATATATATATATATATATATATATATATATATATATATATATGTATGTATATATAAGACTGCACTACAGTGGGGAAAAGGACATATATCTTTAAATTGCCTTAGAGTACTACTTGTCAGTGACATGAGTTTTAGGTGAAATGAACTTTAGGTGATTTGGTCTCAGTGAAATGGTCTTTCAGTGAAGTGATACAAATCCATTTGGATATATATATATATATATATATATATATATATATATATATATATATATATATATATATGTGTGGATCTACTTTGACCCATCGAAACACACTATAGGTGCACCTAGGATACAACTGAACTTCATAGGTTTATAGGTGCATTTCTTTCATTGCCTTACAGATGAAGCATGTCAGGCTTATGATCTATAATTCCCTGGGTCAGGCAAAGATACCCCTTTGCTTGGCTGTTCCTAAGAGAGTAGTTTTGGTCTCTCAGGGGTAGTTTCTCTTTCAGAGGGGGAGTAGCCTGTTTTAAGAACTTTAAAGATTATAATTCCAAGAAAAGAATGGATCTGTCTAGAATTGGGAGCCAGTACATCACAATGGTGTTTTCTTTGGTCAGCTAAGAGAGCAAATTTACAAATGCTTAGCTCTGTAATCTGTAGCTTTTGGCAGTTATGTGAGGAGTGCATGCTGAGCAGTTGTAGAGCATATTATAGTTTAGGAGTCATTAATTACTTTTTCTTTATTTATTTCTTTAGCTATTTATGTTTCGTTAGTTAGCCAGGGTAGTACAGTGCTCTCAATCGACAAATTTCAGGCACATCCTTTTTTTTTTTTTTTTAACAAGAAACTTCTTTATTAAACTATCACATATGACATAAGAGAGTACTAGCTTAAAGTCCCAAGATCCCGTAATAGCCTAGCTGTATTCAACATAACTTACATCATTTTTAATAGCTATGTGAACAATGTTCACTCATGGATTTGCCTATGCTATGTTATCTAATACTAACTGCCTCTATCCATGATGGACATGGGCCCAACACGAGGAGTACAGTCATGATTAAACATCCATTAATCTATGTTGCACTTGAACAGGGTTAGAAAAGGCCTTTGCTTACATGAATGGCAAGCATTGGCTAAAGAAGGGGTAGTGTCTGAGAGATTTATCTCTCTCCAACATGATTTATTATGTCAGAGGCTAGGTTAACATCTTTGGAAGCAGTGACCCTTGTGCAGTTTGTGTTAATGTATAACATTGTCAATAAGGATAGACTGAAGGGTGCACTGTAGGTCAGACACAGCTCAACCCTTAGTAGTCTGTTGTAGATATAATACAGTGATAGGGCTTTAAATCTTTCTGCATGTGACTTCTTGTTTATACCATGTATCTCCATTGCGTAAAAACTCTGGTGTTGGTCCAGCTTTTGCAGATGTGTGGTGAGGTACAAGCAGAAGGGTGCATTGTACTCAATTATAGGTGTGATGAGGGCCAAGTACAATGGCATTATAATGTCCTTTGCTATGTTACTATGTAACTGATCACGTACCACTGGGTATACCCATAGGGGTGCACTGTCTATATTGTAATTAGCTTGGGTATTTGCTTTTCAAAGGGAATAATTATACTTTTGTGTTAATTTAGTGTATTTCCATTGCTCTTGTGCAAACCATTTTTGTAAATTAATAGTTTCTGCAGTATATCAGTAGTGCTCATGGATTCATTGATTATCCATATTTTGCACTCATCCACAAAGTTGGTAAGTTTGTCTTGATTTTTGGGGAGTAAAAAGCAAACAGGAAAGAGCATAATACACAACCCTGTGGTATGGCCCTGGTGACTGGCCTCTTGCTAGTGGTGAATTCACACAGTTCAACAGTACATGTCCTGTTGGTGATCCATTTGCCTACCCACCTGGTAGCATATGTGTTTATAGCCAGTTGATATGGTTTATCTGTAATACCCGAGTGTGGATTTGTGTCAGATGCCTTGGCCAGGTCTAGTTAGGTATGATGCACAGTCTTTCATCCATGCCCTTGGTGACCTTCTTGAAGAAGTCAAGCAGATCAAACAGACATGATGATGTATCCTTAACAAATAAAAAATGAGTTGTGTACACAGTCAGGGGATTACCTGTGTGCTGTTTGATAAGGTCCATGATGATGATTCCTTTTATTGCCTTACAGATGAGGTGAGTCAGGGTTAAGGGTCTAGAATTCCCTGGGCCCAAGACATGCTGAGCAGTTGTAGATCATATTCTAGCTTAGGTGTCATTTATTACTTTTTCTTTCTTTCTTATCTGTGTTTAGTTACTTAGCTGGGGTAGTACATTGATCTCAACTGACCATTTGAAGGCACAGCCTTATTTTTTTAACAAGAAACATCTTTATTAAACATATAACACAGGAAATATTATGTTTATATAAATGGAAAACCATCCTGACACAATTCTATTTGCAAACATTGGGAACATATTTTCTGGGGCAGATAGGTCTGATGAGGGCAATGATTTTTCTGAGCTATGATACAGAATTGCAATTGCATTGACATGGTAAGGCCTTGCTGTGTCTAATAATGGTGGCTGTCAAAAAGCAATTAATAGGAAATGGAAATCAAAATCTAAACTATCTATACTGGAAGTAGTGACTATAGGAACAGAGATAAAACAACTGGAATTGAGATCTTCAGAAAGGGGTAGGAGCAAACTGCATAGGAAAAATGGGAATTGTGGGAGTAATACATACAAGGGAGTAATGAGGTCTAAAAGGCAGCAGGACTTAAATGTGCTATGTAATGCCTGAGTGAGAAAGATTGGGTGGATTATAAGGGATAAATAATGTTTGCAACTGGGAGTATGTCAGTATGGTTTGTGATGTAAAATGCTTGCGAGTAGGATTGTGTCGGTGTGGTTTGTTTTCATTTGTATAAATGAATGATTGCTTATGTAGTAACTGATGGTTTAATACAGATGTTTCCTGTTTGAAAATGCAGGAATTGAATAATTTATGTAATATTGCTTAGGTTTTATGACAGATAACTTGATTACTTTTATACAAATGTAAATTTGACGGTCACAAGTGATAATTCAATAAAGATGTTTGAAAAAAAATTCTAGTTGCAAATATTATACATTATAAACCACAATGACACAATTGTAGTTGCAGACATTATACATCACTTATAATTTATCCAGTCATAGTCAAACATTATATAGCTCATTCAAAGCCTGCCTTCTTTTAAACCTAGATGTTCATCGTGTTTCACTGTTGCAGTCATGACTGTAGGGTTCTCCCCTGCCGGCAGGCAGCCCTTGGTCGGCCAGAATCCCAAAGTCTGGGTCCGGCGTCGGCTGTTCAACCATGCTCCCTGATGTCAGAGCGCCAGGAGTACAAAGCAGACAGCCAACGCCATCTTCTCCAGTCTTTCTTGCCGTGCGGTGATAGCAGTTCGCAAGTGCCGGTCGGCTGACTCCTGACGATTTTACCTGATAAACTTCAGTACGAAGATTTTCTTCTCCATTCAAAGCTAAGTACCCCATTGGGGAAACTTTTTTCTTGCTCCACTCCGATGTCAGAAAAAGTTAATAATTGCATTTCTTGTGGGAAGCAAATACCTCATAAGGATTTTCATTCTTACTGTATTCCTTGCTTAGGCCCTGACCACGATGTAGCTAGTTGACGGTTTTTTGCTAGATTCAATCAACGTACAATTAAGCGAAGGTACGATTTTGCTTTTCATTACTTCGGTAGGCGCTTTAACTACAAAATGTCGTCGGATACGGTTCCGGCTACCAGAGTTCACAAACGTCGCAAGGATAAAGACAGGCCTCCGAGGTCCAAATCTGATGATAGCGCACAAGCGGAGCCAGCTTCAGGCTCGGCCGTCATCATTGAGGCGCTTTTGCAGCCCCTGTCATCGGCCATTTCAGAATCGATGGCCGAAATGGACTCTCATGAGGAGCCAACCAGGCCTTTAAATATTTCTATTGCAGGACCTTCGGACAATGCTCCTTCAGATGGGTCCGGAGCCGCTGTGCAGGTACCGGCTTCCGAAGGGGTTTTCAGGCCTACTCAGCTCCTAATAAAGGCAAAGCCAAAGACAAAGGCAAAGACTCCTTCTAAATCAAAGACTGCAACACAGGCCTCTTCTGAACCGGCTCCCAAGTCACAGAAACAGTTATTCAAGATGGCGGAGGATTTCTTACTATGATTAGGGGTTCACATCCTCCTCCGGATAAAAGGCCAAGGCAGGATGTTTATTATGATTCTTCTGATCAGGCCTCTGTTTCCTCAGTTTCTTCTTCTGACCAGGAATATTCTTTCCCTCCTTATGAGGATTCTGATGCTGAAGAATCCATTCCTTCAGCTTCTCCCCCTGAGGATTTCTCTTTTGGGGAAACTTTGCATGAAATGAGGGAACATTTCCACTGGGAAGGACAGGAGTATTCGGAATCTAAGAAAAGACTAAGAGATTTTCTTCTTCTTCCCCAACATAGACCCCTGGCTATTCCTCCTGTTTTGGATATTGTGGATGATGCCTTTTCGGAGGCTAACTTAACCCCTGACTCCTTTCCTCCAGCTCCTGTTAAGCCTGATAGATATTATAGGGTTCCTGATTCCCACCAGTTTTTATACAAGAACACTTCTGCTGACCCTGAGATGATTTCTCAGGGTCCTAAGGGAGTTAAGGCTGCTTCTGCCAAAAATCCCATTCCTACTGAAAAGGATTCTCGATCCTTAGAAAGATGGGGCAAAAAGGTGTACACTTCTGCTACTTTGTCCATTAGGGCTTTAAACTGTCAGTTTCATATGCTGAAATACCAGCAATTTCTCTTGTCTGTTTTAAAACAAAAACTTTCTTCCATTTCTGCCTGTGCAGATGATAAGGAATTACATGACTTATTGCATGCCACTGAACAAGTTGGGACGCATGGTTTACACTGTGGATTTGATGCCTTAGAGGCTTCTTGTAGGGCTGCGGCCTCTGGCACAGTCATTAGAAGGCATGCATGGCTAAAGGACCAAAATTTGCCTGAACAAGTAAAGGCTAAATTATTGGATGCTCCTGTTCAACATAATGTTTTGTTTGGATCAAAAGATGAAGAGGTGATTAAAAAGATGGAGGATAAGGCGAAATCCATGCAAACTGTTAAAGATTTCTTACAAGTACAGCCACCTAGATTTAGCAGGAATAGGCCTTCAAAAAATTGGTCCTTTCCCTCTTCAGACAGGCCTCAGAGGGGTAGATATAGACGGTCCAGAGGAAGGCCTCAAACTCAAGCCTCTTATAGACCAAGACAGTGGACAGGTCACAAACTCAAAGGAAACAAACTCAATGACTCCCTCTGTTGGGCTACAGGAACTTCTTGCCTGGAAGCCCCTCTCGGAGGAAAACTGTCTCTTTTTTATCAAAATTGGACTCAAATAACCCAGGACAAGTGGGTTTTGGATGTGATTTTAAGAGGTTACAAATTCCATTTTCATACCTTGCCAAGGCCAAGCGGATGGCCAGACCTTCCAAAGCATCAATGGACGGAGGCCTTAAACCAGGTGGAAGCTGTTTTGGCTATGAATGCCATAGAACTGGTTCCACTTTCAGAGATGGGAAAAGGTTTTTACTCAAGGCTCTTTCTAGTCCCAAGGAAGCAAAACTCATGGAGACCCATACTGGATCTGTCGGTCTTGAACACCTATCTAGAGATTCCAAAATTCAAGATGCTTACTCTACAGCAGCTACTTCCAATGCTGTCCAAGGATTCATGGATGGTAACTTTGGATTTGAAGGAGGCATATTTACACATTCCCATCAGGCAGAATCGCAGAAAATACCTCAGGTTCAAAGCCGGATCGAGGCACTTTCAATTCTCTGCGCTGCCCTTTGGATTGTCTACCGTGCCCAGGGTCTTCACCAAATGTCTGGCTCCAGTAGTGGCTTACTGCAGACTCAAGGGAATTCAAATTTACCCTTATCTGGACGATTGTCTAATTCAGGCAGACAGCAAGGATGTCTTACTCCAGCATCTGGAATTTGTACAGAACCTCCTCAAGTTCCTGGGATTCTCTGTAAACATAAAAAAGTCAAATTTGACACCATCACAACACATAACTTTTCTGGGTGCTCTTCTAAACACTACAACCCGGATGGCATTTCTGACATCTGAAAAACAATTACAGCTGGCTTCACCTTTCAAAACCTTGGCAACTTTAACTCAACTATCTGCAAGGAAATTCCTGCAGGCTTTGGGTTACATGGCCTCCTGCATCCTTCTCGTACCATATGCAAGACTACACATGAGGAAAATACAGTGGTACCTAAAAAGTGTATGGTCTCAGCATTGCCACAGTTTAGACAAACTGATCTCCGTCCTTCCTTGCCTTCAAAAGGAATTTCTTTGGTGGTCCAGGGCATGTGCCCTAAACAAAGGGAAACCCTTCTGTCTGCCTCCTGCCACTCAGATTCTAACCACGGACGCATCGGATTATGCTTGGGGAGCCCATTTTTAGGGCAACTGTCTGCAGGGCCTTTGGATAAAGGATCAGAAGCACCTGCATATCAATTTAAAGGAAATGTTAGCCATTCAGAAAGCTCTATTGGCCTTCAGGAATGTTTTACAACCAAGACAACTACTAATACGGACAGACAACACCACAGTTAAAAAAAAGGGGTTTTTTTGGTACCCTTGAAAAACGGAATCTCCAAACTGCTGGAAAAGACAGAATAACAATTTCTCCCAAGGAACGGATCATGCTGGAGAGACAGATACATCTCCCAGAGACTTCTCCTTCTCTGGAACAAGTTTCCCATTCCAAATGAAACAGACCCCCTTCCTGATCCTCTTCAAATACAAACTAAATCAATGGATGTGTGACTGTAAAGTTCACTCTTGGGTGGAATCCCATGTCCCTCATGAGACAAAGGCAGTCAGGATTAATTACCATAGATTCATACCTCTGCAAAGTTCACTCCCCTTACTGCACTGACAGCTGGGGAGACTTGGCATAAATGTGACTAGGCCTTATGGGGCTCCTGAGCCTATTGACCTCCTATGAATCTATAAATATTTATTTGGCCACACAGAGACATATAACATGGATGGAAAAACAGACCACTGTAGTTTTTGGAGTAGCTTGAAGAGCCAGGTAGAGGATTCCTGAGATATGCAATACACACTGCAACATTTCACAGGATGCCACTTGGTATAGAAAGTGAGATGACAGGTTACCCAGAGGTACACCAGATGGCTGGACAACTGTTTTATAATTCATGACTCTGGCCTCTTAACTGTGGTGAGAGATCCATGTGGATGGATGCAGGCCCTAAAGGAAGGGGGCTTGAAGGTTGGGTTACTTATGAGTTGCAATGCTTTAAAAATAAACATTAAGACAGAGAAAGAAGTTGTTGGTTATGCATGATTACTGCAAGCTTGAGGTAAATTAAATAAAACACTGGGCTAGAGACTTCATTTTCATATCGAGAAATGCAGTTATGACACAGAACAACCAGCGCTTTCAAGTGCCTTGAGTGTACTTATAAAGAGTGGATATGTTTTTTTTCTCCTGTGTATTAGGAAAATATTTAATAAATTATTAGTATGTGTGAACAGAAGCATTATCATTTTGTTATAATAAACAAATGAGGATATTGCACAAGAAGTCCCACAAATATTTCATTTTTCACAAAGCACTACCTTTGAAGTAATTACACAAATACCATACCATTATTTTTTTTTACCAGACAAATAAAAATAAGGCTATTTATGGATCATCAATATTCATCAGAGCACTAAAACAGAGATGCAAGTATTTTCAAAAAAAAATATATATATATATATATATATATATATATATATATATATATATATGCATGCATACATGCATATATGCACACACACACACACACATATATATTATATATAATATATATATATATATATATATATATATAAGACTGCACTACAGTGGGGAAAAGGACATATATCTTTAAATTGCCTTAGAGTACTACTTGTCAGTGACATGCAGTTTTAGGTGAAATGAACTTTAGAGTGATTTGGTCTCAGTGAAATGGTCTTTCAATTGAGAAGTGATACAAATCCCATTAGGATATATATATATATATATATATATGTTATGTGGATCTACTTTGACCCATCGAGAAACTACACTATTAGGTGCACCTAGGATACAACTTCGAAACTTCCTAGGTTTATAGAGTTGCATTTCTTTCGGCTTAACCTTACAGATGAAGCATGTCAGGCTTATGATCTATAATTCCCTGGGTCAGGCAAAGATACTCCTTTGCTTGGCTGTTCCTAAGAGAGTAGTTTTGGTCTCTCAGGGGTAATTTCTCTTTGAGAGGGGGAGTAGCCTGTTTTAAGAACTTTAAAGATTATAATTCCAAGAAAAGAATGGATCTGTCTAGAACTGGGAGCCAGTACATCACAATGGTGTTTTCTTTGGTCAGCTAAGAGAGCAAATTTACAAATGCTTAGCTTTGTAATCTGTAGCTTTTGGCAGTTATGTGAGGAGTGCATGCTGAGCAGTTGTAAAGCATATTATAGTTTAGGCGTCATTTATTACTTTTTCTTTCTTATCTGTGTTTAGTTACTTAGCTGGGTTAGTACATTGATCTCAATTGACCATTTGCAGGCACAGCCTTATTTTTTTAACAAGAAACATCTTTATTAAACATATAACACAGGAAATATTATGTTTATATAAATGGAAAACCATCCTGACACAATTCTATTTGCAAACATTGGGAACATATTTTCTGGAAGCGTGGTGAGTTTGCAGACTTTAAGGATACCCTGCGGGATGCACTGTCGGAGATGCTGGGTGGGCAGATTGGTCTGATGAGGGCAATGATTTTTCTGAGCTATGATACAGAATTGCAATTGCATTGACATGGTAAGGCCTTGCTGTGTCTAATAATGGTGGCTGTCAAAAAGCAATTAATAGGAAATGGAAATCAAAATCTAAACTATCTATACTGGAAGTAGTGACTATAGGAACAGAGATAAAACAACTGGAATTGAGATCTTCAGAAAGGGGTAGGAGCAAACTGCATAGGAAAAATGGGAATTGTGGGAGTAATACATACAAGGGAGTAATGAGGTCTAAAAGGCAGCAGGACTTAAATGTGCTATGTAATGCCTGAGTGAGAAAGATTGGGTGGATTATAAAAGGGATAAATAATGTTTGCAACTGGGAGTATGTCAGTATGGTTTGTGATGTAAAATGCTTATGAAAGTAGGATTGTGTCGGTGTGGTTTGTTTTCATTTGTATAAATGAATGATTGCTTATGTAGTAACTGATGGTTTAATACAGATGTTTCCTGTTTGAAAATGCAGGAATTGAATAATTTATGTAATATTGCTTAGGTTTTATGACAGATAACTTGATTACTTTTATACAAATGTAAATTTGACGATGTCACAAGTGATACTTCAATAAAGATGTTTGAAAAAAATTCTAGTTGCAAATATTATACATTATAAACCACAATGACACAATTGTAGTTGCAGACATTATACATCACTTATAATTTATCCAGTCATAGTCAAACATTATATAGCTCATTCAAAGCCTGCCTTCTTTTAAACCTAGTTCCTCTGCAACTCCCATGTTTTTCTATGTAATTTGCTCCTACCCTTTCTAAAGATCTCAATTCCAGTTGTTTTTATCTCTGTTACTATATAGTTGATTTAGGTAAAGTTTTATTTCCATTTTCTAGTAATTGCTTTTTTGGCAGCCAACATAATCAGACTCAGAAAGGCTTTACTAGGCAATTCCAATTCTGTATCATAGCTCATTTCCTTAGTTACACCAATTTCCTCACCCAGTATCCCTGACAAAGCAGTCTGCAGGGATTCCTTAAATTCTGACAACTTCATTACACTCCCAGAAAATATGTTCTCAGTTACCTATTTCTTCCTGTCACAACTCCAACATTTAAATACCTATGTCCAAACAAAGATCCTAAATCTTCTAGACTTTGTTGCATAGTTGGGAGACTCACGTATATACCCCGACTGTTTCTTTGTGAATTGCTTATCCAGTCTCTCTTCCCAAGCCTTTCTAACCTCCTCTGACTGATTCTTATAGTTATCATGCAATATTTTATAGGCTGTACTAATTATTCCTTTTTTAATGGTAGCTTCTGTTGTAGATTCTACTAAAAACTCTACCAGTGCTGGTCTTTCATTTAGGATCCCCTGTTTCTTTCTCTTTGCTTATACTCTGATATCAATCCTTGATAGGGAAGGCAATCTGGAACTCACAGTCCAAATAAATTCTTGGTGCCTTCCCATTCTATTACCTTTTCCTCTCTAGTTATTTGCTCCCAGTACCTTGGTTCCTTTGCCAGTGTTCTCCAATAAATTCCCAGACCCTCTTGCCTATTGTCTGTATACCCTAATTGCAGTCATCCTTATCAACAGACTCTCCTTTCTCCATTCCATGTTGGTTTAGTTCTTAGAATATTTTCTGCTACTTTATGAAGATAATATGTTGTATGATTATTGTTATTCTCCTTAAAGGTCAGCATCCAAAATCCCAGTGTCTCCTTGTTTCTTGAGTTTCCCCATTGTTTCATCATCATCTCTTTCCAATTTGAATTATAATTTTCTGCTTGTGCTACATATAGGACCCTTAACTGTGTTGCTGTGAGATACTACTTTAAATTGGGTAATCCCAACCTGCCTTGTTCTATTAGAAGAATCAACTTATCCCACTTGAATCTTGCCATATTCCCCACCCAGATAAAGTCCTTCAGCTCTTTATTAATTGCTATCCACAACTTCTCCTCTGGTTGATAACAATATGCCTGACCTGTGTATAAGACTAAAGGGACTAAAAACATTTTAACTGCTTGTAATGTACTACCAATATCTATATAACAGTGGTTCCATTTTCTCAATTTTGTATTATCTTTTGTTTAGTCTCTTCCCGCAGAGCCTTAGCTGCCATGCCAGAATAATTTTTAAGCCATACTCTTAAATAATTAATTTTATCATGCCCCATAAATATGGATATTACTGAACCAATGTGTGTGTGGGTACACAATTTACACCCATTGCCTTTGTTTTAGCTTTATTAATTTTGTATCCCAAAAAGGTTTGAAACTGTCTCAAAATGTTCCACACTGTAATGTCCCTTAATGGTTCTGTCAGGTATAAAATAATATTATTTGCAATTAGAGCCAGCTTTTCTTGACTACCATACCAATTATATCCTTGGATTTCTGATTTCATTATTTTCTTTGACAGTGGTTCTAAATATAATGCAAATAATAAAGGGGAGAGAGGACACCCCTGCCTGGTTCCTCAGCTCAAGCAGAAATGATCAGAGATGACCTCACCCCCTTTAATTTTCGCCTCCAGTCCCTCATATATCTTCCAAATCAACCTTATAATTTTATCAGGGAATGCAAATGTTTCCATTGCCCTGCTCATAAAGTCCCAGCTTATTCTGTCAAATGCTTTCTCTGTATCAAGACCCACAAACAACGGTGGAATTTTCTTATATTCTGCTTCCCTCTGGATCATCAATGTCCTGTTAATGTTGTCAGATGTTTGCCTCCCCTCCACAAAACCACACTGATCCATATCTATCCATTTTGGCCTCACTTTTGCCATTCTTTTAGCCATTATAGACATAAACACTTTATAATCATGATTTAGTATTGAAATGGGCCTGTATGAAGCTGGATCTGATGGATCTTTACCCTGTTTATGTATTACAGCTACCACCACTTTCTTCCAGGATATTGGTACTTCTCCTCCTCTTAAAATACCATTAAACAAAACCTTCCAGATCTCTATCAGTTTTTTCCCTCAACTTCCAAACCTCCACAGGAATACCATCTAATTCGGGGAGTCCTGTAGATTGGTTATGCATATCATTTTTTGTCTCATCTCCTGCCATCGTAATTGTTAGTAATTGGGTCTCATTTATCTCTAACCTTGGTATATTTAAGTATTCCATAAACATTGCCATTTGTTCCTTTTCTTGATTTCCTTATTTTTCTGCTTTATACAGACTTTGATAGAATTTCTGAAATATTTCTAATACTTCTACAGGATCTCTTAGGTACCCTAAATTTGGCGACAACTCTTTCTACTTTCTGTTGTCCGAGTTGTTATGCTAAAAGTTTTTGTGCTCTAGAGTTATTATAAAAAAAACAGTTGCTTAACATCACACTTTCTAAACTTATGGTAATCCCTTATTTTTTGTTTAGCATTCCACAGTTGCTTCTCTTCTTGTTCTGTGGAATCCCCTTATTTTGCAATACTTTAACATTTGTCAGTCCACCTAAATTATTCTTGTTACTTCTTAACCATATCGTCTTTCTTTTATTTCTGTCCTATTTTTAAACTTCACTTTAATTTTATCCCACTCCCTAGCTATATTTTCAGAAGAAATGTCTATGTTCTCTAATGGCTCCTGAATAATTTCCATTACCCATTCCTTGAATTCCTCTCTTTTCAACAGATAGGTGGGAGAGTGCCAGTATCTCATTTTTATTTCATTACCCCATGTTTTTATTTAGCTATTATTGGTGAATGATCTGAAATAGTTATTGAGTGCATATCAAGACCTTTAATCAAAAGCACATGTTTCTGTGAAATGTAAATTCTGTCTAACCTAGCCCAGTTTTTGTATCTTGGGGAATAATACGTAAATTCACTCCGAACTCCTACTACTGAATTCACATATTCTGTGCCAAATATCTTCCTAAATTACTTCAAAAATCTACCCTTCTTTGTTTTATTTTCCCTTCTCCCCCCCCAGCACATCTTCACTGGTGCAGATCAAATTCCAGTCCCCACCTATAAGTAATACTCCTTGCTGAAAGCTGATTATATCTTTCAAAATTTTAAGCTCCATTATAGCAGCTTTCAGCAGAATATAAATACATGCCATTGTAATCCTTCTCCCTTGACAGTAGTCCTAGTACTACACATCTACCATTATTATCTTTTGTATCCTCTTCTATCACTATTGGAGCTCCTCTTGCAATTAATAAAAATAGTCCTGTTTTTCTTTGCCCCAGGTATTCCACTTAATAACCATCCTGAAAATCTTTCTTTATCAAATTCACATGTTCAGTTCTTTCCAAGTGTGTCTTCTGAGCTATTTGCATGCTACATTTTAAATATAGTTCACTACTCTTTTTTGTATTTATCTTTGAGACCATTGACACTTAAAAGACATTATAGAAAGCATCATTTTCTTGAAAAGTTACTATTCCCACCTTTTATGTATAACAGCTTTTTTTGTTAAATGTCTAGTTCCAGCTTTTGTGTTGCATGCATATATTGTTTGGCAGGTTAATCATTTACACAGTTGCCTTTTGTCATCTCCATTTGAGCCTATGTCACATCTTACAAAACGTTTTGTTTATTGGAAGCCCTCAAACAACAACAAACACCCCCAATACTCCCTAAAACATATTAATTTAATAATAGCAATGCATAAAACTATGTTCAAATATTGAAGTTTGACCCTCCTAATAGGACCAAATGTTCCAAACTGATAGCCACACACATAGACATGAGATAACCTAAAAAAAGGTTATTCATGCTAAGATGCATGGTACAGCCTGGGCATCTACTAAGTGCTGTCTGGCTTGTCTTATCTTCATAGCTCTCTCAGCTGGGAAAACACTTGAATGATTTCAGAAATCATTTCTCCAAGCCATTTCTCTTTACCAGATTGTCTCATAGAGACACGAAGACCAGACACAAAACTGCCAAGCATACAATTGTTTACTAGAAAAAAGCCTTAATATTCAATATTCTTTTCATTTATTTGCTTTCTCTTAAAACATGTTACTAGATTAAACTAAGGGCCTTAACCCAGTCACTCCCCTGTGCATGAATGAGAAAAAGCACATTGATTTTTCTTTTTCATGCTCTTTTAACCAGATTTTTTTTACATTGCAGTGCCTACATTTCCTAAAACTGAACAAGGAGAAAGAAAGAAAAAAAAAACAGGAACACCTATTTACATTAGTACTCCCATTACACTTAAAAATAACTGAGAAAACTTTACTTCATAGCATGTAAAAAAATCATGCACTATTAAAATAGTACCATTAAGAAAATATTTTGTTTTATTTACAGTTAACTTTTCCCCTCCTCTTCCTCTCTCCTAATTATTTTTTCCAACCATTAATGACATGAAGTAAGGCATATGCATTAGAGTCCCTTACAAGTTTAACAAGTCCAAGAAAGTCCAACATTTCCATATTTTATTGTTTTGTCATGTTTTACAAATGTAATTATTGATTTGTAATCCCATATTTGTCAATGTCAAAGTTACTGGTTTTATTCCTATTCATCTCCATTTCCCAAATCCTGTCTCTGCTTCAATTCCAACATAACTATGATTCTTCTAGTCAGCTCTTGTGCTTATTTCCTTCTCTCAAGCATTTTCCATTGAAACATTGGAAAATGTTTCACTGGCACAGTCTCTCTGTGGTCTATATTACCAGAAGAACAAGAAGTAACCTCTCCTTCTATTTCACAGCTCACCCTTTGTTGGACAAACCTTTATGTGTCCTTCTTAGTATGTACTTCATCAAAAATTATTTTGTCCCTCCAGCGAAAATAGTTTGAAGATAGCTGGGTATATCAGTTTGAATCTCATGCCTGCATCTTGAAATTCCCTGAATAATGGAATAAATGTACTCCTCTTCTGCCTGGTGTACAATGAGTAGTCATTCTCCACAAACACTATGCTGTCTCCCACCTTTGGTACTTTATCCTTCTTCCACAGTTTTGTCATAATCAACTCCTTCTGCTGGGTAGGATTGCATCTTTGCTATTAAAGATTTCTCATGGTCAGGTTTGGAGCATACACATGATGTTCCCATTCAATTAACTAATCTTGTTGTGGAATACCAGTCCAGTTGCTTAGTTGTACTTTCATTAAATTAATACAGTCTATTCTTTCCAGCTTCAGAAAAAAAAATCTCAGGATTTTCCTATGTGCATCCTCTAATTGTATTATTTTTTGTAACCTGTTCTTATGCAGTCTCATATTCAGCCAGCCTTTTCTTCATTTTGACCTCTGAGTTTTGCTGTTTTATCACCTTATCTGAATATCTGTTTAAAGCTTCTTCCACCTTTTTCCAGTCTTTTATTGTCTGAGTTGATATACTCCAGTGTTTTACTTATTTTAATCAAGTCTGTGTGCAATTGCCTTATACTTTCCTCTAGGTTCCTGGAAGTCATGTCTGGAGCTTGCACTGCTTTTTGCTGAACAGGTACAATACTTTTCCCAGTCAGTGTTTTTTTTTTCTCACCTTTTGCAGCTGATTTTCCTTCAGGTCCTCTGAATTTTTTTCCTAGCCTCCAGCCAGTGCACTTACTAGCCAGTTACTGAAATTTACCCAGAAATTTAGGTCCACTGGCTTTCTCTGCTAAGTTTATGTTTTCACACTGGGAGAGCTAGAATTAAGCTGTTACTCACTGAGCTGCAGTCTTGGAGGTCCTTTTGCTGGCACAGCCTTATGTGAAAGTATTAAAGTGGACATAGGGAGTGTACTAGCCATGGACCACAGCCATTTTTTTTAAAGTAAAGTCTGCCTCCAGATCATGGTGGGTCTCTGTAAATATGTCATTAATACATTAGTCTCAGGCCAGTACAAACTAGCTACCAGGACTTGGCCAAGGCCTTTATTACCCTCCCACATTCTGTCAATATCAATCAAACTATATATACTGCCTTAGTTTATTAATAAAGAAATCTTGTTAAATGGAGCTTTTTTCCCTGGGTCTCCATTGAAAATGTGTTATTGCCCAGTCTGTATTCCCGATCAACAAATTTCAAATAAAATAAATAAAAATCAAACAAATGTAAACCTTTATGTTACTTGCTGGTTAGCAAACTGGCTAGCTGAGAGAACCCCATCTATTCTGGTAGGCATGTTCTCTAAAAAGTGAATACCAGCGGTGTCCCCAAATGATCAGTCCTAGGTAGTATTTGGTCTTTGGTTTGCTTCTCAGATATTAAGCCTGACATCAAAGACCCATGGCTAACCAAGTTTTGGAGTTGTCATAAGCTCCACATCAGACTTGCACTGGTTGCACCACTATTTTGTACATTTTACATTTCAGATTTTTTGCATTCTTGTGTATAGAGGGACTGACATACACCAATAAGTGGTGCAAGGACCAGGGCCTAAAACTAAATGCCAAGAAATGTGGTATTGTGTCTTTTGGCAAAACTGTAGACCCATACACCTACCACACAGGTGGCACTGGTTTGTAACTTGATATACCCATTAGGATTCTCGTCACTTTCATTGACAGTGAAGTATCCTTTGATCACCTTATGTCCACTATTAGGAAATTCTTTACCTAACTAGGCAAATAACCAGGTATATTTCTTCGAGATTTAAAGAAATGATCATCCTTCTCTAATCCTTCCTCATGAGGCCCTAAATAGAGTATCATGGTCCATTTGATATATACTTTTCACAGCATACAACCTAGATTGAGTGACTACAAAGTTTTATCTCTAAGGAAATCAAGGGCATGTCTAATTTGAGTTATCCAGGTTACCTTAAAGGATTATCACTCTCTTCTCTGTTTCATAGGGTCATAGATTAGTAGGCTAATATCTTAAGAGCCATTAAAAGCCCAACCAATATAACCAGATTTTATACAATTATGGGCCCTTGGGGCAAGCGGATGGCATGGATTTGTGCCTATGCCTCGAGTATGTTACAGATTGCCCCATCCATAATGGACATGGGTCTACCCCAGGTGTACATTTGTGAATCCTCATCCATTGATCCAAATTGCATTTGAAGATGGCCGGGGAAGGATTTTGCTTAATGTGAACAGGAAGCTTGTTCCAAAGAAAGTGTAATCTCCTGAGACACACTTTTCTCTAGGTTTAGATGCCTAGATCCTGTGACCGTCATGCTGTTTTACTTGTGAATGAGCAGCTCCATCAGGGCTGGATTTATGAGTGCCTTGTAGGTCAGGCATAGTTGTCCCTTAATAGTCAGTAGGGGGCAGAGTAAAGGGATAGGGCTTTTAATCTATCTGCAAAGGACATATTGTTTACACCCTGAATTTTCTTTGTGAGGAACATCTGAGGTCACTCCAGCTGCCTTAAATGCCTAGTCAAGTACATGCCAAATGGCGCATTATACTCAATTATTGGTATAATGAGGGCTGAGTACAGCAGGACTATAATTTCCTTGGATCTGAATGCCATACCTTTTCTTATAAGTTGTGCCACATAGAAAGACTTCTTCATCATCGTGGACATATGGAAGTCAATGTTCAGGCTACTATCTATCTGTGTACCTAGACCTCTCATCTGTGAGTCTACTCATAGGGGTGTGCTATTGATGTTGTAATTTGCAGGGGTATTTGACTTCCAAAGGGTAGGTTAATGCATTTTTTCACATTTAGTTTTGGTCCATGGTTCTGTCAGCAATCATTTGTCTGATCTAGACCCTCCTGAAGGATATCTATCTCAATGGAGGATTCAGTGATTGCCCCCAGTTTGCAGTCATCAACAAAGTTTCTCATCCAGAGGCCTTCCACATTAACCTTGACTTCAGAGAACTATATTATGAACAGTAGTAGTCCCAGCACTGAGCCCTGTGGCACAACACTAATAATTGTCCTTTTGCTGGAACTGGATTCACCCACTTTAACTACGTGTCCTTTTGATGAGCCAATTGGATATCCATCTTTTGATGTAGGGATTTATGCCCTCTTTTGTGAGTTTATTTGTAATACCTGCATAGGGAATTGTGTCAAATGCCTTGTCCAGGTCAAGGTAAGCGGTATGTACTGTTTTACTTTCATCCATGGCCTTAGTGACTTTCTCAAATAAATCCAACAGATTCAGTAGGCATGACCTGCCCTTGACAAAGCCAAATTGGGTTGGTTCCAGTGTTTGGTGGCTTCCCTATGCCATTATTTATCAAGTCCATGATTATTCTTTCCATGGTCTTACTTATAGGACTAGTCAGACTTATGGGTCTGTTATTTCCCATGTCAGTAGATGATCCCCATTTATGCAGAGGGATGACTATTGCTTTCCTCCACTCTATAGGGACAAAGCCAGTCCAGAAGCTGTGGTAAATAGAGATCCTAATAGGCCTGATAAGGGAAGCTGGTAAGTAATCAGGCCCCACTGAAGCCATGTTTTTATTTTAGCTTTAGAGAGCACAGTGACAATCTATTTTTTTCATGATAATTGGTGGTGGAGTGGTGGAGGATATTTCTTGGGGGATAACTGGGGGTGATGGGGAGGTAAAATTTGAACTGAGTTTGTTGGCCATCAGATTTGCTATATATTCTGGCTGAGTATAGGTGATGCCATCTACAACTAATTCTGCACATTGTTGGATGTTGACCTTAAGACTACAGACATAACTGAAAAATGCCACAGGGTTGCTTTGAGGCTATTTTTACCACAAAGTCTGCATTCAGAGACCTGACTAGTTCCTCATTCACTTGTTTAGACTAATGAAGGACTTTCTGATCTTACTTCTTAACAGGGTTTTCTTTCTTTTATTGTACAACCTCTTAATACCAGGGATCCACTGTGGTGTCTTGCTTTTGCTGTTTGACCTTGGTTTATTTTGATCTGGTACTCCTGTTTCTATGCAAGAAGCCGCGGTGGTGCAGCAGTAGCATTGTCGCATCACAGCAAGAGGTTCTCCCGTTCTATTCTTGGCTGGAGCGCCTTCTGTGTGGAGTTTGCATGTCCTCCCCACGGTTGAGTGGCGTTCGAAAGACATGCGTGAATGGGTGTGTCTTCGTTGAAGGTTGGGCATCAGGCTGGCACCTCGGCACCGTAAAAATCGACTGCCAATCATTAGCAGACCGGAGTTCTGCTGTGGCAACCCCTTATCGGGAAAAGCAAAAAGAACAACTCCCATTTCTATGCAGTTATTTAAATGGCTGCAGAAGGCATTTGTGTATACCTCTGCATATGTTTCTGTGTTTTCTGGATTTGGGGGAGCTTGAAAACTAGCTATGCCATCCCTTAATGGGGGATAATTTGCCTTAGAGAAATTCCTTTTACGGGTTATGTGGGCAAACTAGTTTTACCTTTACTTCAAGGGAGACCACTTCCTAGAGACTGTTTCCTAGAGACTCTTGACAGGTGACCTCTGCACAGTCCTATGCAATCCCTGCACATCTGCAAATTTAATAATAACCTAAACAGCCAGTCAAGAGAACTAAACTTCTACCAAAAATATTTATAGGACCTGGTGAAGAGGGACATCTATCTATATCTATATCTCTATACATCTATACCTATATTTACCAGTGAATTCCCTGATGAATGGTATAGACTTCATTTGACTATAAAGCAAAGTAGCTCCTTGACCAACTTTAAACATAACTTGGATGAAAGGATGAGCACTCATACATATACCCCAGCTCTGGCCCCTCAAGCCATCATTAGAAGGGGTTGAATCCATGTATAAATTGATTGTGTTAATGATCCTACTAATAGTACTCTTGGTATGAACCCAATATATAAGATAGATAGATAGATAGATAGATAGATAGATAGATAGATAGATAGATAGATAGATAGATAGATAGATAGATAGATATAGATGCTAGTGCCACAGTTGTGTTGCAAAGTGCGTGTCACCATACGCAATAAAATCTCTAAGCCAGCATATTAGACTACTGTCTACATAGTCATCTCAATTCACATTCACCTGAGTACGGTGAGTGGATGACATAGCCTGAGCACAGCCTTGCTCAGATACTATTGCTACTTATTTCTCTTGGCTGTGACTGGTACTCAAGACCTCCACAAAATTCTGCTTATCATAAACCTCCAGCTGAAAGTGCAGACACCTTGTTAAAACTGCATATCTGGTACTGCCTACCTGATCAGTCTAGATTCTGTAATCGCATACCCTCCATGGCAGGTAAATTCTTACTTTGTGGGATGAAATGGTATAATGTGGAAGACTATGTAATCTTGATGGCTTCCTTATGTGTTTTGTATTATTTTATCTCATCCTATAATTGTTCCAATGCTGTAAAAGTGCTGCTGTCTCCATTAAGATTATACAAGAGGAAGAAACTGTTTTAAAAAACAGAGTGAATTGACTCAGCTAAGGAAGGACACCCTCACCAGCTTGAACAAGCAAATTAGATATTTTGTAAAGTCCTCTAAAACCAATTCTGAAGCTAAACTAGTATCCCTAGTTATGGATAATCACAAGGCATTCTTTAGCTATATCTGAAATCTAAAAGGGAAGTCCCAGCTTTGTGCCAAACTAGTAATGGATGGTACCACTCATACTGACCCAGAGGATGTCAACCTGCTAGGAGACAGATTTGGCGCAAATTTCACCTCTCTGTCCCCACCAGACATAACCCAAAGCATACCTGTCACCAGTCCTTTACCTAATATCTCCAAAGAGCAGTCTTCATGGCCAAAAACACAGCCTTTCTGAGGCTGGATAACATCCCAGGCTACCTACTAAATGGAACCAGTTTGCACTCTATTCAACCACAGTCTAAGTACTGGCTTTGTCCCAGCAGAGTGGAAAACAGCAACAATAATTTCTTTGCACAAAGGGGCTCCAACCGACCCTGGGAACTATAGCCCCATAAGTCTAACCAGCTTTATCTGCACGGCCATGGAGAGAATCATCATGGACCTTATCAACAAAGACATAAGTGACCCTCAAACTCTTGACCAAACCAGTTTGGCTTCATTAAGGGTAGATCATGTTTATTAAACCTGATGGACTTCTTCAAGAATGTCACCAAAGCCCTGGATGAAGGCATAACAGTACATGCAGCCTATCTCGACTTAGCCAAGGCTTTTGACACAATCCCCCACTCAGATATCATTAAGAAACTCATATGTCACTAGATGGGCTCAGCAACTGAACACATAGGTTCATAGGTGTGTACTAGGCTAATGGCCCTGGAGCCTTTAGAAGCTTAGCCCATAGGATTACCCTGGCATCATGCCACCCAACCTTAGTTCCTAGTGCCCCTGTCAAGTAGAGCCACTGGACTGATCCCCAGGGAGAATTTTCTATTTCCCACCCACTCATCAAGATTTCTCTTGAAGAGGGCCAGGGAGGTGCTCTGCTTGACATATATGGGAAGTCTATTCCATAGCATGGACAGTCTCTGGGTTATGAACCTGCCCTGCAGCATGGTCTGTTGATTGTGGTAATGAGGTTGAGGTCTCTGGAGCATGTGGTGCAGAGGGATTTGGATTTGTTTAGATGTAGCAGAATTTTTAGTCTGTCCATATAAGACAAGTTTTTAGGGCCTAGGATCCTCTTTGTGAGGTACTTTTGTGGCCTTTCCAGTTGTTGTAAGTGTATAGTGAGGTACATGCCAAATTGGGCATTGTACTCGATGATTGGACTGATGAGGGAAGAGTACAGGGAGACAATGAGCTCTTTCATCCTGGATGCAAAACCCTTAGTAATGAGATGTGTCACATAGAAGGACTTTCTGGCCACAGTGGCAACGTGGTGATCAAAAGAAAGGTTGCTGTAAACTTGTGTTCCCAGATCTTTTATAATGCTGTCTGTGTTCAGTGGACTACCATCAGTGTGGTAATTCAAGGGAACTGGGTTTTTCCCAAGGGGATGACGACACATTTATTGCCAATGAGCTTAAGGCCATGGTTCTGACCCCAGTCGCTGGTGTCATTGAGGCCTTTCTGTAGGATGTCAACATCACTTAGGGAGTTAATAATAGATCCCAACTTGCAATCATCTGTGAACTTTGCCAGCCAGAGTCCCTTCATGTTGGCCTGGACTTCAGAGAAGTAGATACCAAACAGGATAGGACCCAGGACCGAACCCTGTGGGCCTCCACTTGTGACTGGTCGGCAGTCTGACTTGGAGTCAGCTACTTTTACACTGTGAGTTCTATCTGTGAACCAGTTTGCAACCCACCTAGTGATATAGGGGTTGATGCCTAGCTTTGTGACTATTGGGATGCTGAGGAAGTCTCTGGTGTTGGAGATGAAAGCGCTAAATCAGTTACTTTGTTTTATTCTTTTTTGAATTTCACGTGTTTAAAGTATTTTATTTTATTTTCGCTTTTGCAATAAATTCTATTATTTAACCTATGTGAGATCGATGTTTGTATCACTAGCATAGAGTCATACGAGGGTAAAAATTACAGCCTTTATTGTATTTGGAACTACTACGCTTTATACTATTTCTATGATTCCTGAGTGAGGAATGGTATTCAAAGGCCTTGGCCAGATCAAGGTAGGCTGTATGAAACACCTTGCCTTCATCCATAGCTCTGGTGACTGACTCAAAGAAGTCAACCAAGTTAAGCAGGTATGATCTACCTTTCACAAAACCTAACTGTGTAGGATCCAGAGTTTGGAGATTCCCTATATCCCCCTGAACAAAGGTTGCAACTCAACCGAATTCTGCAATTATCGTCCTATAGCTCTTCTTTCCCCTTTGGCAAAGATTATGGAGAAATGTATACAAAGACAGTTACTATTTGATATTTGGATCTCCTCTGGATCATTAAAGAAGACTCTGCTTCATTTATGTTAGTGTGGTTTGGTTGCTATTTTTATTCTCCTTTTGGACCAAAAATAAAACTCTTGCTGTTTCCGGGATTCATAGTGCTATTTTTTCTATATTTTTCTTTTTTTGGTTTTCAGTTTTTGCCAAACTTATTACTTATATTTTAATAAGTTTGCCTATTTGTAACCCATCTCAGCTTGCACTTGCCTTTTAAAGGAACACCACTGCCGAGGGAACCCTCTCGCTTATATACAGGAAGTGCCAGTTGTTGAAGTTGCTTCCTGTTTGTTGGTGGTAGTGGCAGTGGCCTTCTGTCGATTTCCCTCTTTTCTTCCTGCTTCATTGCTTGACTTTTTTTGGGGGGACTTTTCTTGCAACAGGTTTTGATTTACATCAAGCAGATGTTTTCGGCACCCAGTTGTTTTGCTGTGACCATGTACATCGGGTTGGCCGTCTTCTTCTTATGACGGCCTTTGTATTCTTGCCTTTGCATTTTCGGCCTTTGCTGTTCTGCCAGTTTATTAACATTAATAATAACAGTGACTATAGGCTGGTAACCCATTCTTGATAGCCTTGATGCTGAGTATTTTGTTTTATTTATATTTCTTATAAGCAAATTTGCGTTTCATTATGATGCTTTGACTGTTTGCTGCTATGACAACTGAACTATTTCATTTATGTCCATACTGTTTTACAACTTGCTTTACAACTTTATTAAATCTCACTGGCTTGACATGACAGGTGAGTTTTCTGAGTTCCATGCACATGACTTTTTGGTATGTTTAGTATATTGGATGTGATTTGGATGTTGTATATGGATTGAGATCATATGTTTGTCCTTCATTTACTGTTGGTATCATATATTTGGATTACCTGTTTGGGACTCTGATATGGACATTTTGGAACATTTGTTGAACTTTTTTTCATTTACTATTTTGACTTTAGATTTTGGATTCATTAGATGAATTATTTCCTGTGCTTTTTCTGTTATTAGGCTTTTTTAATTTATTGTTAACTTGATTTGATTTTTTAGTTTTTGCTTTGTAATTATTGTTTACAGTTTTTTATTTTTATTTACTATTGCCTTCTATTTTTTTTTTTCTATGATTTGTTTAGTGAAGTTTTAAGTGTTTATTCATTATTAGTGATTTATATTTATTTGATCTTGATATTTTTATTTGATTTTACTTATTTGATAGAATAGTTTACTTTCTAATATTGATATACTTTCATATTTACAAATTAACGCATTGTAGCAATTATAATTGTTATAAGTAGGGGTTTTACTTTTTTATTATTAATGAGGCTATTATTATATATAATATATTTTTATTTTTTTTCACATTGTTGATGACATTTTCTCCATTGCCATTTTACTTATTCTTCTATAATTTTGCTTATTAGTCTGTCTTATTGTATATTAGTTTATTATATTTTCAGTTTTATTTGGGGTTTTTAGTTTTTCTGCATTCAGTTTTATGCCTTATTGAATGGTGAATAAGCACTGCCACAGTATTACTGCCATTTTTATTTATATTTTTTGGGTTTCTTGCTTTTGGTCACTACTATATTTATACATTTACTATGCTATTGCATGTATGTAGGTGTGTATTTTTGTACATTTTTATTGTATTTTGATATTATCATTGTTTCTACTATTGATTTTTAGGTCTCCTCTTATATTGGGGATTTTGGTTGTTTGCAAAGCTGGTGGTTATGTTTCTTGCCTGTTATATTACTGGTTATTTGATCCTTATTATTTTGTGTCAATATATTCTATTTTCCTGGACATATGTCTGGTCTCTCTCTGTGATATTGTTTTAGTTGATTGTATTAGTTGATCCCTATTATCTGATTGTCTTTCCTTTTCAATATTTATTTCGGTCATGTTATTCCTTTGGGGCCTTTGATGTCTCTTCTATCTTTGTAGATCTTTTGGCATTGTTATTGTTATCAATGTCTCGTATTAGCCTCAGAGGATCTCCTCAGTTCCTAAGATCTGGTCCCATCCTAGATAGGAAGAACTTAGATCCCTTCGGACTGGGATCACTAAACAATGATAGGGGTTGGATGAATTACAATTTCGAAACCCATATAAATTCTTAGACCATAAATTGATTCTATTTGGTAAAGATCTCAAACAAGAGAAACTATTTGCCTGAGACATAAAACAGGCATACATGTTTTGGAATATAATTTGGCAAAGTAAATTTAAAAGGATATAGCCTGGCAATTCGTTATGGACTTGGGCCAATATCACAGGAGCACCCCGGCATTCAACTGAAAAAATTAAGACCATTTTGTCACGAGGGAGGGGAATTCTCTGGCGTTATGATTGACAATGTTAGAAACATTGTTTCAGGTTTGAGATTCAGGCTTTCACCTTTTAGCTTTTCTTTTCCACACAGAATATTAGGTTAATCTGAAGCCATGAATAATCTAGGCAACTTAAAAAATAAGAAAGGTAAAATTGGATTTAACGGGGAGCAATCCATTCAGTTCCACAAAACATGACAAAACATGTTTCTTGCAGATTTACATTTCGGCTAAGAGAGAAAAGGCCGAAATCTATATTGAAGAATTATTTCACAGGTGGCTCTTCTACGCGGATGACGAATATATTATGTTGAATGTGTGACACACAGACGCATCAGGGTCACCTGAAAAGGCCTCCTCAAGGGGTCCCTTTAGGAATAAATACAACAAAGGTCACAGTAAGGTAAGGGCCCAGGGGAAGGTTACAAAGTTAATACAAGAGTTATGAAGGATTCCATGCCACTTTGTCTTAAACCTTAAACCTTTAAACGTCACCCAAAAACAAAATTTTAATATTATTTTTGAATAATTAACATTTATTTGTTTCAGTTTTGTTGTTGCAGAAGATTCCTTGCACAGGATGTTTTTCTTCTAACATATGTTGTTATTTGAAAAAATCAGACATTTTCATGTGATTTTGGTTCTTCAGACAAATTCATTATATTTCAAAAAACATACAGTTCACCCATAATAATCTCACAGTTACAAGTTCAGATTCATCATCTCAAGATTTTAATTATATCCATTCACTATCCCATAAAAACCTCAATCTTTCTGCATCTGAACATTATCTATTATTGTTTTACAAAAATCTTTGATAAAGTTCAAATTCAAAAAGAAAAATTGGTTGCAGTATTAGTCCTTGATTGCAAATATCTGGTGAAATTGTTATTTAATGAGACAGATTGGTGATGTTGTTATTTATGTAAGCATTTCTATCAATCCTACATCCAAAAGTAAAGCCCAATTGGCAATTTTGTCTTTTAAGTGGGATTCTCTAATTGAAATTCATATACCATGTAACTTTTTTTTAAAGTTCATGGAATCAATATATTTATTTTTGCAATAGATTACCACACCTTTTTTTGCACCCACCGGGGTACAGACCCTGTTTCTTTATTTTTCCATTTACAGACAGAGCCTCTACTTTCTTTAACCAATAAATATTAGCACAACTTTTCTTCCATGGCTCCATGAACCTTTGATACCATACCACTGTTACAAATCATTTATTATACACATTGGAAGCGCGCATTGGGTGTATGTGTACCTTTGCATCTTCCATTAAGTACCGAACATCCCCCCATTCTGGGGTGGTTGTACTTTGGCCTTCTTTAATAACCATTTCTTGTATTTATTGGCCAGACTTTAAATTTTTTTTGTTGGATCTGGTCATATATCCCCCTAATAACAAGCTAATCTTTCTATCAGGAGATTTACTATAGGCAGACTAAAAACTTTTCTATGGGTTTCACTGTTTTGCTCAGCATTTACACGGACCTTTTATGGCCTTGGGGAAGAATGATTTGGGTTGCTTTTTATCCTCATGAATGTATTTGAAACTTGAAGGTATCTGGAAACATCTTGATTGACTTACATTATGCTGTTGATCAGATTGCCTTGGAGGTTTGTTTGAATCTACATTATGACCAACAACAACATATTAATTGTGGTTAAATTACATTATGGAAATTAGGGGTTGTACTTTTCTTGATATCTGTTAATATTTTCAAGATCTGTTTATTCTCAATTTCATCATATTATAAATTTCTAGTGCATAATAAACATCACAATATAAACCTATTATACATAACCACAGTTTGCTAAGAATATTATTAAATCCTCATATTAAGCATTCAATCTGAGCGCATTTTGTTCTGATGAGTCCTCTACTGGCAGATTTGTGAAGCAGGGGTTAGAGTTAACCATTTTAGATCAAGGGGATAAATATATAGATTTGTTTTGATGAAAACAACTAAGTTAACCATATGAATTTCGATGGACTATTGGTATATATTGAAGAAAACATCTAATCAGCCTCATCAAAACATCCTACTTACCACACCATGGATAATACCTAATTTTGCATAATGAGCATGCCTATAAATTATTAGGCATTAGAAATTGTTATTGAACTTTAGCTTTTTGTCTAATAATATGTGGCATATTCTGTTGAGTCAATTCTTTCATTATAAGGATGCATATAAAAACAGTAACAGTAAACCAATACAACCCTATTATGCTATGCATACTTCAGAACAGTAAGAATTCCTACTAAGGCAATTGCCATCATTGCAATGAAGTTTCAAAACAAAAGACTGTTTGCAAAGTAGAAATTCTGCCACTGTATATGATAAAATATTTTTGCTAATTGTGTATAACTCTCAGGAAAGTTTCTATTAACATGTACCGACATTGTCATATTATCTATGCAAACTTCAGACCATTAATTTTACAATGGCCAAGCACCAGAGCAATAAGAGGAAGGGCAGGATTATTGCAATTCTATACGGCATCATGATTCAAACATGGCTTATATTCACTATTATTGATGAAACAGTCCACAGTCTGTTTTTCATAAAACGGGTTGGCATTCATTATTGAATCACAAGAAGAAAATGTGATAAGTAAGTTTGGTGGCTTTCTCCTACAAGTTTTAAATGACAAGCTTTTGGACCACCTAATCCACAATAACCTGCTCTCTACCTGTCAACATGGTTTCAGACCTTCCCATAGCACTACCACTGCCCTCCTTTCCTTTACAGATTGTATCAGCAGAAACCGTAACTGCAATTTGCTATCTACTGCACTATTTATCGATCTGTCCAAAGCATTCAATATGGTAAATCAAATTCTGATAGATATCCACAAATCCCTGTCCTTGCACTCACTCTGTATCAAATGGTTCCAATCCTACCTAAATACAAGACAACAGGCTGTACTTTGGCATAACACTCTATCTACCCACCTACCAGTTAACCTTGGTGTACTTCAAGGGTCCATATTAGGACCTCTCCTTTTCTCCATATTCATCAACGACCTTCATCAAGCAATTCCCCAAGCTACTTCCATGCAATATGCTGACTCTACACTTATATGCTCCGCTAAAACCTCCTCTGACCTTCACTCCATTACCCAAAATGTCTTTAACACTGTGGAACAATGGTTCACTCATCGTTGCCTACTCCTAAACCCCAAAAAAACTAAACTCCTCCTTTTCAATCCTAATCTGAAATCCACCCCCTTAGATTTTTCTGTTTCTTCCACTAATAGCACCATAATATCACCCGACCTAACTACCAAACTACTTGGTGTCACCATAGACAACAATCTTTCCTTTGACATACACATTAAGAGCACAATTGGGGTTGGGAGCGTGGCCTAATGGTTAAGGTGTTTGCCTTACAAACACAAGGTGTGTGTTTGAAAGGGTCAAGGATAACTGGCTGGGCTTAAAAAAATGGCTCGCAAAGGGCAGTTTAGAGTACTGATCTATGATGAATGAATTAAATCTGTCAACAAAAAACTTGGCTCTCTGTACAGAATAAAACCCTTCCTATCACCCACAGCTAGAATTACTATTGCACATACTCATCTAATCTCTACACTCCTCTATGCCTCTTCCATTTTCACCAACCTATCTAAAGGCAACCTCAGTAAGCTGGAAAGCTCCTACAATAATATAGCCAGATTTTCTACTGGTAACTCATTTAAAACTCACCACTGTGTTAACAAAGCAGCTTGAATGGCTGGAACTATAGAATCTGATCAAGTACCACCAACTAATCATTACACATAAAACTCTCTAGCAACCTTCCAATACTCCTAGTCTCTCTACCATCATCACTCCCTATAATAATCTGAAGTCCTTACGCTCATCTCAGAAACTTCTAGTCAAAACAACTAAATCAAACAACAGGGCTGGGGATTCTCTTTTCTCCAATACTGTGGGAAAATTCTGAAATCTTCTCCCTGTGACCTTTCCTCTATTTCCTCTTTATCACTCTACAAAAAAAGACTGAAACTTTTTCTCAAAACACACTGGTCATGCCACTGTACTAAACCTGCCTAAACCTGTCCTCTACCCAAACTATGCTCTGTCTCCCCTTTTTTCTTTTAACTAATTCTTCTGTCATTTCCTTTTTAACAATATATAGCCTCTTTGCTCTGTATCTCATTAATTTCTTCTCTCTCTCACTTATTTGAAAAAAAAAATTATTAAAAACATTTTAATTTTTCTTTAACTAATTATCTTTTATTGTGTAATGTAGTGCACATGGCATTAGACTGTATACCGCCTGTTTTATTTCTCTTTGCCATTAAGTAATGTACTTCACCTGTATTTTTCTTTGCCATTAAGTGATGTACTTCACCTGTACATTGAACTAGACTGTATGCCTGCTCTTTGCATTATGACATGTACCCCATGTAATTTTTTGAAACTCTAGTGTGCATATTAACTAGATGTGTCAGTGATATAGTACTATAACTTCAGTTTTTTTTTTTTGTATATTTCTTTTTTAATTATTTATGTTAACAGTTTGTCATGGAGCTTATCTCCCCGGGCCTCTACATATATCCAGTTAGACTAGCCCAGTCAACAAATGTAAAATAAAAAATAAATGTAAAATAAATAATAAATACAAAAAATTATGATGTGTTCCATAGCTTTGCATATCAGGCTCGTTAGGCTAATTGGGTGATAATTCCTAGGGTCTATAGTCGCTCCTCCTTTGTGGAGAGGGATGACTGTAGCAGTGCCACATTTGGTAGGGACAAAGCCTGAGGTGAGGCTGTGATTGAACAGGGCACACAGGTGAGGTTACAGTCAAAGTTGAGGATTCCACCTCTACCAGCAGACCAGTTACCAGTGGTATACCACAAGGATACCACAAGGATCTATGCTGGGCCCCCCTACTATTTGGAATCTATTTCCCAGAAATCCAGGTGAAAACAGATGGCCTGTGGCTTACCAAGTTCACCAATGACTGCAAACTGGGTGCAATCATTGAGTCCCCCAACAATGTTGGCATACTAAAAAAGGACTTACACAGACAAATTGTGTCAAAGCAACAAACTTAAACTAAATGCAAAAAAATGCATTATCATCCTTTTAGGCAAAGGGGGAAATCCCTGCAAATCACAATATTAGCAATACTCCCTTAGCTCGAAACCAGTGGTGAGAGATTTGGGAACACAGAGTGATAGCAATCTTAACTTTGTTCAGCTTGTGTCTACAGTGGTAAGGAAGGCCTTTTACATTGCACATCTCATAAGTAAGGGCATTGCATCCAGAGCTAAGGATGTTGCAACTCTCCTGTACTCATTCCTCATCAGACCACAAATAGAGCACACCGCTCCCTTCTGTACATGCCTCAGTAGACACCTGCAGACCTCAGAGGTTTCTCACTAAGAAAATTCATGGCCTTCAACTTATGACCTCCATGGACAGACAGAAGGCCCTGTCACTGTACTCTGTATCTTATAGGCTGCTGAGAGGCGACTTCTACATTGCTAACAGAGCAGTCTCGGACCCTGCCCTAATGGAAATGCTACACATCCACAAGTCAAATGGAACAAGATTTACCCACTCTAGGGATTTTAACCTAGCCTGCGACATTAACAGGACATGCTGGAGAGACAGATATGTCTCCCAGAGATTGCTACTCCTCTGGAACAAACTGCCAATTCACATAAAACAGAGCTCCTTAATGACCCTATTTAAGCATAGCTTAGACAACTGAATGGGAGACCATTAATTTACCTCAGGGGTGTCACTGCTGTCCTTCTTGGATAAGGGCAGTCAGTGCTAATCATAGACTCATGCTGCAAATATAGACCATACAACTTTAATAAGGGAACAAGGGTATAATATAGAAAGGCTTATAAAGTCCCTCAGGCCAATAGTCTAGTAACCTCCTATGAACAATGTCTGTGGCATTGGACCTCATAACACTCGTGGGCAGGCTTAAATATTAAAAAAATGATATTCTGGTTAAAACCTTTTAATATATAGGATGCACAAAATGCATCATTAAGTGATGTTTAAATTGTGTAGTACAACTATAACAAAAACTGCAATTAACTGAAAGTCTGATTTCCTGTCGCTTATTTTTGTTCTAAACAAAAATTTAAGAGAAGCACGTTTTGTACATGTTAACATCATCTACTGCCTAAACAGTGTGTGCCGGCTGTGGACACCATCTGTGCAGATTGTGTTTGTGAAGACGTGGCTACAAGCTAAGACAATGACAGCTAATGGGAATGAGGGGAGACCAACATAAAATGAAGGGGCAACAAACTAGCTTGTTTAAAAAAAAAACGGGAATTTACAAAACACCATTTATCCTACACTGTGCCAGTGTTAAGAAGGGGCAACAGATAAAAGTTGCATTAAAAAAAACACAAGAAAAAAATACATGCATAAAATAGAATTTTACACTAGATTTTACAATTAAAGGATAGTTTAACACATGAAAAACTCCAGGCACTACTCTCAACAAACTAACACATCCTAACAAGGTGGAAGAGGAACCTCACAGTTTGATGACTTGGACAAAGAAGAAAAAAAACACAAATAAAAGACTACTTTAAATGATACAGCAGCATCAATAACATAAAAATAAGACCAAGTAAAACTGGTCCTGCTGCTGGAAAGCATGTTTCAGCAATTTCAATAACTTGAATAGCAACACAAAAAAACAGTATTATAACTGCATCCAACAAACAGCTAAGAATGTGATAAAATCTTTACATCTTTTCTAAATGAAAAAGCACAATTTTAGTCTGGTTTGTAAACAAAAACTTGTCAAAAATAACCTTTGCTGCTTTGTAATCATCTATTTTATATTGTTCCAGGAAAAAATCACTTTAGCTGGAAAAAATTTCTGAAAAAGATTTTTTTTAAATCTGGAAATGGCATAATGGAGAAAATTGTGTTCTTTCCAATGTATATTCCATATGAATGTCTGCAAAGAACTTCAGCTGGCTGTCTTGTTAAGTAAAGCCTAGTTTATTTGTGTCATTTTAAAAGATTTTAACTGTATCTTCAAGGTTTAATAACATGATGTAAATTAGTGTAGGGGAATTTGAAGCAGACCTTGTGCAAAATGCCCTACATTTCCTTTCTTTTGCATTAGGTTTCTCAGTAAGTTGAAAGAAATAGTCTCAAACATTTTGTAGGCTGGTAGAACTGTATGTGCAGGCAGACCCCCGGGGAGAATATTATTATGTTTACTTCTTGTTTCTATGTTTGTCAGTCACTTTTCACATGTTCCTACTGACATAGTTAACACATCTCTACATCAGGCCATAAGTGCTTCAAGAACACAAGCAGCATACCACTACCCAAAAAATCTCAGCCAGCAAGCCTGAATGACTATCGTTCAGTAGCTCTCACCTCTACCATAATGAAGTGCTTCAAAAGGCTGGTCAAAGACTATTTAACAACAAATCTTCCTGTAAAACTGGACCTACTCCAATTTGCTTATTGGTTGAACTGCTCCACTGCAGATGCCATCTGGAAAACAAGAACCGTTATGTCTGACTATTATTCATTGACATCAGCTCTGCCTTTAACACAGTTATACCCCATCATCTTGATAGAGAAACTGACTCATTTAGGGGCAGCACTCCCATGTATAACTGGATTTTGGACTTCCTCATTGACAGACCACAAAGAGTGAGTGTAGGCAATAACACCTCAGAGAGTACTACACTGAGCATTGGAGTCCCTCAAGGATGTGTTCTCAGTCCCTTGCTGTACACCATGCTGACCCATGACTGTGCAGCGAGGAACAGCTCAAATCACATCATCAAATTTGCAGATGACACTACAGTAGTAGGCTTAATCAGCAATGGTGATGAAACAGCATACGGGGGGGGGGGGAGGTGAAGCATCTGATTGACTGGTGTGACAACAACAACCTGTCCCTGAACATAAACAGAAATAAAAAGAGGTAATAGTGGACTTAAAAACCACGAGACACATCTCCCTCTCACAATCAAGGGAGAAACAGTAGAAAGGGTGAAGAACACGAAATTCCAGGGGGTGTACATCGCAGAAGACTTGACATGGTCCATTAAAACAAATCACATTGTTAAGAAGGCACAACAAAGGCTCCACTTCCTACACAGGTAGAAGAGAGAAAACCTTTCATCTTTGGTCCTCACAACCTTCTACAGAGGCACCACTGAAAGCAACTTAAACAATATCTGAGTATGGTACGGGAACTGCAAGGGTACAGATAATAAGGCTCTCCAAAGGGCGGTGAAGGTGGCAGAGAGGATCACCAAGTCCATGCTTCGATCTATACAAGATCTACACTCTGTATGGTGTCTTAACAGAGCTACAAAGATTGCCAAAGACTGTTCTGCTTGACTCTGGACAAGTGCTACAGATGTATATGCTGCAAAATGACTAGCTTCAGAAACAGCTTCTTTCCTCAGGCTATCAGACTACTAAACTTAGTAGCAAGGCAAGCCAAGCGGTCACCTAGTCAGAGGTGACACAGTCTGAAGGGAATCTCTTTACTTAAAGTGAAATCAACCCACTGTTATGTTCTTCTCAGATGTGCAATAGCTCATTGAAAGCTTCTTACTTTTTTGTGCAATAACTCAAAACAAGTTACATTCCGTACAATTGAAAGTGCTCTAGTCTCATAAGGCTCAAGTCTCATCTGTGCAATATATCTAGCTGTGCCACACTAAGTGCTGTTAATAGATAGAGATACAAAAATGTCATTATCTCCTAGTGTCATATCAAATGTCACAAACGTTTTTTATTTATATCTGTTATATTTATATGTATTGCATGCACATACAGCTCGAAGCAACAAAATTTCATTTAGCTTGCACTAAGGTGTGGGTCTAAATGACAATAAAGTTTACTTTGACTTTCACATGAGCACTCTTTAGAATGCAGGTCAGTTTTGTTTGTAGCATTACAAATACTGTCCTCACAAGTGAAAATCCTTGGCTCAGGTTCCACAGTTATAGAAAATGATTCAGCCAAAATATTATCAATGTTACTGATTTGTCGCGATATTTTATCCACAGCCATTTGTAATGGTTGTGATGCTTCTTTCAGTTCATTAGGCTTTGAAATAGGCAAATTTATTTCTGCCTTTTAGGTTTAGTTTCTTTTTCTGGTGTTGAAATTGAAAAAACAAGTTTTGTCTCTGTAGCTTTACTTTATGTCTCCTTTCTTGTTTACAAGCCAAGCTGATGAAGACAGACTTGTAGTTTTGTTGAAATTCAGGAGTACACTGAAATAAACAGAACCGCTATAAATCACCAGGAGCAAGGAAGAAATGTTAGAAAGTAAAAGCAGAATGTAATAAGATCTAGTCCTAAATGTTTTCATGTGAAGGAATTACTGAATCATTGTGAAAATAACCAGAAAGTCAGAAGACAGCGTTAAGCAAAAGCGTACCCTCAACTCAGCCACCATGTTGGAAACTTTAATTTTATGTTTAAAAACAAAGGTTTAAGAAGTAAATGCAGTGTTATTTATGTTATGGCCTGTTTGCAGTCCAGATGACAAGGAGCTTTTCAATATATTTCAGAAACTTGCCATTGATGTCTTAATTGTGACTAGTTCAGACTGTTTTAGTTGTTTGCAGAAATAAATTATGTGGTGGTAATGGTAGTTTGCAGCAATTTTTAGCAATGGATATGGATGCATTTGGAGGATGTTTTGTGCTTTGCATCACATTAAATTATTTGAGTGACTATAGTTATAAAAAATATGACTGTGACTCATTTTTGAAAGACGATAATTATAAGAAAAAACAGAAGCTGTGAAAAAAAGATGACTGTCTTTGCAAAGGAGCTTACTCTTCCCATCCTCTGTCTTGTGTCTGTTGGGCTCATGACCTAACTTGCACTAATAACTATAAATGGTCCGTTCAGCAGCACTATATTTATGCCTCCTGCTTGACAATATCACTGCATGGGACCATTATGGAAAAGAAGACCACAGGTTTTATTTTCCCCTGCTGCCACTGACCAACTCCTCATAATCTGTTGGTTCATCCATTCCTCCTGGAGCAATAATTCTTCTTATTCATTCTGTGTGAGATAATAACCAATCATGCAGTCATAATTCTGGCAGCCATTAGGCCATTCTCATTATGTGGCCTAACCTTGCCTCTCCTGGTGGAGGTAATGTGGACTTCTACGTCACCACAAGGGGATCATATATGACTCAATATGCAGCCATGCCCATGCCTTGACATGCCTCAGTGATTGCTGCCATCACTGGCATGGGTGAGTCCCTACTCCTGCATCCTGTTCTCAGGAAGACTGGTATACACCACTCCCTGGAATGACAGGTCAACACAAGGAGAGTAGCCACAAAAATTTGCCATCCTATGGGAGTGTGCAAACAGAAACTGTGTGTCTCATGCCCTACACCATGTGGCTCATCTAGCTTCCAGAGCTATTAACTGATCTTGGGTCACATGGGACTCAGTCAAGGCTTTATCCTGCTGTGCCAAAGAGCAGGTGAGGGCCTCAAACTTTAGCTTGTGCTAGTGAGCTGCACCATTAAAGTGCTGGCACTAACAGAAGCAGGTGACATTCAGTGTAGGATCAAGGCAGAACAAGCAAAGCCAGTGATGGTCACACTATCTGCTGACCTTGCAAGCTCTTGTTAGGTTTATGATTCAAAATTTTCCCTCATTCATCACTGGCATTTACCTACAGTGACTGCAAGAATGTGATCTGGTTTGTATAAAGGTAATGCTACTCAATGCCAGAAGTCTAAACCTCAAGATGCACGCACTCGAGACTCTCCTCAGTATGGAGAAAATCAATGTCTGTGCAGTAACAGAAACCTGGTTCAAGGCTCCTGAGAGCACCCCAGCACTACCAGGTTATAACTCATACCATGCGTTTCGGCCCCAAAACTCGGACCGAAGCACAAAAGGAGGGGAAGTATCTATATTCATCAAAGATACCTACACCTCCAGGTTAGTGGCACTGCACGAAGCATCAGAAGCCATCCATGTGCAACTAACAGCGGGCAAAACTGCCTTTCAGTTTGTAGCCTGCTATAGAACCCGCTCCTATTACAGGAACCCCACTTGGCATTCCTGAGAACACTGGAGAATATGAAGGTCTCTCCAAACAATATGTTATTGGGTGACTTCAACTACCCAAACATTGACTTGGAAAACTACTCAAGCTCAAACACCCTCGCCCAACGGTTCCTTGAATTTATAAACTCTAACGCAATGGAACAACTGGTCACCACTCCCACAAGAGGGAACAACATATTGGACCTGGTCATCACCAACATGGGGAATCTATGTTCCACACCAGAGGTAAACCCCTCATTGGTAATATCAGACCATAAACAAATTTCCCTGGACATCCATATCCCGTCCCCACCACCAGCCAAGGAAATCACTGTAAAGAATTTCTCCAAAGCCAACTTTGCACTTCTCAAGACTGAGGTGGAATCCTTCAAAGCCCCTGGGCCAGAGGATAATACAGCCCAATCCACAGAATCCTTTACAAATGCATTCTATGAGCACCTGCAGGAATGCATGGATCGTGCTATCCCAAATAAAACCAAGACTCACTCCTCCAAAAACAGGAGACCGGTCTGGTGGACCCCGGCCATAAATAAGCTATACAACAGAAGGAGGAAGCCACTACATGACAGAACAAAATCCCAAAAAGGGAAGGCATCTCTGATCAGTATTAGCAAGAAACTTCGATCCCTCATAAAATCATCAAAGGCCAGTTTCGAAAGAAAAATTGCTCTAGACACTAAAGATAATCACAAGGCCTTCTTTATTTATGTCAGAAACATGGGCGGACACTCCCAGATATGCTCTGAATTGCTGCATAACGGTACAAAATATACCGAACCTACAGACATAGCCAACATCCTGGCAGACAGATTCAGTGCAAACTTCTCCCCAAAGGAGCAAATGCCTATCCCAACTGAATGTAACCTCCCTGACATCACAGTTGCACAGGTGAAAGCTGCCCTCTCCAAAGCAAAAAACACAGCATCTATGGGACCGGACGGTGTCCCAGGCTGTGTCTTACATGAGTTCCAAGGAGAACTGAACCCTCACATTAAGTCACTGTTCAAACTTAGCCTTACTACAGGATATGTACCCAAAGAATGGCATACAGCTACAGTGGTCCCACTCCACAAAGGTGGTGCCACAACGGACCCTGGAAACTATCGCCCCATAAGCCTGACTAGTCTGGTTTGTAAAGCTATGGAGTGTATTATCATGGAACTCATAAACAAAGACATTGGGAGCCTCCAGACACTGGACCCTACCCAATTTGGCTTTGTTAAGGGCAGATCTTGCCTCTTAAACCTAGTTGATTTCTTTGAAACAGTTACCAAAGCCATAGATGAGGGCAAGGTAGTCCACACAGCCTACCTGGACCTCACAAAAGCCTTCGACACAATACCCCACTCGGGCATCATAAATAAGCTTACCAGCTTAAATATCAACCCCTATATCACAAGATGGGTTGCAAACTGGCTCAGAGATAGAACCCACATGGTCAGAATCGCAGGTGCCATGTCCGAATCCAAACCAGTTACAAGTGGCATCCCACAGGGCTCAGTTCTGGGACCTCTCTTGTTCGGTATATACTTCTCTGAGGTTCAGGCTAACACGGGGGGATTATGGCTGACAAAGTTCGCAGATGACTGCAAACTGAGGGTCATAATCAAATCTCCAGCTGACACAAGCATCCTCCAAAAGGGTCTCACAGAGCTAAATGCTAAAAAGTGCATAGTCATCCCCTTTGGGAAAAACAAGGTGCCCACAAATTACCACATAGGTGGTAATCCATTAAGTACAGAAGAAGTAATTAGAGATTTGGGGACCAACGTAGATAGTAATCTCTCCTTTGATAATCACGTTGCCAAAGTGGTTAGAAAGACCTTCTATATAGCCCACCTTATCACGAAAGGGTTTGCATCTAGATCAAGAGAGGTCATTGTGCGCCACTACTAGTCACTCATCAGGCCCATAATTGAATACAATGCCCCTTTTGGGATGTACCTTACCCGACACCTGCAGCAACTGGAGAGACCCCAAAAGTACCTCACCAAGAGGATCATGGGCTACAAACAGATGTCCTATGCAGCTCGACTAAAGAAACTCCAGCTTTACTCAGTTGCTTACCGCCTACTCAGAGGCGATCTATGCCTGACGTACAAAGCCATGTCAAACCCAGAATTAATGGACATGCTCCACCTCAAAAAATCCAAGTCCCTTAGAGCTACACGCTCCAGGGACCTAAACCTCAGCACAAAAATAAATAGGACATGCTGGAGGGACAGATTCATTTCCCAGAGGCTCCCCTCACTCTGGAATAGAATCCCAATTCATGTTAGACATAGCCCCTCGCTGACCCTCTTCAAGCGAAAATTGGACGTGTGGATGGGAAATCGCAGATTCACCCCTGGGATCTCTCCTGTGTCACTGCTAGACAGAGGCACAGTAAACTAATCTTAAAAGGGTACCTTCTGTGACCTACTTTACAGAGGCACAGTAGGCTAATCTAATAGGGAGGCAGAAGCCAAATACACTCTGGCTAGGCTTATAAATGCCCTAGGGCAGATAGCCTAGTATCTACCTATGAACCTATGAGACAACTGCAGATGTGTTGGTGAGTGCAGTCTTCAGCCTGACTAGCACACAAAGCTACTCTAGGACAAGTGCAGCAAGGCTCCCATGAATGCAGGCACTGATAATGTCACCCAGACAATGAATACTCAATAGTGCAAGATCAACAGAGGAACCTTCCGGAAGTAAGACTAAGGAAATGGAAATGACTTTGGGGCAGGAGTCAGTCACAAGCTGAGGCAGTTCTTTTTTCAATATAAGAATAACAAACAGGCAGATTTGATTCTCAAAAAGAACTTGATGTAAAAGCATGGTTAGGGGACTCAGGTTTACATAGACTGTAAACATGGGTTTGTTAGATACTGGTAAGGCAAGAAGGCCAAAAGCTGCTCATGTTTTTAGTCTGGGTAACTGTAGCATAAAAAAATGGAAGCTGCGATACTCAATCTGTTGACACAATGTATGGGCAACTCAGACAAAAGAAAATAAGACAGATGAATCACCTATACAAAATAACTCTACAAGGCAGGAAAGAAAGTCACAATTAAGCAGAAAAAATCTGAGTTGAACAGCAAAATAGATCTTAAAAAGCATGAGACTGACACAGACAATTCAACAGGAGTTTTGCCATTGGGCAAACATTGGACAAACTTAAATGAGTAATTAACAAGGCTGATAGGATTAAAAAGAGGTATTCTGAGGGGAAAAGAGTGACTACTTAATTTTAATAATATATTATTCACATCTAAATGAAGTCCAAATATTGCAGTCATGGTCAAATAAGTTTTGAGATGAGGCATCTACTAGCTACCGCTCCTGGTAAAGTTGTTTGATTATTTCATGCTTAGAAGAATAAATGTTGAAATGTCCAATCCAGTTTATGGTTCATACATGTTATTTATTGATTTATTTTGCAGAGGTACAAGCCGAGGTTGCTGTTTCACAGTACTTTATTATCCAGTTATGTTCCTTGATACATTGCAGCCTGCATGTTATCCCTGTACGTGATGTTGTTTGTGAGGTTTCTACTTTTTCCCCACTGGAAAAGACATGCAAGTAGGTGAAGTAATGATGTTCAGATTGTCCCTTGATTTGCATACATTGTGCACGTGTGTGTGTGTGTGTGTGTGTGTGTGTATCTGCAATACACTGGACTCTCAATCAGAATTGTTTATTTGCTTTTGTTGACTGGTAAAGTCTCTCTTGGAAATGAAATACTATTTTCAGTGGAGACCCATGGAGAAAAGCTCCAAAATAAGAACAGAAATGCATTTTTGACAATTCAAAATAAAAATGGTCAACAAACATTATTTACAAAGTATTTCACACTAAACTGTCAACATACATTATTTATAACACATTTCAGATTAAAGAAAAACATATTTTCAAGATAGTGTGACTAGAAAAAAATACTATATTGATACACTTGTATACTATCCATAGACAGAGTTAGGATTGCAAACTTCAAAGTGTAGCTTTGACACAGTTGCATAGTTTATTAGTTGCCAGAGGATATTTTACGTTAGATTTGAATATTTGAAGGTTATTTAAAAGCCTCACGTGATTTGAATGTTTATTCAATGCCTAGCAACAGATAATAGTGAGTCACCATAATAATTATTAGATTTATTACAAAAGTTAAAGTTCTGAGGATCTTAAGGTGCTGTTTTGGTACATTGGATGAGATTTCACAGTGAGAGTGTTTCAAGTGGATTGTGAAGTGTTTTGTATGCTGTGAGTAGTTGGGAGAGGGTGATTTGTTGAGGAAGTTCAAATCAGTTGAGGGTACTGAGCACCGTGCAGTGTTGGAAGCCGTTTGGAAGGTTGCAGGTCACTTTGTTAATTTTGTTTGTAGGTGCTTTCTAGTTTGTGTTTGGTGGAAGAGTTGATATTTGTGAATATTGTTGAAGCAATGTGGGAGGATAGGAAGGAGAAGGGAGGTGGCAGCTATTATGCAAGCAATAATGCCCAACAGGATGTGTTAATGTGTAATTAATGCCCACTCTAGGGTGTTGTGAGGCCCGATGTTGATGGCAGAAGTCCTCTACACCCCTGGAAGGGCATTAATTACACATTAACACATACCCTGGGGGGGCATTATTGTGCTTAGAGAATGGGATCTCTGCAAAATTGGTGTGTTTTACTTATTTATATTTTTTTATTACTATAAATTTTTTTATATATATTTTGGATGTAAAACAGTTCCTCCATCTATTGTCCCAAAGCTGCTGTAGCATATGGGAATGGTGTTAGAGGAAGCATTTTACACCCAAAATATATCCTTTTTAAAAAAATATCTAGATATTTGCTTTATTTTTTGGTCCCTTACTGCTAAAATGGCTTCTTCCCAGTCATTGGGTATTGAAGTCACTAAATAATGACATACATTTGACTTTCAGACTTTATATCCTTCAGAAAATTCATGTTAAAAAAGTAAAAAGCAATTTAACTAACAGGATTTGCGTTAAGTATGGCATTCACAGTCTATTCCTAGTTTGGAGCCTTTGTCCCCCCTTTATTTCAGGCTTTATGCACATTTCTTGAGCTAAAAGGTCGAGATGTATGCATACCTCTTATCTACTGCTGACAGTGGTCCATCATCTCACTGTCTCTCCCTCTGTCACACAGACCCCCCACACACCTGTACTTCAGAAAATGCATGCTAATGCAAATGCTATTATTGCAGCAACTTTGTGATTTTTTTTAAACAGGAATATGTTCCTGTTTTGAGCCTTTTTCCTCCCTTTGCTTTGCTTTTTATTCAGTTAACTTATCTAAGAGGTGAGAGGAACGTAAACCTGCTGCTGCTGCCAGTGTTGGATTGCTGTCACTCTTTACTCTCTGTGTATCACTCACACACACTTTGCTTTCATGCATGCAGTCACAGAAACATAAACACACACACACAGAAACAGAAACACACACACTTTTTTCTGTTATATTTAGATTTTACACTTGCTAAACAGCAAAAGCGCTGCTTAGCAAGCGTAAAATAACGGCTCGATCTTTCTCGCTTTCACTCACATGCACACATACGCTCACATACACAGACATAAATACGCACACACTTTTGTTTTTCAGTCTTCTTTTTTTTTTAATATATTTTACACTCACTAAACAGCAGAAGTGCTGCTTAGCGAGTGTAAAATAATGGCGATTGTTTTTTTCTGTCCGAGCTTCATGGCAGCTTGATATGCTGCCATGAAGCAGTAGACTCATTTTTCAGAGTGCATTACTTGTACATTAATACCCGGCTGGAGAACGCTTGTTCTCCAGTCACAGTGTTGATACACAGTAAGCCCATTTTCTAATTTACTATGATCAACAACAACAACTTTAGAAGACCTTTGCTTTATACAGAGAGCCTAGTTTGCAGTGTGTCTTTGACTACAGAGTCAATGTGCAGATCAAATTTCAACATGTTATCAAGGATAACTCCTAACAATTTTGTGTTGGTGATGATTTCAGTTTTTGTATTGTCTGAGGAGATAATATTAAGGTCAGTGTTCTGATTTATGTTTTTAGGAAAGAAAAGGATTAATTTTGTTTTGTTAGGGCTTAAGGGCAACTAAGATTTATTTAGTCAGTTTTCTGTAGAGGTGAAAGCTTCCTAACTGATGGTTTCTAAGGTGGGAAGATTTGAGGCTGAGCAAACTAAATTGAGTTGTCAGCATATTGTACTATGACAATGAGTTTTGATTCCTTGTGCATGTCATAATAAAGATGATGAAAAGTACTGGCCCAAATATGGAGCCTTGTGGGACTGCTGTACTGATTGGAAGGAATGTGGAGTGAGAGTTATTCCATTTTACAGACCGAGTGCGATTGTTTAGGTAGCTGGTGAAAGAGCTAGCTGAAGCAGTTAGTTACAAGGCCTTTGAGATTTAGTCTTTGGGGTAGAAGTTGATCTGAGACCATGTGAAAGGTTTTTGACAAGTCCCAGAAAATGGTAGGAAAAAAATTACCCAAATTTTTACTTTCATTAATGGTATCTAGAAAATATAGCAGGGCTGTTTCGGTGCTGTGGTGTGGTTGAAAGCCATGTTGGCTAGGAGAATGAAAGTGATTTTCAAGTAGAAAGGCTAGGAGTTGCCATTGTATGCATTTTTCAATGACTGAGAGGGGAGAAAAGATTGCTATAGGGCAATAGTTTGACACTCCGGTGGATGTGCTTACCTTTGTTTAATGGGATTATAAAGGAAGCTTTCTACAGGGCTTGGGTATAGTTTTCTGTAAAGGATATATTAATTAGGATAGATATACAGGGTAGCAAATGGTGTCAGTGGCTATACTGAGGTATTCGGAAGGCAGGTTGTCAGGAGTTAGTTTTGTGGGTTTCAGTTTTTTAATGTATTTTTTGTTGGTATTTGTCTGGATGGTTGTTCCATTTTGTTGGGGTGTAGAGCTATGTTCAGCAAGGGATCCTGCCTTACTCCACTGCTTGTTGGGTCAGAATAATGTCTGTGACCCAGAGGAGGATAAAGCTGGTACCAAAATAAATTATTGTTACACTCATTCCCTATAAACCACAACAGACATCCAAACAGCATTGCTGTGGGACTAATGCTGCATTTCTGGAATGAGGTTAAAGCTGGTACTGAAAGTAAATTAATTATTGTGTTACATTCATTCCCTATAAACCACAACAGACATACAAAGGGCATTGCTGTGTGATAAATGTTGCATTTCTAGAAGTAACAGCTGGTGTCGCAGCTGCTTCATACTTGTAGGTCAAGTAAATCTTCTACTAGAAGCATGCGATGTGCATCAGAATTTCATCCCGTAATTTGTGAGATCCTGGATATGAGAAAAATCAAAAGTCTGCCTCCTCTATATAAATAATCCAAGGAAACATTTTGAGATGAAAGTCTGCACCTTAACGCAACATACCTGTCCATATGGTGATTACAGCACCCATCTTCATATTCAGATTTCTAGATAGCAGAGGAAACCTACAAAGTGCTTCTGATATGAAATAATTCATTTCTGATTGGTCATACTCTCCATGTGGTGCTTTAAAAAACAGAACAACTCGAATAGGTCCGATTTACACAAAAAAACTATGCTAAAACATGTACAAAACTGTTCAATAGAACTATAAGTTTAGACCTGTGTACAGCCCTGGCTTCTGCTATCACATTAGTAAATTGCTCACTAACTTCAACTTACACATTTGACTTGTGAGTGACTTACTGTTATGCATTATATTTTCTAGAAGCAAAATAACTTTCTTCCATAGCATGAACACCTCCTCTAAACCTCTGTAGATACTGAAGTCTTGTAACCAAATACATAAGCTCCATACCATCAGCACCGTACAATTACCTCCACACTATCATGCACCCACTTCAAAACTTTACTAAAAGCACACCTAAAAACATGCTGGCTATGCCCTTGCAACTCCCCCTCTAATATCACCCACCCATTCAACCCATTACCTTTCTTTCCACCCCACTAACTACCTTGATTATAGCAAGCTTGGATGCTCATAAGCCTGACTACTTATTATACAGCAGGAACTTCTTATTGTAACAATTGTTAATGGCTGTTATGTACTTCACAGATGATAAAGATTCTAGTTGTCTACTGATGTACTATGTCCTTCATCTGTAACTATGTTTGTAATTGTTAATTGCTATGTTGATCAAATTGTTAATTATTATGTAAATCCAATGTAACTACTGTCTGCATATTTTAACTGTGGAACTTTTCTCCCTGGGCCTCTGCTGAAAATGGACCTACGTCCAGTCGGACACTCCCAGTCAACAAATGTAAATAAATAAAATAAATAAATAAGAAACACATTAAGGAGCTGGCCGGTGTTCTATTGACAGCAATCACCAGTGACTTCAAATTTAAGCTTTTTTTTGCTTAATTAGGCTTAACATTTTGTATAATCAGGCTTGTTAAGATTACTGACACCACCAGAATCTGTTATAATTCCAGACACTTCCAGCTATGATTTCTTTTGTGGTTCTATGTGTCCCACTCCTGTCCATGTCATATAACATCCATCCACGTTTGGTGCATTATTCACTACAGACTACGTTATCCTTAATGTTGATATTTAAATGTAATTATATGCTAAAAAGAAGTACAGCAAATGTACCTGTTCTTTCAGTGGCATTGAAAAAGAAAACACATTCTGGAAAGATGTGATCAAGTAAGTAAACTACTAGTGTGGAGATTTTGCAAAACTGAATAAAAGAATGCAAGAAAAAAAATCATAAATTCATAACTCAAATTTATAAGAGTTGTTCATAATCATTTTACTGAATTAACATGCCAGATTAACAGTACAGATTTTTCCCTTAATTATTACTATTAAACAAAAGGCACAATTTGATACAACAAATAAGAATGCATATATGCGTGTTCTGGGGGTGCTGTTGGTGAAAATAATCTGCTGTCCATCAATCAAAATACAAAGCTCAGAATATGACCTGATTCAGCCATTTAGTGAGGAAGACATAACACCAGTTCTTTCAATGAGCAATGCGCCAGTTTTAGTGAATTTTGCAGTTCATTATGTCAGTTTTTCAATGTTGTGGTGCAATACCTCTATGTCTGCTCAAAAATCTACTGTGACACACCTTGTCAACAAGCCAAAAGCATTCTGCTTTCACAAAAAAAAATTGCTGTTTAAAATTGTGCAGAAATAAAATAAGTGAACCACTGTATAAAGAACAGTGAATTCAAGTGATCACGTCAAGTCTCTCTTCCTGCTGTACATTGTAACATGGTCAGAATAAATGGCCCACCAATCCAGCCATTTTTGTTTCTAATGGAATGTGGTATTTTGACAAATTGTGGCTTTCAGCATGTATTTAATACATGCCCATCACACTACAGCATCTGTTATGGAATGATCTGCATATTTTCTAGGGACAGACAGATAATCACATTGCCAATCACCAGCTGCAATAGAATGCAGCAGTAAGGTGTGAGGTAGGGACCTGTGGAAGTCTACAGTGGCTACACTGCACAATTAGCAGGTATACAAAGACTTTGGTTCTTTGCATAAGTTAAGGGTAAGCAAGCACAAGTCCTGGAACAAATAATTGACACTGAAGATCATTTTAAATGTTCTGCCCAGCTTGCACTTTGTCTGCTAGTCTATAATCGACTGTCTTTGCTACAAATCTTTTGTTCCGAGCTCTAAGTTCGATGAGCATCTGACTTCTCCTAGGCTGCAATTAGCTCTTGTGACTTTGCACTCTGGAAAATATCAAATTCCTTGTATATTTCTAGAAGTCAAGTATTCTCTGGATGTGCACCACATCTCTTGCTTTCATGTAATAGCTTGTATGTTAGTTCATGCTACTAGACCAAGTCGTGCTACCTTGGCAGACAGGAATGAGTGGATGATAAATACAATTGGCTTTGGACAGGAATGAAGATCCAATGTCTGAAAAGAAAAAGAAAATATTTTCATTTTTTACTATTTTATTATTCTAATTAAAAAGTCAAGTTTCATAATATTCAAACTCCAGGATTCATAGAAGACCACATATGAATACTACATGAATACAATTAAAACTATATCACAATAAATTAATTATGGTTGTAACACACTGAAATGAGGAAGTTTATAAAGTAATTAGTTTACATGTTTTGACCCCACTTCATTTTAACTTGTTAGCCTTACTCTCCCATATTACCACACAATGTTATAGACTGAACACTTCTACAACATAGAAGTCATTGTCTCTTGTTCAGCAACTCCATTATAATGTTCCTGGATACTTAGCACATTGACTTCTCTGTAGGCATGCTTATCTCATTAAATTTATTCCTGGACACAACACACACAGACTTCAGTAACAAAACATGACAGTTCTCTTTACAGTGAATTCTTGGGCAGGTTGATAATCATTTTCCTGATGCTGGGGTTTATTTCCCTATTTCAATCCTCATACTATTTTGATGGTACATCTTGCCAGATGGTATGTCTCTTCAACTGAATGCAAGTGACTCTAAATACCTAAAATATTAGCCAGGTGATGCCATGAATGTAGAATTGCATTACTGAGACATTATTTCAGGAAAGAAGCTTTCTAGCAATGGCCTTGGGAGGTGTGGGTGGGGGGGCACAGCAGGATAGCGTATTAACAGTATGGATGTTTGCACTTCCTCGTCAGATCTTTGCCATGTGCCAACTTAACCCCAAGAGAGTTTAGCTAAAAGGACAGATAGGTAGTCTTTGGGCTAATGAAATAATACACAAAATTCATCAAATAAGATGGATGCCAAACACACACACATGGAATGAACTGGAAAAGAAAAAGGAAAGACACACACTGACAGCATCTGTTGATGGGTTACAGTCTTCCTTCTGGTGGGGATGGGCTTCAACAGGAAAATTCCTCCACTTCACATTCTTTTCTCTGACTACAGGCCAGTCTCCCTTTGACTGATACTTGCTTAACCAGTTTTAGTCGTGATTGGGGAAAAAGTGAGCTTGTTAACAAGCCACTGAATATGTGTACAGGTACTGCATTCTCTACAGCTGTCAGCATGGTTTTACTCTTGGCAGTAATACATTCATTGCAAGAAACCTAAACAGACTCTTTTCTTTCTGAAATGGTTAATGATATGCTTACAAGTATTTTCTTTCTGAAATGGTTGATAATATGCTTACAAGTACTTTGGTAAGCTTATATAAGCAAATGGACTCAATGTCCTCCCCGAGTTTTTCTTTAGTTATCAGTGGATCAGAAGTAATTTCACAGAAGGATCATTCCAGATTACGTTTGATTCTACATTACCATCTCTGGACAGTCTAAGGTATGCTGATCCATAACCTGTAATTATTCCTTTTTAATATACTTATCAAACCACTTACTTAATGATTTCCCTCCTCTAGCCTTACACTTTATAAGTGTGACCTTCTCATCTTTCCTGTGCTTTCCATCTCACTATCAGGGTAAAAGTCCAAAATGATCTTAACCTCAAACTGGATTTGTAATAAGCAAATTAACTTGTCTAGAACTAAGCCAAAGGAAAACTATGTAGGATTCAGCTCTTCTAGAAATAGTTCTCTGAAACAGAGAATTTCTTATCTTACACAACAAAATTTGCTGAGTTCTTTAATACGTGTGCATTCATCTCTTTTAAACCCTTATTAAATTATTACTTAATCACAGGCACATACACACTAAAATAAAAGAAAACCAAAAATATTAACAGTTTTCCATGCAGTATGTACTTTCTTTCCTTATAACAGCTGACATTCACTCCAGCACTGCATAAATTACTCAATTCCTGTGTTCCCTTAAACCTCACTTCTCCTCCTGAACATTATTTTGCATGTATTCTTCCTAAAAAATCCAATTATTTTTATGTAATTTGCTCCTTCCCTTTTCTACAGATCCCACTTCCAGTTCTTTTATCTCTAACAATATTCGATACTTTGGTTGCATTTGGTTTTGATTTCCATTTTCTAGTAATTGCTTTTTTGGCAGCCAGTAGCATTAAACTTAATAAGGCCTGATAATGTCTAGTAATTCAGATCTTGTTCCCCAGCTGAAAATAATTTCCTTAGTTACAGCCATCTGGTCTTCCGATATTTCTGACAGAGTACTCTGGAGGGAGGTTTTAAAATGTGACAAGTCATCACACTCCACAAAACATATTCCCGGTTACCTCATTCCTTCCCATCATACTTCCAGTATTTGCTACCTACCTGAGGGCATATTAAGTCTGCTTGGCAAATAAAAGCACCTATGTATACACTGCAAAGTAAAACTGACAAACCTTCTGGACTTTGGAGCATGCTAATTTCTTCTTATTCCTTGAATTCTCCCACCCCTAGGCTTCATCATCATCCCTTTCCACTTTGATTTATAACCTTCTGATTTATTTATGTATATAAGCTTTAACTGCATAGTTCTAAAATATACATACAACTCAGATAATCCTAAACCACCTTGTTGTATGGGGAGGTTCACCTTATCCCACCTAACTCTAGTCTTCTTCCCCTCCCAAATAAATTGACTCAGGTATTCATCTTGACCCTCACATTATCCATGTGTGCTCACTTGAAACAGATCATAAATAAAATCAACAAAACTCTTTTTGGGTGTTAAAAACTTTCCTTCTCCCAAAATGTAAAAGCAGTTATTGGGAAGGGTGTCTTACAAACCCAGCCAAAACATGGCCTTCCCTTAACAGTCAATGTATTACCAACAATCTTCATGAATCCAGGTCTCCTCCAACATGATTTGCAAACTTATTCTACTTTCTTCCAAGCATGTGCATCATGCCTTCCAATAATACAAGTGTTCAGATCTTCTCTTGTAATTGTTAATTTTTATGATCCTAAAGCTTGGCTTTTCCCACAGCTCAAGTTTAAACTGTCTCATATTCACTAATCATGCTTTTTTCAGTCCTTCGCCCAAGAATCTGGGATGCCTTACCCACTATATATATTGGATACTTCAGAAACTATGAAAACATGAAATAAGGTAACCAAGCAGAATTCCTTCCTAAGAGGAAGAGAATCTTGTAAATGCTTTTCCAACCCAGGCTACCTAAAATTTGTTTTATTTCCTACATTAGTTTAGTACAGAAAAGACATTCATTTAATGGCAGACGACATTAGCTGCACTGACCACTTACAATTGAACCTGAATTTCTCACAGATTGCTAATTACAGTGTACCAACTCTTAACCTCATGCAGCATTTATTTGCCATGATATATTATCTTCATTTTCTATTCCATGTTGCCTTTTCTGATCAATGGCTGAAACAGGTCTCAGAATGAGTCTATTGCTGCATTTAACAAATATTAAATAAATTAATGGAAACGTACCACACAACCGTACTGAATTCCTTGCTATTTACCGGTTTTGAGGGCAAAATAATGGAGTCCCAAGAATTCCCGATTGGCCCCCTCAATTCCTGATTTTTTTTCCTTTTTTTGTACACGTTTACAGCTCTTATTGATGTCACCACACATCGCCAGTGTATCCCGCAATGTCATCAATGTGCGAGGGCGTATGTGATAACATCAACTTTGTTAGTCAGACTACAGCCTGTCAGACTCAGTCAGACAAATGTGTGACTTTGGAGAGTGTGGAGACTCGTCTCGGTCGGTCTCTCGACTCAGACTGTTAACTTCTTCAGTAACTAATACTAGCAGCAGCAAGCGGAGGAGTTGTGCACAAAACTGTCATTACAATTTCAGTTCCACTTCTTTCCTTCTGAATCTGAACGACTGTTCTACAGCAGAGTCCAGCAGTCTGCCCACCCCACCTGTGACAGGATGAGAACATTTACTTTCATTGGTGGCTCGATCTCCAGGTAAGTGAAAAAGAATTTAAAAACAAAACAAAAAAAAAGTATTCTTTTGCCCAGTGGAAATTGCAGCAAAAGAACTGGAAATGATTCTGCTGCAGTGTGCGCACACACTTCTTTTACTGTGTTAAATAGTTAGAGGCATAGCATTTGCCTGATGTGATATGACTCTCACGTCTCACCAACTGCCATTCTGAGTATAATGTATTAATTGAAAATTGAACAAGCAGTAGCAATGGCAAACTGAAGAAAGTGGATGTATTTTGCCATGATACTGGGGTTATACAGTCTCAGAGGCATTGGCAAGGGATGGGATTTAGCTGTAGGACCGGTTTGCTGCTGACTCATGACATCATGCTATAGACTGAAGCCATGGAGCTTGCTGTTACAGTATTACACAAAGATAATGTTGTTAAACTGCCAACTGTTTGAAGACTCCTCCCTCAAATGTACTGTTCACTAGCTAAAGCTTGATGCTTTGAAAAACAATATTGAATCTTCTCGCTCTGCTGTAGTTAAAAATTTGATTTTTTTACTCTTTATGGCTAGGTATTAGAATGGCACAAATCATGTGACTTCTGTATTTGATGGCCTGCCCTCAGAAGCTAATAACTGAAACAATCTGAATATCTTTAGCACCAAGTCTCAGATCTCCTTGTAGTCTGTTTACCAAACCGCTTACTCTCTCAGGCCTGCAATTACTGTCACTGTAGCTGGAAGACCAGCTGGTTGAAGGGTCAGTTGTTCCCTGAAAATACATCTAAAATGAGACACCTCATACATACATATTTCACTGCTATTCTTTTTGATGCTGATGCCAGTATTCTAATTCAGGATTTTTAAAAGATAGATAAATATAAGAAACTGCTGACTAACTTAAGACTTCTTGTTCATAGGTTTATTTAGGCTAAAGACCGCAAGAGTCTTTTTAAGCCTAGCCATGCATTCCAAATCTCTGAAAAGTCCTGGTACCCTTGATAAGTGTAAACAGGGGCTTGAAAGATGCTTGAGTCCATTAAAGACACAGGTGCCAAGCTAAGGTTGAATTTCCTGTCCCCCATCCAATCGTCCAAGTTACACTTGAATTGGATTAGGGAGGAACTCTGCTTCACATGGATGATGAGCCTGTTCCAGAAAAGGGGTAGTCTCTGGGATACATACCTGTCTCTCCAGCAGGTCTTATTTATATCACAGACAACGTTTAAGTCTTTAAAACAGGTAATTCTGGTGCTGTTTGTTTTGTAGATATACAGGAGATCCATCAAGGTGAGATCTGACAATGCCTTGTATGCCAGGCATATATCTCCCCTCAAGAACTTGTAGGAGACAGAATAAAGGGATAGGGCCTTGAGGCAGTCTGCATAGGACATGTTACTTATGCCCTGTATTAATTTACCGAGGATGTTCCAGTTGTTGAATGTGCCTGATTAGGTACATACCAAAGGGGACATTGCACTCAATAAGAGGTCTGATGAATGCCGAATACTTTGAAACAATGACCTCCTTGGACCAAGATGCCATACCTCTGTTTATAAGTTGCGCAATATAGAATTACTTCCTCACTACTGCAGACACATGATGGTTAAAGGCTAGATTACTGTCTATGTGTGTCCCCAAGTCCCTGACTACTCGGTCACCTCTTAGGGGGTGTGTTGTCAATATGATAGCCACCACAGGTGGATGACTTCCCAAAGGATACTATTATGTATTTCTTGGCATTTAGTTTTAGTCCCTGGGTCTGACACTAGTTATTTGTCTGTGTCAGCCCTTCCTGGAGAACATTTGTGTTGGTGGGGGATTCTATGATTAGTCCTGATTTGATCCCATGGACACTGGCCTTGACTTCAGAGAAGTAAATGCCAAAAAGGAGTGGTCCCTGGATCAATCCCTGAGAGACTCTGCTTGTGACTGACCTCTTTGTAGAGGCAGGCTCCCCAGTTCTAACTTCCTGGGTCTGCCAGTAGCTTTGCTATATTGTCTGGCTCAGTACAGATGGCTCCATTAACAATGAGTTCCACACACAATTGTGTATTGACTTTGAGGTTGTGGACATAGCTGAAGAATGCCTTTTGGTTGTCCTTGGCCTGGAGGCCACATTTACTGTAAATTTGGCTTTGGTAGACTATTTGTCCTCTGAGTTATTTGTTTAGTTTGATGAGAGTGCTTTTATCATGCTGGGTGCTACATCTCTAAATGTTGCCGTGATTTTCTTTCTTATGTTATACATCCTGCTGATGTTATGATTCCACCAGGGTGACTTGTTTTTTGAGTTAGTTCTGTTCTTCTTCCTTGTAGGTACAGCTACCTCTAACAGCTATTAGCATGCTTATATAGAGTTTCTGTGATTAGTTCCGCGTAGGCAGCAGTGTTCTTAGTGTTTATGAGGGCTTGAAATTTTGCCAGGTCATCACTTAACAGTATGAAGTTAGCCTCTGAGTAGTTCCTTAACATTTTAGGGTTAGCTGGGGTTCCATGATTTATTTTTTTTTCAAAGGACAGCATTTTGTGGTCTGACCTTACCAGAGAAGACATTACACTAGAAAGTGTGCAGCACTCTCCCATATTAGTGAGGACCAGATCCAGTATGTTTACACACCTGGTCAGTGTATTGGTGATCTGGTTCAGGCAGTTTGTGTTTACAAAATTCAGGAATCTTTGTGCCTGCATGTTTAGTGTCATATTTGATTCTCAGTTAATAGTGGGATAATTAAAGTAGCTCATGAATATGGTATTGGGTTAGATGGTGAGTGTTTCCAATAATTTTAAGTACATGTTATGGGTTTCCTGGGTCATAGAGGGGGACCTATATCTTGCAAGAAAGTGGTACAGGATTTTTCCTATGGTGATTTGAATGTGGAGAAGCTCAGTTGCATTGTTTTGTTTGACCAGCCTTGAGGTACATTTATTCTTGATGTAAATTGAGACACTACCACCTTTAGTTCCTGTCTGTGTAGTAGCTGGTCTAAATGTGTGGAAGGCATTATAATATTGTGCTGCTGATGTGCTCTCCATTGCTTTGAACCATGTCTCAGTGAGAGCACAGACATCAGCCTTCTCTAGGGTGAGGAGAGCTTGTAGGCCATGGATTTTTTGTTTAGACTCTTAACATTAAGCAGTAACATCTTTAGATTTTTCTTCATTTTGATTTGTATATTGGAAGTACTTTCAATTTCGGATTGATGAAAAAAGGCACTATGGGGAAGGACAATGTTTTAGCTAATATTCAAAGGCCTAGAGGGGAGAGGTACAGACCATGCATGGCAAAGCAGTGTAGCCTGTTTAATATCTCCATCCATGCTAATAAATATTGCACCCTTAGAATGACACCAGAAAATAAGCCAAATATTAAAGTAAGTCATCTTCTGTTCGTGTTGTGGCATCATCCTTGAAGAAAGTATAATACTGCTCAATGTTCGGCTCATACCAGCTGGAAACACATATTTCAAAAGGTCCATGATGTCTTTTTTTATACAGTCTAGGGAGACATGTCTCAAGTCATTTACACCCACATGATCTATGATGGAGTCATACTGGTACTTGTGATCCAATGACCTGAGTGCATGCGTAATGTGGAGCATCCTTGCCACTGAAAAGCAACTGACTGTGACTTTCTCCTTACTCAGCCTGGTGAGATGGACACCATTGTGTCTCACAATGGAGTCTCCAATGATCAGAATGTTGGATTGTGTTGTGGCTTGCCTTATGGGCTTAGAAGTAAAGTCTCCATTAGAGTGGCTATGCATGTTGATGTTGTTTTGAAAGAATGCATTCGGAGCTGCTGATAGTATTTGTTATGTGTACTTCATCTAGGAGGTCTTTGGGGTTTAGGAAGGTTATATTTAAGTGCCTTAGCACATGTGGGTCTATATGATTGCTTTTGCTTTAAACTGTGTAGATGTGATGGGTGCAGTTTGTGTGCTACTGACAACCTGATTAACATTAGACGTGCTTTTACGTGAGAGCTTTGCTTTCAGTGATGCTGTGTAAATACATTTCTCACATACCATATCAGTTTGTTTGAGAATTAACAGGTTATCAGTAATTATGGGGCAATTTCTACATTGCCTCAGGATGCTCATATCCACCAAGCTGGTAACAGAGATAGTGGGAAAGTTCATATCCAAGGCAACAGGCCCCTTTTTATTGATTAGATGGTTGCAGTGAGAATATAAAGTAATGTCAGGAGTATCTATTGTTTTCAACTATGGGGGGAGTGCCTGCCACTGCAAACCAGTTGCCTTGTGTGCAACTAGGTATTGGTGAAATGTCAAGGGTGTTTTTACAGGAAAAATGTCAACTCAAGGTATCTGCATCTTGTAATGAAGAAATTATAGAAAACTATCTTTTAAGAACAGGATGCCCTTTTCTGTAACCTTTCTTCCTTTAGGGTCAGTCCTTTACACAATGAACCTTTCAGATTGGATGTTGTTCAGTCAGTGGTAATGGAACTTACAGGAATCAGAAATATAGGGCAGACCACCAGGCTTTGGTAACTAAAACTTCCAATAAATGACTCTGTGCCCCCCGTTCCTCTAGAAGAAGTGAACTACTTGTATCTTTTCTTCTTCATCAGTCTATTTTTACATAAAAACTTTCCATGATGAGAGAGTAAAAAGGCAAAATTCTGAAAGAAGAGCAACTTCCACAGAGCTTTAGTGAGAGTACAGACTGAAAAGGTGGCACATGGCATGCTTTTACTATATATGAAATCTTCAACCAATCCCATGTCTCTTCCTTCCATAAAAGGGTCTCTTCTGAAGTGAAAGCTAAGAAAAAGGGAAAAAGAAAAGACACCGCCTCCTTTCAGAACAACAGGTTATTATTTCATCCTTTTTCATGCCCCAAAAAGGTTGTCGATGGAAAACAGTTCTAGAATTCAAGTAAGTTCATGTAAAGAAGTGCAGAATATTGTTTCACCCATACCTGACAACTCTGTCTCTGAGGGGTCTCAAATTCTACAGATGATTTCCCAGTTTGACATAAATCATCAACATTTGACTGCTTCCAGGATAGTGTTAAAGTGCTTTGTACCTGTGACTGTGGTTCTAAAGCTGAAAGGCATTTCTCTGGTGTATGAGCATTTGAAGACTGTACTTCCCTTTTAAGATTATTTATTGCACACAATCAGTGTGAAAGAGATGTATGCTCTTCACTTACAACAAAAAGTGTTTTAAGGAATGCCTTGCAAGAGAAGAGTTTACTGGTGGATAATCAGCTTGCTCACAGATCCAGGATATAGTTACGTTATATCAGTAGATGGGGTCTCCTTTACGTTATCAAAATTACACTTCTCCATAATTTAAAACCACAAGATGACAATGCCAACAGCCTGCTTTAATGAACAGTCAGATAAACTAAATTTTACTTCAGGAAAGGAACCAGTTGGCCAACATGGGAAAATTTGCCCTTTTGGCGCAGCCCCCACATGGGATGGGGTGGGGTGGGGATGAAGCCCCCCCACCTGGGTGGGTTTGATATGCTTTGGTTTGTTTATTTTGTAGTCTTGGACAACTGGTTCCTTTCCCAAAGTAAAATTCCGGTGATCTTACCATTTGTTAAAGTAGGTTTTCGGCATAGTCGTCTTGTGGTTTTAAATTTCAGAGAAGTGTAATTTCAATAATGTAAAGTAGTCCCCAGTGGACAGTATCACAGTTTTCTTTGATGGCCGGGAATTTCCTTCCCTCTTTGATTTATATGTCATTGAGTATAATGAAAGCATAAAATGTCAGGTTTCATTTGAAGCAGTTTTAAAAGAACCTAAGGAACCTGTTCAATCAGTTACTGAATGACTTGGACATAAAAATTCCATTGACCTCTTGCTTGGTAAATGAATCAAACCAGAGGCTTTTATCAGACCTTTTGATGTTCATATTGATAGTGATCACTGCTGCAGTAGCCTTAGCTATGTGGGTTATATACTGCCAAGGATATAACAGCCAGCCTGCTTCCAAAGCTTAAGGACACCTTCCACGTGCCAAACTGACAAGCAGCTTGAGCTGAGCTGACTTAAAGACAAATCTGGCCATGAAGCCTTTCAGAACTTTCTTGCCACTAACGATTATGCTTCCCTGAGGCTTTTGAGGATCAATGGTTGGGTTGTGCTTTCCTTTGCTGGACTGATGAGTTCCCTTTGGAGAAAGAATTCCATTTTCTTATATTTACTGATGTTTTACTACTTTCCTTTTCAGAAAAGTTATTTTAGAGCTAGGAGTGTTGTGTTTTAATGGTCTATCTTGAGACTGTAACGTACTTTTAAACTGAGCGCTCATTTTTTTTCTGTCAGTTTAAAACTAGTGTAAACTAATTGAAATATTTTCTGTGGAGAAAAGCTGTTTATTTTACAGTTGTATGGCTGCCATAGTGTTTGAAAGTGCCTTCTTTTTTGTTTTTTTTTCTGTCAAAAAGTAACTTTTGTAGACTAGCAGTTTTACTAGCATGGGAAAGAGGCACCATTTTTAACTTGACCATGGAACAGATTGTTCGGTCCATGGTTAGTCCTTCTTCCAGCCACAAAAAAAAGTTAAGCAAACAGCCTTTGCCACCAGAGCAGGGTAGTAATTTGCCTCAGCCGCTGGTGGCTGATTCTGCTGTGGCCATTCGCTGTACCGCAGAACACTCATCTTTTACCCCAGATCCTTCTGAAGTAGCACCAACAGCCACTATGGAGTGAGGGTTAGCCACGTCCTCTGTTGGAGTTCCCTCAGTGGGCAAGGAAAAGCCACTCTTGTCCTGGAAGAGACAGCAGGGAAGGTTTCCCTGCTGTATTAGAATGCTGTATAAATCCCTGGGAAAGCAGTATCTGCAATTTGTAACACTGTTGGCCCCATTTTCCTGTCAAAAAGAAACAGAAAACCAAGCACGCATCCCCACTTCTTCAAACTTCTTTGTGTAGGGGTAGTTTACCGGGACTTGTTTAGGTTTTAATTTAGTCTATTGATCCTTCTTGTAAAGCAGTTTCTGGATGGATTCAGGGCTTTGTCCTCAGATTTCTGATTCAGACTCAAAGGAGAGCTCAGTTTTTGATTCTCACTGTGAGGGTATATTTTTCTCTGAGACTATTGCTAGAATGTTTCTGTTTTCAGTGGACTGAGGTTTCTTTGTCCCTCAGAAAATACTACAAATTGTTACAGAAGGAATTTCCAGAACCTACACCTATTCCTCCTGGCCTATCTACTTTAGAGAATGTATGTCTTACTGCCTGAAGTTTTCCCTGATAGTAAGCCAGCTGTCCCTAAAAAGTCAAATAGTATGTATAAAATTCCTCAGTCTTCTAAATTTTTATTCACTATTTCCAAACCTGACCCAGCAGCTATAGCCTTAGTTGACTCCACTGCTGCTAAGCACTTAGTTAATTACAATCCTACTCTTTCTAATAAGGATGGGAACATTACTGACAGGTATGCAAAAAAAAAAATGCATATTTCTGCAACTTTGATTTTCAGAATTTTAAACTGTCAGGCTCATATGTTAAAGTTTGTTCTGAAATATTCTGAAAGTATGAGGAATGTTTTATCTACAATTTCTTATGAAGAAAAATCTGCTTTAAATAACGTTGGTTTTCTGCAGCACAGGTCACACTGTTTGTTGCTTCTAGCATATGTATGACTGTTGATACTTCTTCCAGGGCTATGGCCACTGGAACTATTTTAGGGAGATTTCCTTGGCTGCATTCACAGGACCTCCTGGATGATATAAAAAATGAGATTTGAAATGCTCCCTTGGATAAAGATTTAGTGTTTGCCCTCTCTGCTGCAGATAATGATCAAAAAATGTGATGAAAGGGGCAACCTGATCCAGGGATCTTTGAACTTTTTCAGCCCTGCTTTTCCAAATTGTCCAAGGGTTCTGGCAAAACAAACAAAAACAGACTAAACAGTCTTAACAGAATTCAGGTAAGCAGACATTCAAGAAAAAAAATGGCAAGGGGGTTCAAAAAAGAAGTCTCAAACCTCCCCAAACCAAGGACAGTCCAAGTTGGAATGACTATTCAAGATACCCTGTGACCACCTACCCCCCTGGCCTCTTTTTTCTTCCAGAAAGTCTAAATCTCCATTTTTCTCTTTGGCAACAGCTTGTTTCAAACAAATGGGTTCTAAAATCATTAATCAGGGTTACAGATGGCAGTTGGAGGAAATTCCTCCTTTCCAGGGAGTCATTACTCATCCTGCAGATCAGAGTGTTTTGCTTCCACTTTTTTATCATCACATACTGTCTGAAGGAGTGATAGAACCAGTTTCTCCTTCCCAGTGTTGAAGTGGTTTAATTCAAGGATGTTGCTAGTGCTTAAGAAAGAAAATGCCTGGAGACCTGTTCTGGATCTTTCTTTCCTAAACCTTTTTGTGATACTGTCCAAATTCAAAATGATGTCACTTCAGAACCGGTTACCTTTTCTTTCTCTATCAAGTTTCCTGGCAACACTAGACTTAAAATATGCTTATCATCACATCCTTATTCACCCAGAATTCAGATTTTTCTTAAGGTTTTGTGTTTCTGAATCACATTATCAGGTCTCTGCCTTTTGGACTATACACTGAACCAAGAATGTTCATACAGTGTATAGCTCCAATTATAGCTCATGGCAGGCTGCAGTGTATCCACAATGTTCCATATTTATACAACTTGCTTACATTTGCAGTCTTTTACAAAGTGTCAAGAATGTCTCTCTTGGGTGAGAGATGTCCTGCACAAGCTGAGACTCAAGGAAACATTCAAAAGTCTTTCTTAACTCCCTCACATAGGATTGTGTTCCTGGGATGTCAACTAGACACATCAGTTCAAACAGCTTTGCTTCCACAGGAAGAAATATAACTTTATTTAGACCTGTTTCTGAGGTTTTTCACTCAAACATCAGTCACTCTGAGGGAATACATCAAGATTCTGGGTCTCGTGGCATCTATGATTCTCATGATACACCTGGCAAGACTCTATGTGAGAAAGATACAGTGGCATCTGAAATCTCTTTGGTCCCAGCATCAGCACCCTTTATCTTATCAGATCCCAGTACTAGTGTTTGTCAGAACAGAAATATTTTGGTGGAGACAAAGGGTATCTTTAAATCAAGGTATACCCTTCATACTCCCTGCTCCAAAGCAGTCAGTCATCACAGATGCTTTGGACTTTGCTTGGGGAGCAATTTCAGGAGGGATTAAAGTGTAGACGGTGTGGGACTCCAAGGATAAATGCAAGCACATAAATATCAAGGAGATGCTTGCCCTGAGCAAGGCACTCAAATCTCTGAACCATCCTTGGTCCCTGGGACATCTTTAAGTGGTTATAGACAATACAACAGTCATATGGTACATTAATAAGCAAGGGGTAACCAGGTTGTACCTCCTTTGCAGACTAGCCATATTAGCTTGTGATATAGCTTCATAGCACAATGTCATTCTACAGGTATCCTACATTCCATAAGAGCAAAACTGTGTGGTGGACAAGCTGAGCAGGACCAGGGCAGACCCTTATGAATGGAAACTAGATCAGGGGGTCTTCCAAGATTTGAGCCATGTGTGAGGAGTTCCTCAAATATACCTCTTGGAAAATTCTGTTCCAGGACTCCATGCAAGAAGGCCTAGAAGACAGACACCTTTTCTTTTATTTGGACAGGAATGCTCCTGTATGCCTTTCCACCCATTACACCAATATCCGGGATACTTCTGAAGATTCAGAAGGAATCTCTAAAGATCATTGTGGTTCTTCTCCTTTTGGAAATGGCAAAAGGAAACTACCACAAACTTTCTCACAGAATGGATCTACTCACACAAAAACAGGGGTGTTTGATATACTCTAACATCAAAGATCTTCCACTGACTGCCTGGATGCTTGGGTCTTAATTTCTTTTAGGCACCTGTTTTCTGAGGACGAGTAGCAGGTACTAATGGAGGCAAGAAAGCCTACTATTAGAAAATCATATATTAGCAAATGGAACAGGTTTTCTAGTTGGTGCCAACATTATCGCCAGCACCCATTCAGAGCTCATTTTATAATATTTTTATGAGTTACAATTCTATGGCCTTTTTTATTCCTCCATCAAGATTCATTTATCAGCCATTTTAGCATGTCTGCCCATGGATCCTTCGCTGTCAAGGCAGTCTCATATCAAAATGTTCTTGAAAGGGGTTTTGTATAACAGTCCTCCAAGTAAACCAGTGGCCCCTCCTTGGTATCTTAATTTTGTGTTAGAGAAGCTAATAGTTTTTATTTTTTAATTTATTTATTTAATCAGGCTTTGCTAGGAACACACTCCAGGAGGTCCTGGATCGTTCTCCTTACTCCTCCCAAATATAGTTATCTATGCTAATCTACTTTTTAATTTCTCCATATCTTTTGGGTTTCTAATACCATGATGGGAATGGACTCTATTCTTAAGTCAAAGTACAATTAAAGTTCATGAAATTAGCATTGTTTCAATCTTTGATGTCAGCCAGAAGTGCACTTTACAGCACCTGCAATGTGCCGAGTAATAACTCCTTCTGCAAACTGTATGGAGTTACATGTATCAGTAACATATCTAAATATGATTGCAGATTATTTTTTATAAGACCCATTGCTCCTACTACTGTTGGAACTGTCTGGGTATCTTTCCTCCACATTGCTCTCGTTTCTGCCTGCAAATCCTGGTATTTCATGACTTTGTGTCTCTCTGTACGCAAGACACTGTAGTCAATGGGTGTAGTGATTTCAATGATCAGTTACTTTTGTCTTCTTTTCATGGACCACTATATCTGGTTTTCTTGCATCTGTCTTTTGAACTGTTGGTAATGGCTGATCCCATGTGATGCAGACTTCATTTTCTATGATGCTTTGTGGCTCATGTTCCCAGTCTTTTTCAGCTACTTCAGTATTATTATGTTTGCACAATCCTCAGTGCAACAGTCTTGCCATATTATTATGCCTTTCAGTATACAGTCCTTCTGCCATTAGTATGTCACAACCAGCAACAAGGTATGTGACTGTTTCCAGTTCTGTTTTACAAAACCTACATTTGTCTGTTTCTCCCAGATGTTCAATGGACTTTGTAAACCAGCGTGTATGTAGTCCCCTATCTTGGGACCCCAGTATTAACCTTTCATCGTTTGGTATGACTTTGCCTCTCCTTAACCATTCCTGTGTTTGATCCTGATCAACATGGGGTTGTTCCACAAGTTTTCTATACTTGCAACTATATTTATGCATGTTTCCACATTTCTTGCCTTCTCATCTGATCCTTCACCTCATATTCTTTTTTTTTTGTTTTTTTTTGGCACATTCAGTTGCTGCCTGATTTTTATCTACTTCTGGTTTGATTTCCATTCCAACTTGACTCTGATATGCTTCTGCTAGACTAAACAGGGAAGTCATCATAGATTTACTCTCTTCATGTCTCAAAACTTTCACTATATTTGGATTATGTGAGGTCAGCAGATACGTATGCAGTCCCATGATTGCAGATCTGTACATGTAAACAATTTCAAGGAGTCCATACCTCCTCCGGATTAGGGAATATATAATCTTGGTATGCACTGATTTTTATAAATAATTTGATGAGAATGAAGCATGCTTCTTATTTTCCTATCTAATCTATCCAACACCTTTTGCAGCCAGTCAATTGCTCCAAAACTGTAAGTTTGGACAGGAAGAGCAAATCTTTTATATCACATTCTTGTCCCAAACTGATGTTTTCTTGATGCTGCTGCTTTCCTGCTTTAAAAGTTGCTTTTGCACATTTATCAAGAACAAATGCCATTCTTGCATCATCCGAAAAGGTTTTGACTACTTGCAGTTGTGCTTTCAGTTCCTTATCTGATGAACTATACAATTGTAAATCACCAACAAAGAGAAGATGAGAAATCTTTACACTTTGTTGCTTTCTGGGAGGCAAATTATAGCCATGACCTAATTTGTTAAGCAGAGAGCTTAATGGGTTAAGGGCAAGGCAAAAGAGCAGCAGTGGCAGAGAGTCACCTTGGAACATCCCCCTTTGGATTTTTATTCCTGGAATAATATTTTGTCCTTTATCATGGATTAACTGCAGAGTGGTTTGCCACTGTTTCATGGTTGCTGTGATATAGTTTATCAGTGTAGGGTGTATCTTGTACATCTTTAACCACCTTTTATCCATGAATGTGGGATACTGTCAAATGCTTTCTTGTAGTCTTTCCATGCCATACTTAGATTCTTCCCCTTTTTACAGTTCTCCACTATGACTTTAACAAATGATCCTTTGTTCCATATGATTTTCTTTTATTACCCTTTTGTTCTATTGCCATAATGGACTTTTCTTCTAAATTACTATAAACTCTGTTGGTATCAATTCCAGTGTATAGTTTATATGTTGTCAGAAGGCAAGTTGTCTATAGTTTTTAGGGTAGCTTGCAGGTTCACTCTTGAGTAGGAGCACTGTTTTTCCTGTTGTTAGCCAGGCTGGTGTCTGTTCGGAGTGTGCATATAAACAGTTCTTAGTTATGGCTAAATCTTCATGCAGAGATGTTAATATTTTTGGCCAGAAGTTAGGAACTGCATCTGGACCTGGGGTTTTTCAATTAGAGACTTTTCTTAACTTTGTTTCAATCTGCCTGGCCATTACTTCATCCCATTTCATATCCTGTACATTTGAACTTCTTATTCTTTGTTTTACTACTTCTATTATCTAGCATCTTTATGTTCCACAGGATTTTCATAAATATTTCTCCAAAATGCATCTGTTTCTTAGCAGACACTGACACTGACACTGAGTAGTACTAGGCTAGTTGCCCTTGTGAGCCATTTTAAGCCCAGCCAATTATCCCTTGTGAGACTCCAACCTTCCGCCTTGTGTTTGTAAGGCAAACACCTTAACCATTAGGCCACCCTACATTCTTTTTTTGGTGGTCTTTCAATTCCTTTTACCTTGCTTCCCAATTATGTATAAAACTTTTTTGGGTCATCAAACATCAGTTCATGATAGAGTATATTTTATCAGAAAAAAAAGAGCTAAAGAACTGACAGTAGATACAATTTTAGTGTTTTTCATTTTGCAAGATGTACAGACAAAGGACAAACTTTATTTTTTTTAATTACATGCCAGCAGTGAACTATATTAAGTTTTTACAGGGAGTTTCCCAGGAGATAAGAATCGTATAAATTAATGCTTTTCAGTTTTAGAGAGTATTAATGACTTGTATGTTCTAGTACAATAAACAATAAGATAAACTCTGCAGCATAGCAGGAACAACACAAACAATGCACAACTGAACTGATGAATGTAAGTTATGATTCACAAAAATGTCATGAAAGACAAGACCCCTTTTGCCACTGCTGCTATTATAACATAAAAAAGTTTCACATTTTGACTTTTTTGCTGTACAGAGTTTAGCCATGAACCTGTTAAAAGTCTCTAAGCAGTTGTTGTGTCTTTCGGCTTTTCCCGGTTAGGGGTCGCCACAGTGGAACTCCGGTCCGCTAATGATTGGCAGTAAATTTTTATGTGCAGAGTTGCCAGCCCTGATGTACAACCTTCAACCAAGGTACGCCCATTCACGCATGTCTCCACACAGAAGACGCTCTAGCTGAGAATTGAACAGGACAACATCTTACTGTGAGGCGACAACGCTACTGCAGCACCACCACTGCAGTAAGTATAATTTTGTCACATGATCTTGCTATTCTCAGCTGACCAAGGAAGATGGATGAAAATACGTCGTAATTTAAAATAGAAGACAGCATTCTGTCTGGCAATATTTTTCAGCATTTCACAATGAAAGACTAAACTGTAAGGTTCTGTAAATTGCCATGAGCTGTGCACTGGACAGTTTAAACAGAAAAATAAAAGCATTCTACTTTTCTTTTGAAAGAGATAAGTACAGAATGTATTCCATTTGCTGAAGCCACTTTGAAGCAAAAGGAAAGAGCCAGAGACATTTGTAAGGCTTTTGCAAAATGCCTACATAGAGGCATTGAATTCTGTGCTACGTGAAAGCCAGACCTTAGTTCTTTAGGCTGCATTCTTCAGAAAGAGAAAAGAAAATGTTCTGTACAAAAGGAACTTCAGTTTTAATAATCATTTCTTTCTTTTCATGGGTTCCATGTGCAGATAAATTTTAAAACAGTCATATTTAAACAGGTTTGAATTCCAAATCTGTAGGTAAATAAACTGAAAGCAGTAATGACAGCTTGGTCTTGGTTAATGAGTTCCAGATATTGGCTGTAAGCCAAGTGATTTGTGAATCTCTAACCTGATAGCTTTATTCCAGGTTTAATTTATTTTACTTCTGCTGGATTACAGTGTGGACCTTTTAACTTTCACAGGACTTTTGCTGCAGAGTATAAAAGGTATTTTACTGTTATATTCAAACACAAAAAGGCCTATTACACTAGCACTGAAAAGTTCATTCACATGTATGAATGTTTTCACAGGGTATTTACTGTAAAAAGGTATATGCAAGTTTGGGCATAAATAAATAAATAAATAAATAATGCGTGTGCACATGTGCACACACACACACACATACACACACACACACTGTTGCAGGATATTTCTGTGTACATGACTACAGCTCACACCATATACTAAGGGGGGCACAATCTAAGGTTTATGCAAGTATTTTGTTTTTATTTAATATAACATTTTTAATGCTGAAGGTTTCATAAAGGAAATGTGAGTTGCTTCTACAGGTTAATATTTTCAATGAGATTTAAACTCCAGAATTGAATTACAAAAATACATGCATATGAGACTGTTAAGTTATTGGTAACAGGAATTCAGGTATGCTCAAATTGTACATATGTAATGAGTGAAAAATTAGAGTTTGTAAGTATTACACTGTAAATCAGAATGTTTTGTCTGTCCTGGAAGATACAATAAAGACAAAGAGGTGTTTTGTCTGTCTAAATCATCCCTTAGATATTGTAAAAATTTAGTTTTGATTTGTTTTCCAATGAGGACAAACCTGAGAACATTCAAATTTCTTGATAAAGGATAGTTTTTACAGGCTGCATTTTGTTGATAAGAACATAATCAACAAGTGGGTTACATTTTACACTGACATTTCAGTTTAATATTATAGTCAAATAAAGTTTGAGTCATGAGCTTTAAAACACCAAAATATTAAATTATGCCACCTGGCATGGTCATAAATCATATTGTTTAAAATAACAATATTGTCAAGGTGAAAAGGAAATACGCAAGTATAAATTCCTAAGTGGATGAATTATTTGGCAAAGGCTGTTTTGACTAAATTAACATTTTTCTTATTATCGTAAGATGAACATCCCAGGTAAACTGGAATCAGCAGTAGATTTAATTTGCCAGCAGTATGATAGGGACAAGTTTGTTCATACATGTGTACTGTATGACAATCATTTTCCAATATGCTTTCACAGAGAATATATAAAGACAAGACAGTCATGTCTCCAGAACCACATAAAGGTAATTATGTACTAACCATAGGAAATACTTCACTGACTTCTGAATGTATTGTAAATAGCCATGGTTTAACACATGATTCAGACATAAGGATAGAAAAGTCATGACTGTTCTAAATTCTAGCCATGGTTAAACAAATAAGTAATAACTGAGGGAAAAACAACAGGTTGTAATAGAAGACAAACTTTGTTGTTTTTGTTATTTATGAGTTAGAATTAACTCATTAACACCTAGTCACACGTCTAGCAGTTTACATACATTCTTACATTCCAAAGGATTTTCTGGGAAATCAACTTAAAAAGCAAATACAAAGAAATGTAAATTAAGAACAATAAAAGCTGTTACAGTTGATTACAGCTAGGACAGTCACAGTATTTATATTAGCATTATAATACATTATTATGTACACAAACCCAGAATTATATTTTTCTCTTATGTTTCACAAACAAATTGTTATATCAAATCAAATAGAACTGCTTACTTTACATGCAACTCCGAGCAGTTCAGGTACAGTTATAAATGGTTCCAAGGAGAACAACCGGTCCTGTAAGGGCATTAACATTAATCACAATAATGTTGATGTTCCAAGTTTTTTGTTTATTTTGAAAACACCTAATATACAACTGTCCGACGGCCCTGCAGTAGGGGAAGGACATGGTACAGTCCGCACACAGTTACTTAGCTTTGAAAAGTTACTAGGGAGATTCAAGGCAGTTCAAACTGATAATCTTTTCCTGAAACGTTCTTTGGAGCTTAAACAGGTCCCGAAGGGCCTGCGACTTGAAAAATACCCAAACGGAACAGAAGTAGGCTCAGTGATGCATAGGGAATTATTAGAACTTTTTGACCGCACCGGCCTAGATTTGGTATGTATGAATGAAAATTGTTGTGTATTGAGCAACAGTTGATAGAAATGAACAACAACATCACTAAAGATGTACTATTTGATGTCAACAAATCTTTGTATAGTGCTATACTAACAGAGACTGAAAAACGTGTTAAAAACAACATAGCCAAGAAAGTAAAGATATTACAAAGGGATACACAGGACTACTGCAACAAGACAGTATATTCATTAACTTTTAAAAGTGACCAGAACAAAACTTATCACAATACTGTAGAGTCTGAACAGTTTTCTGAAGATGTTATAGTCAATGAACATAACAATGAGAATATTAGAAATGGGAATTTTTTTAGAACCACCTCAAGTCCCAAGAAGGTCCCAGGAATCAAAGGAACTGGGAGGGGGTGGCAAGCAATGGAAGATCTTTTTTCACCAGGGGAACAGATAGAAGGGTGTGGGTCACTGTTGTTATACCACACATTCTATAAAGAAATAGAGGGTGCGGATATGAATTTATGATCAATCTGTATGTGCAATAAGTACAAAAGATGGTTTTACTGTATATAATTTTTCGCAAATGTGTATCAATGAATTTCATATGTCTTTGCTTACTAAAGGTTTTTCCTTTGTACCTTGCTTCAAACAAGACATTGCCAAAGTTTTTGTCAATCTAAAATTATTTACAAGGCAATTGAACTTAATGTTTTTTTATGAGAAACAGGAATTGGTTTGCAATTAACAAGTTTCTCTAAAAAGGAAAAGTACTTTTATTCTGCCCATGAATAATTTCATAGCCACATTTGATAGTGTATGTGAAAAAGAAGTACATAATTTATTTCTGAATGTGACAAATGGTAACGACAGTTTATCTGTAGGTGAGAAGAATGTTTTAAAGCAACTGAATTGTAACAATCAGGCCAGAGTTATGAAACCTGACAAGGGTTGGGGGGGGGGTTATTATGGATTACCACGATTATGTGTTCAAAATTTATGAGTTGCTAAATGACAGCTCCACTTATGAAAGAATTTCTATTAATGAATTGATGAGAGCTTATACAAAAATTGATTGGGTACTTTATGATTTTTTTAACCCAAGAGTTATTAGATCCAAGTGAATACAATTTTTTGACCGTGGATTCCCCTGTAACCTCCCACATCTTTGGAATCCCGAAGATCCACAAAAACTTACATAACCCACCTTTCAGACCAATTGTCGCAGCAACGGGATCAAAGACTGAACCCATTGCAGCATATGTTGATTTCTGGTGTAAAACCTATATTGAATGGCTTCAAACATATTTTAAAAGATTCATAGCATTGTTTAGAAACTCTGAGGGATACTGTCATTACAGATGAATTTTTATTTGTTACAGTTGATGTAATGAATTTGTTTACAGCTATTCCACACAATGAAGGGTTAAAATTATTTGAAGAAGCTTTGAGAGGAAATGAAGGTATTCACAATGTGAGAAGGTGTTTGTTAGTTGAACCTATGGAAATAGTATTGAACAACAACTTTTTACTATTTGAGGGAGAGCTCTTTCATCAGACATCAGGTGTAGTCATGGGAGCCAAGTGTGCACTGATTTATGCTAACATGGCGTTGGCTCAATGGGAGCAAAAATGGGTGTTTCATTCGACTTTTTTTGACAAGAATATAATATGGCTTAGATTTTTGGATGATATACTCATTTTTTGGAAAGGTACACAAAAAGAGTTGGAAGAATTTGTAGATTACTTAAACTCAACAACAACATTTCTAAAGTTTACTTACAAGACAGGTATAGATAGTATAGAATTCCTGGACATTTTATTGACATGGGATAAAACAAACGAAATTAAATTCAAGAGTATATAGAAAAGAAACATACTCAAACTCATTTCTTCACTATAACATTTGTCATCCTATCCATCAAAAGAAAAGTATAGTGAAAGGGCAGATGGTGATGATATCGAGATTGACGAGTAATAATAGCGACTTTAAGAATGAAATGTACACCTTAATAGGTACGTTTAAGGATAGGGGATACCTCATTAAACTGTTGATCAGAATCAGGAATTATATTCAACAGAAAAGAAATTATAGGTTTACACCAATTTTATCTACTGCACTTGGAAGTTCATTTGAAACAAAGAAAGGTACATCATTTGATAGTATGTTGGTATTTCCGTACAAAAATGAAGCTTTAAAAATTAAACCATTTTTAATAATACATGGGATTTAGTTTTTAGCCCAGATCTTAAGAACATTTTGGGGTCTACACCTAGAATTACTTTCACTAGGGGTGCTAATCTTGAAAAACCTACTAGAAAAATGCAAAAGTAACAAAGGTTTGGTTTCTAAAATGTCCAAATGTAAAGTGTAAAGCCTGTAAATATGTTAACACTGGTACATATGTGCAATAGACAGTTATTATCGTACAATTCCATGCCCAGGCAATTGTAGGAAAATCCCAGGATGCAAAAAACTCCCACACCAGCCTCAGTAAGAAGCTGAGATCCCTCATAAAATCCTCAAAAGCTAGTTACAAAAATAAAATTGCCAAAGATTCCAAAGATAACCACAAGGCATTCTATAGTTATGTCAAGAATCTAAATGGCAATGCTCAGATCTGCTCTGAGCTACAACAGAATGGCATTAAATATACTGCTCCCAAGGATATTGCCAATATCCTTGCAGATCGATTTAGTGCCAACTTCACCCCCCCTCTCACCCCCTAAAGGGCCCATCTCAATACCAAAAGATTGCCAAATTCCGATAATCATGGCCACACAGGTAGAAACCGCACTCTCCAAAGCTAAGAATACAGCATCCATGGGACCAGATGACATCCCAGGCTGTATACTACATGAACTACAAAATGAACTGGCACCTCACCTAAGTGTCATGTTTAATCATAGCCTCACCTCAGGCTTCATGCCCACTGAGTAGCGCACAGCTACAGTTAACCGGCCTCACAAGGGAGGATCCGCCTTGGATCCCGGAAACTACCGTCCCATCAGTCTGACAAGCCTGATCTGCAAGGGCATGGAACGCATTATCATGGAACTTATAAACAAAGACATTGGCAACCTTCAAACACTGGACCCCACCCAGTTTGGGTTTGTGAAGGGCCGATCTTGTCTCCCGAATCGGACTGACTTCTTCAAATCAGTCTCCAGAGCTGTGGACGAGGGTAAGGCAGTCCACACAGCCTTTCTGGACCTCATCAAGGCCTTCGACACCATCCCCAACTCTGGAATCATAGATAAACTTACTAAGCTGGGCATAAATCCCTACGTCACTTGATGGGTTGCCAACTGGCTTACTGACAGAACCCAGACTGTAAAAGTAGCTGACTCCAAATCCAGCTCCAGACAAGTGACAAGTGGAGTACCTCAGGGTTCAATCCTGGGGCCACTCTTGTTTGGCATCTACTTCTTTGAAGTACAGGCCAACACTAAGGGACTCTGGCTAACAAAGTTCGCAGATGACTGCAAACTGGGAGCCATTATTGAATCCCCAAATGATGTGGATATTCTACAAAAGGGCCTTACAGAAACAGATGCCTGGTGCCAGAGCCATGAGCTCAAGCTTAATGCCAAGAAATGTATAATTATCCCCTTTGGAAAAAAACATGTACCCATGAATTACCACATAGGTAGCAGGACACTAAACATTGAAAGTGTGATGAGAGACTTAGAGACACAGGTGGACAGTGGACACTTTCGATAACCACATCGCCACAACAGTCAGGAAATACTTCTATGTGGCACACCTCATCACTAAGGGCTTTTCATCCAGAAAAAAGGAGGTCATTGTCCCACTGTACTCATCCCTCATTAGACCCATTATAGAGTATAATGCCGGTTTGGTATGTACCTCACAAGACATCTGCAACAGCTGGAAAGGCCACAGAAATACCTCACTAAAAGAATCACAGGCCTAAAGCAAATGCCATATGCTGACGGTCTAAAAAAACTCCGGCTATACTCTGTGGCATATCGTCTACTCAGAGGCGATCTCTACTTAACATACAAGGCCATGTCAAACCCTGAGCTGTTGGGCATGCTCCACTTAAAGAAATCCCAATCCCTCAGAGCCACACTCTCTAAGGATCTAAACCTTGTCATCACAATGAACAAAACATGCTGGAGGGATAGGTTCCTGACCCAGAGACTCCCCATACTCTGGAATAGACTGCCCATACATATCAAGCAGAGCGCCTCCTTGGCCCTCTTCAAAAGGAAACTTGATGATTGGATGGAAGATAGGAAATTCACCCTGGGGATCATGCCAGTCGCCCTGCTAGACAGGGGTCCAGAAAAGTAAATATTGTGGGCAGAAATATCCAGGGAATTGTTATGGCTAGACTTGAATAGGCCCTAGGGCCGATAGCTTAGTACCAACCTATGAACACCAGGATGGTGGTATACATGGCTACGTGCATGTTCTGCTCAGCCTTTTATGTGGGTAAAACTACTAGAAATCTTAAGGAAAGGATTTTAGAGCATGTTAGGGACATCAAAAACAAAAAGAAAGAAAGTGCACTTTTTATACATTCTGAAAAGTGTGTTAGCTTTAACAAGTTTCTGTTTTTTATTATTGATAGGGTGATTGATTATGGTAAAGGTTGGGATTTGAAGTTGCACTTGGAGAAACTTGAAATGGAATGGCAATACAGAACAAATGTCACAATGCATCCGGGCATCAATGAGAATATTTCTCTAACCTTGGTGTTAAAAATAAGAGCTAGGCAGATTTAAATCCATTGTATGAATTATCAGTATTTATTTTTTAAAGCAGAAAATTATTTATAATAATACATTCTCTCTCTCTCTCTCTCTCATTATATATATATATATATATATATATATATATTTAATAGAATTTTGTTTTTAGAATGTTTTTTATTATCTTAAGGTATTTGATGTATGAATTGTCAACTGATATGATCATATGAATTGTCAACTGATATGATCATATGATGTTTTTCTCTGTATTTAACACGGCAGCTGTCACAGTATGTTACTCTGATGAAGCCTGAGGTTGCAGGGTGAAAGTGCTCAGTGTATTAGTTAATTTTAATAAAGTCCTTCTGGTTTTAGTGTGGCCATACCTGTGTTGGTGGTGTTTTTTTTAATTTTTTGTGTTGGTTTATTAACTCATTAACACCTAGTCACACCTCTAGCAGCTTACATACATTCTTACATTCCAAAGCATTTTCTGGGAAATCAACTTAAAAAGCATAATACAAAGAAATGTAAATTAAGAACAATAAAAGCTGTTACAGTGGTACAAACAGAAATGTTATCAGTAAAAAGTCTTCTTTGTGTTGATAACAGCCAGGATAGTCACAGTCTTTGTATTAGCATAATACATTATTATGCACACAAACCCAGAATGATATTTTTGTCTTATGGTTCACAAACAAATTGTTATATCTTGGAAACTGTACAATGTACATGTACTTTGTCAACTTACTTTGGTTAGCCAAACATAAGCTTTCACAAAACAGCAAAATGTTCCTTTCTATGTGCAGGCTGACTATGATATTTACAGAAATATGAAGAATTATGATTATTCCCATAATTAACAGTAACCATGAATACTTCTCTTGATGTGCAATCTGGAATGCAAATATCAATTGTAGTTTTCTTTAATACGTTCTAAGGTTTCACCTGATATCATGTAATAGTTTATAGGCCATCCAGTTTTAGACGTATTAAGTAAATATGGAAATATTTCACATTTATTGCAAATAACTTCCAATATCTCCATTACAGTGTACTGTAGTTGCACCCTGACAATATACTTTACTTTCTCTCACCATGGCATTTCATTGTATGCCCCTCAATTTCATGTAGGTCTCTCAGTTATGAAAATATGAATGCAAATATGGGAATGTGAATAATAAGATGAAATAAGTTAATTTCTCCACTGCAAAACATCTATGATTAACATTCTTAGTAGTATTTTTTTAATTACATCTTACACGTTCTAATACTGCCTGTTATTAATTGTAGACACACTTTGTACAGGAAAACAAACCAAAAAATATCTGGATGCCATAAGGAGCTATGGATATTAACTGGAAGAATACAAAAAATATGTTTTAAGCTTGAATGGTCAGGCACACAGACATAATCCGTTATATGGCTGAAATGTTTAAAGCTACAACATTTCATTTTTATGTTTACAGTGAAAAATGAGTGAAGCATTTAAGTTTGTAAATCATAAGATTCAGGGTTTGACTTTTGGATAGCTAACGTTTGCTAATCTGACACAAAAGGAATAAGATGTCTTGTAATTTATAGTAAGTTCCAAGTAAAGGTATTTATTTTGTGTCAGGGAATCACAAACAATGTTTCATGTTTATTCCACAGTTTGTAAAGGAAAAATTGAAATGAGTTTTGCAAAATAATTTTAACATTGGTAAAATTAAGGGTAGACATATGGAAACCTTTGTTTATGTAGATAGAGGGTGGCAACCAACAAGAATTGGTAACTTGCTTCATACCAATGGTAACTAATGCACTGTAAATGAATCCACATTATAGGTTCATAGGCGTGTACTAGGCCAATGGCTCTGGAGCCTTTACAAACCTAGCCCATAGGATTACCCTGACATTGTGACACCCGACCTTAGTTATGTCGAGTAGAGCCACTGTAGTGATTCCCGGGGTGGATTTTCTATTTCCCATTCACTCGTCAAGGTTTCTCTTGAAGAGGGCCAGTGAGGTGTTCTGTTTGACATGCATGGGAAGTCTATTCCATAGCAAGGGCAGTCTCTGGGTTATGAACCTGTCTCTCCAGCACATTCTGTTGATTGCGGTAATGAGGTTGAGTTCACTGGAGACTATGGTGCGGAGGGATAGGGATTTCTTTAGATGTTGCATTTCTAAGAAAGCTGTATCAGACATGGCTTTGTATGTCAAGCAGAGATGGCCTCTAAGTAGGCGATATGAGACAGAGAATAATTGGAGTTTTTTGAGTCTGTCCATATAGGAGAAGTGTTTAAGGCCTAGGATCCTCTTTGTGTGGTACTTTTGCAGCCTCTCTAGTTGTTGCAGGTGTCTAGTGAGGTTCATGCCAAATGGGGCATTGGACTCGATGATTGGACTAATGAGGGAAGAGTACAGGGAGACAATGACCTCTTTCTTCCTGGATGCAAAACCCTTAGTAATGAGATGTGCCACATAGAAGGACTTTCTGACCACAGTGGCAATGTGGTGGTCAAAAGAGAGGCTGCTCTCAACCTGTGTTCCCAGATCTCTTATAACACCTTCTGTGTTCAATGGACTACCACTGATGCCTTAAAAATAGGAACCGGGGTTTTCCCAAAGGGGATGATGACACATTTTGTGGCACTGAGCTTAAGGCCATAGTTCTGACACCAGTCGTTGGTCTCAGTGAGGCATTTCTGTAAGATGTCAACATCACTTGGGGAGTTAATAATAGCTCCCAACCTGCAACTGTCTGTGAACTTTGTCAGCCAGAGACCCTTTGTGTTGGCCTGGACTTCAGAGAAGTAGATACCAAACAGGAGAGGACCCAGGACCAAACCCTGTGGGACTCCACTCATGACTGATCGGCAGTCTGACTTGGAGTCCACTACTTTCACACTGTGGGTTCTATCTGTGAGCCAGGCTGCAACCCACCTAGTGATATAGGGGTTGATGCCTAGCTTAGTGAGTTTTTCTATGATTCCTGAATGGGGAATGGTATCAAACGCCTTGGCCAAATCAAGGTAGGCTGTATGAACCACCTTGCCTTCATCCACAGCTCTGGTGACTGACTCAAAGAAGTCGATCAAGTTTAGCAGGCATGATCTACCCTTCACAAAACCAAACTGTGTAGGATCCAGAGTTTGGAGATTCCCTATATCCTTGTTTATTTGGTCCATGGTGATGCATTCCATTGCTTTGCATATCAGACTCATCAGGCTAATGGGGTGACAGTTCCCAGGGTCTTTAGTCACTCCTTTGTGGAGAGGGATGACTGTAGCAGTGCGCCATTCGGTAGGGACAAAGCCTGAAGTGAGGCTGTGATTGAACAGGCACACACAGGTGAGGTACCAGTTCACTCTGTAGTTCATGTAGACCACAGCCAGGGATATTGTCAGGTCCCATAGAAGCTGTATTCTTGGCCTTGGACAGTGCTGTTTTAACCTGTGCAACAGTAATACTGGGTGCCTGGTAATCTACTAGTGGTGTCTTTGGTCCTTTGGGGGGTAGAGAGGGGTAAAGTTGGCACTGAATCTGTCAGCCAGTATATTGGCAATATCTGTTGGCTCGGTATAGGAGATACCATTGTGCAGCAGCTCAGAGCAAATCTGGGTATAACTATAGAAAGCCTTGCAGTTGTCTTTACTATCTGCTGCAATTCTGTTTTCATAGCTTACACATATACACATGCGTGATTGTTCACAAAAATATATTTTTTTCCTGAAATTATAGGGATCAAGATAATATAACACTTTAAGGGCGGTTTTCATATTCATATTTTTCTTGCATGAATTTAGCGATGTATTATTAGTAATTCCAAATCATTTTGAGGAAAATATAAGTAAAATATGTCTAATTAATTTGATTGATTAGGGATGATAAGAAAACAGTAACCTAGTTATAAAAGGTTAGAGGAAAATAATAGAACATACATTGAAAAATAGCAAGACTACTTGCAAAGTTAAATGTGATGCATCAGAGAGCAATATGGACTTTTTTTGAGTCTATGCATTTGTGGAAATGACACTTAGGAAGTGTAGGACACTTTTAGTGGTTGTAGTTTTATTTTACAGCAATACTAATAAAGGGGCTAATTAATTTATTAACGTGGCTTTGATTGCTTTCTCCTCTTGAAGTAAAGGGTATCAACAATAGATCTAGTTGTTGGCACAAACTGTTAAGGCACTGAATTGCAGTTCCTGTGGTACAGGGTGCAATTCCCTCATTTCTCATTTACCTATTGTGTGGCCTTAAGCAAGTCACTTAACCAGACATTGATGTCAGATTATTTTTGAAAAGGAACTGTGTGTCCAGTGAACCTTCTTGGTTAACCAATGGATATTATTAGGGCAGAACAAAATTTTATTAGAATTCTATATTTATGAAATACAATTATTTTATGTTGATGTTTACCACGTAGTTTTCACAATATGCATCATTTGTGCATATGATTTTACAACATGCCCAAGATGTGTATGTGATTTTCATGATATGCACAGCATGGACACACAGCCAAAAAGCATCACAGCTAACAGTATTCAGGGATCAGCTTAAAGGGTAAAGTGACATGTTCACTGAAACATAGTGGTTAAAATGTGTAATTACTGCTAAGGAAACAAGCAATAAAGGTTAGTTAATGAAATTCAGGACATCCTACACCAGACTTCAGCTGCTGAAATATTTGATGATCAATGATCATAAACTATGGGGAATAAAATTATACCAACAGGATGTTGCAGATTCTATTAAAAAACAGCAATTACAAAAGAGATGACAAAAACAGGGGGGGTGTAGGTTGTAGACTGGGTTGAGGAAATGTAGTGGGAAGAATAATAGGCTGTTATATGTAGCAGGATTTCATGGAGGTCAAATGCTGGCCTCTGTAACATGGAGTCAAATAGTCACATAGACAGGTATTTCTGAAGTTAGGACAAGTAAATGAAAAAATATATATATATTATTTAATCTTAGTGCGAGAGTAGAGAACGTGCGAGACAAAAATACTGCACAATCATTTCAGGCAATGAAATGGGATTTGAGAAATGAGAGATGTAAAGAAAAGTTACAACCTTAACAGTTGTACATTTTCTAAATGCCAAAGGAGTTAAAGGCTCACTATGGCATGGCTAACCAATCTGTTTTCAGGTTGGGGGAATAAGATTTTTCAAAGGCTTCTAGATGTTAAAATCTTGCTATACTTCATGTGCAGAACATTAACAAAAATAATCCACAATAGATGCTAGGGAATTAATAATAATGGAAGAGGATGCATACATATACATATAAATGAGCAGAGTGAGTTTTACCATTTAAGCACTTCAGCCAGCAGGTGTGTTGCTAACCTACTGTTCATTCCCCTACACCTCATGTCTATCTTACCAAGTTATTCCTCAGTGCAAATCTGAAGATAAAGCAATCAGATGGTTATCTGCCACAGTTTTTTTTTCAAATCTCACATACCCACTTTCTAAGTAGATACAATCTTAATTCTTTGATGAAGGATGAACAAAGGGGAGAACTGTTAAGAGGGAAAAGTACTGAAATATAAGAGTCAGAACAACAATCAAAGTTGATTTCTCTTTTCAGACTACAAACATGTCTGTATTCTTTGAAGCATGAATACAGCAACTGTGGGTTGCCTCTTTGAATAAAGCTCATATTACTGTTTTATAGTAAAACAAATGAATATTATGAAACATTGCTTGCCCAAGAAAAAACAGATGTTTTTTCCTTGCCTTGTTACAAGTTCTGTAAGGAATACAGTGTTGTTTGTGTAAAGGAAAGTTACTACAAGGATAAAGTCATGAGAAACAGCACAGTGTATGACAGTATGGTGAGATGTAACAAGCATCAGCAGTCTCTGAATGATTGCATATTACTACTGTCAATTAAGGATATGAGTTATAATTGGAAGGAGTTTTCCAGAATAGTATCACATGAGACTAGTCTGCAGTTTGTTTCACTTAAAGTCTTTTGTGCTGTCATATTAAATTAGATTACATTACATTTCATATCATGTAATCTGCTTGCTGCCATTCTGTTTTGAACAATAAATGTCTTGCCTTGAACTGCTTTTGTGTTTCTGTGAATTTACGAAAGATTGATGGTAAAAGGAACCCATTAACAGAATTTTTTCCAGGGGATTGAGATGGAAAATGTCTCATAAAAAATGTTTAATTGGCACGTGCTTAGCCAAAGCCTTATCTTGTATTTAATTTTCTTTCTGTCTTTTTTATGGCCCTTTACCTGCCCCATCACTTTTTCACTGTCCTTCACAACAGCTTACATCAGTGCATGGTGGTGGTGTCCTGTATTCAGTCATGATTTTTAAGGTACCCCTCCTCATGTCCGTAGACCGTCAAGCCACTTCCTATTTGTCTTGAAATCTCATAGGACCAAATCAGTTGGACAGCCTATCCTTCAGGCAGCTGTGGAAGGATTTTAGTTCCTGACACTCCCTCCTGTTGATATTAACCCATGCAGGACTACCTTAGTCCCAGTGGATCTAGCTTCACTCCCTCCATACTGGGACCACCCAAGTTTAAGGACTGATCCTAATTGTGCTCAAGCCTGGGGAAACTACTTGGTAGTCTTCTTGCATTTAAATGCTGACTTTTTTTCTTTGATGGATTGGTGATATTTTAGTTAGTGGCAGTGTGCACAAAGAAACACTCATCACATTGGACTCAAAACAATGTGTATGCATATATTTCCCACCTGTAGCAAAAAGGCTGTTTGGTGAATGCACATCCCCAACCCTCCTGCTGCTTGCAGTCACACAGCCCCTGACAGGTGTCTGTCCTACTACTATTTGGCTGCCATTCTTTTTCTTTCCATGATGGGTGAACTGATGTTGGCCACTATTTTCCATTCCTCATGGCTGGTTCTTTCAGTGTTCAGGCCACTATATGAACCCAGGCTGCTTGGGTCACAGTCAGGACTTTATTCCTCTGTACCACACAGCTACCTCCTCAGTGGGGATCTGTCCCAGTGGAGCCCACATTCTTGCAAGGCCAGCAATGGGTGAGAGAGCTGGTGCTCTCAGATCATCATTTTCATCCTGTAATTTTTTTCTGATATGCCTACACAATCCTTTCCCTCTTTAGCTAGCAGTGCAATGCCCTGATATGCTAAGCCCTAATGCACATGTGCACTTCTGCACACCAGTGTTTCTCAGCTAAAGCACAAACACTCTGTGTTATGCTTCTGAGTCTCTGTAGGTATAAAGCACATTTCGGGGCCTTTCCTCAAGTGGTGCTCCTGCAGTGGGACTTCCATCAACTCCTTCTCCAAGGGACTGAAAAGTTGATATTTCTGTTCACTCCCATACAGCTCTTCTAACACCTGGGCCACTAATCAAACCCAATTCAGCGGAGTTTCAGTCAGATCTTTATCAGACTGTGCTACACACAGTTTACGAAAGGCCTGAGTTTCACTAAACAACGGAACACCAAAAGGGCTGAGTAGGGTTGCCACCTTTTCAAATGGCCAAAGTGGAACATTTTCGGGACAAACATCAGATTTTACAGGCCGACATATACCCACAGTCAGTACAAAGGATAGAACTTAACTTTTTTCCTAAATAAAAGCTTATTCTTGTAGCAGTTTAGTTGCTTATTATGTTTCTTGTAACATTTAGGTATTTTAGATACAGAAATAACTATTACATAAAATATGGGACATAATTATGTCCTACAATCTCAGGACATTTGCCCTTTTTAATATTTTTTGTCAGGACACAACTGCCCAAAGAGGAACTGTCCCTCTCAAAGTGGGACAGATGGTAACCATAGGGCTGAGCCACATACATCGATGTTAGGGTAAATTAAACCTAGATCAAAAAGATGGATAAAACAAATAAGACATGGGTACACAGTGGTGGAATGGGGAGGGCCAGGGAACCTTGTGGCCTAGACAGACAATCTCTTTGACTTACCCTTACAGATGGCTCTACTGGGAGGTTTCCTGGTTGTTTTAAAGACCACTGAAATTAACATTGGAAGGCCTGGCAAATGAATGTCAACTAAAAGAGCTATGCTTACAGGTGAAGGCTGATGATCATCTTTCTAGGTACTACAGCTCCAAATGCTCAGACTAGAACAGACTGTGAGGAGACCACAACCTAAAGACCCAGATACAGGACCTAACAAGCCCACAAATGGAATGGGTAGTCATAATGGATAAGGCCTTTAGCTCAAATCTACAAGGTACAGGGTTTGATTCTGACCTCTCATTATTGGCTAGTCTTGTAATAGTCTGCACATTGACAGCCTAGTATTTACTTATGAGCCTATGAATAAGCAATAAAGATAAACCTTGTTTCCCTTGATATGAACTTTAAGGGAAGGTGAGGGCTCAATGAGTATTAAGATGGATACATACATGGCCTTCCACCTTTGCTTCTGAAAGCATATCTATCATTCATGTTCCCTGTTGTGGTGGAAGGAACAAAACCTAGATAGGAGTGCATTATCCTTTACACAAACAGATCAGCTTCTGGGGTACACTCCATCTGGAAGATCATCTTCACAAATTCCAGAATCAGAAAGACTTTAGCATTAGAGGGATGACTGAATACTTCTGCTATAAAATCGTATTACTGCAGTATACATTGATTAAGTTTCTTTGTACACTGATGTTTTACAGTTCTGTTTTATGTAATCCAACAACACCATTTTTAGGATATCCTAATTGAGCTCTAACTAGAAACATGAGTTTCTTTCATAGCAGTTCAGCTTTCACAGTGCACCTATCTGGTGCATGAAAAGAAATCATATTGTACTGTGGTACTTTCACAGAACTGTAGCAGGTCCTCACTGATATTCAAGTGAGAGCCCACTGTTCTGGTGAACACATTGCATGGTTTGTGATGCCTCAGATGTCTCATACATCTGTACTCTCATCAAGTGCAAAAGACTGTGCTTCAAAAGATTTCATTCTTTCAGTAGTTTCTGCTTACCGTCTGCTAATTTACCTGGATGTAAGTAAATGAATATATCTGACAATCCTATGCCCTTAAAACTTTCTTCTTATCAGAGCACAAAATTTCACATATGAGACATCCCTTGCAAAAAAATCCTATAAATATTTTGATGCTTAACTACCATTTTTTCACTTATCATAAATGTAATTCTTAATTAATTTGTGATTGATGAACTATTATAGAAAAAAGAATATGAAGTTTTGCAAATTCTGCTATAAGCTGGAAAATGTTTTTCTCTCTTATTTTTCCACTTACTGCATCATATTTTGACATTGTGATGGTGCTGACTTGCATTGGATTATTTTGGTACTGCAAATAAACTGCTGATATATAAGGATCTCTCACCTCTTAATGCTGTTGTTGTCTTTCGGCTTTTCTCGGTTAGGGGTCGCTACAGCGGAACTCCGGTCTAATGATTGGCAGTAGATTTTTACGAACACCGAGGTGCCAGCTCGACGTTTAACCTTCAAAGAAGGCACGCCCATTTATGCATGTCTTTTGAACGCCTACCCAACCGTGGGGAGGACATGCAGACTCCACACAGAAGGCACTCCCTGCACTCGAGCAGAGAATCGAACGGGAGAACCTCTTGCTGTGAGGCAACAATGCTACCGCTGCACCACCGCGGAAGTCTATCTCTCTCACCTCTTAATAATAACATAAATTCTTTAATTTCTTATTAGACACCACTTTTCCTATCAAGTAATCTTTTTGTGACTGTGACAATGAAAATGAAATGCTCTGCTACTCACTTTCATACGGTTGGTGGTAAAGAAACCTGGATGGAACAAGAACCAAAGACAACTTCCTTTCTATGCACTCACTGTCCTTATCTAAAATCTCATGACACACACCTGCATGCATAAAACAGGATACCATGCTTTATGAAGTGCAAGCACCTAGCCCTACTCACACAACAAACTTCGTCTCCCTCATGTGCTGTTCAGTTGATTACTGTCGAGTCATTTTGGGTAACCCAGTGATCAGAAGTTGTTTGATTGGAAGAGCTTGACAAAAAGTCAAAAAGGGTCAGCTTTCCTCAACTTGTGTCATATTACTTGCAGGACAGATCAAAGAAGGAACAGTTTTCACATGTGCTAAATGTAATGCACAGTAATATTAAAGGGACATTTGCATATACAGAAATGACTCTCTGCAATAGAAGTGCCTTTTGGTTTTCATGGTTAGGGGTTGCCTCATCGGAACACCGGTCCGCTTATGATTGGCAGTAGATTTTTATGGTGCCGAGGTGCCAGCCTGACGCGCAACTTTCAATGAAGGCACACCCATTCACGTACGCATCTACCTGCATGTCTTTAAACGTCACTCGACCGCGGGGAGGACATGCAGACTCCACACAGAAGGCGTTTCAGCCGAGAATCTAACTGGAGAACCTCTTGCTGTGAGGCGACAATGCTAACTGCTGCACCACCGTGGGTAGTAAATGTATATATTCTGCTGGCCTTAAGTCACAAACTGAGCACTTTAGAAAGGAAGTGTTGTTAAAGAGTACTGATTCTTCCATTCAAACCAATTTCTTTCAATGCTTTTGGAAAAACTTCATAAAGTTAATTTTGTATGCCAGGTTTGTCTTCTATTTGACAATTAAAGCCAAAAAAGGGACACAGTCACTCCCAAGGGTCAAGAGCTATGCAATCAAGAAGGCCTAAAAATATACTGCACAAGGAGTACAGAGACAGTCATGCTGGGCATTCACCAAAAAACTCAACAGATTATCTCCATCAATGATAGTGAAAATACTTTACAGACAGATACTTATACTTCCTGCTTTAACCACTAATGGCTGCAAGTCTGACTTCTGCATATGTTCACAAACAAATAAGGGTACAGTACATAAGAGGCTGAGTGCCTTGGATGCTGAAAGTCTTGAGAGATTCTATTGCAAGGAATTCAGAGTAGGTAATATAAAACCTCCAAACCATCAAGCTGAAATAAATGTGGAGGGGGGGGGGTCCTCCAACATGGAACCAATTATAAAATGGACTCAAGAAGTTCTGGTAATAGGAGATTCAGTGTTACAAAAGGTCATTAGAGCCTTAGCAGGCAGGCATAATGGAAAAAGTAACAGTAACTGGGAACTAAAAAAATTGGCTGCTCATAATCTTTTGGTCTGGGAAACTGGTAGAAGCTGTAAGTATACCAGCACCGTAGTTAATGCTGGCATCAATAATTTAAATGAGGTACCACTAAGGCACATCATCAAGTCCATTCAAAATAATGGACAAAGTGAATTTTTGATACATTTAGTCAGTTTTTTTCCTTCATCTAATCTATCACATTATCAGTACACTAGAAAAATAGTCGGTGTCCCTGCTAAGAGGTTCTCTCACCAAAAAAACGAAACTGGAGAAACACAAAAGTGAGGAACCAACCACAAGGAATGTAGATAAAGATGTTCTAAATAAACCACTGGTATTCCGCCAAAACACTGATAGCAATCCGTCATATAATCCAAAAAAAGTTCTTTATTAAAATACAAAGAATGAGCGCTTTCGCGTGGTGAGTCCACGCTTCATCAGATGTCAATTAAAACAACACATACACTGGTATATAACCGCTAAAACGCGGGAAAATTAGCTAAATTGTTTAAAGCACAAAACCTGTGTTCTAGAGCTAGCGCTCTATAGATGCGTTCATTAAGCGGCAATTACTTTACAAATCAATCAACAACTAAACCTCAAAATAATAACAGACGCTGAGTCTAGCTAGAATATCATAAGATGCTGAACATAATATTGTTGATATGTAAACAAACATGTCCTATATTTAATCTAAGCATTAATATAGCCAAAGATCGTTTATAAATGACCTTTTAAAACTGTTGACATAAATCTCAGTGTGAATAAAATAATTATACAAACATAGTGTATCATACTATGCACTTCCTGATGATATCAGAATAAAGACAAGATGAACAATATAGTTTTATGTATTGTCTTCTGAGATTGACCTGCTCTAACTGATAAATACATTATAAAAGAAAATGGTATTACAGTAGTCAACATTAAGTCGCTGGCATATCAAAATGCTTAAATGAGGATGTTTATATGTATGTTGTTAATGTTCCAGACACAAAGCACTGTCAGACCTTAAGAAATACTTCTTTAATGTTGAATCTATAAAATAACATGTGTAAACATTGATGTTAGAAACTGAGACTCACTGATCCACTAATATACCAAGAACGTAAACTTAAGGGTGACGCTCAGTGTATTAATACATAAACCGTTAACGATATCCAGCAGAAAAGGAGAACTAATATCACGAGCTGACATGCTGTGATTCACCTGACCCCAGCTTAGAAATATATTACTAAAATAATTTAACCTAAACAAAACTGAATAAAATATGTTTGATGTACTGGGAAAATGTGTGTACATGTATTAAAAGCTCCATTAAACAGAGTGAAGAACAATGGTAACAACAAATCTAAAATGCTAGGCAGTCAATGTGAAAACATGCCTAATCATGATACACAAACGGACAAATGAATGAATATGCTCCTATTTTTATCTAGCTCCTGCCATGGTGTAACACAAAGGAGCAAAAAAATGTATAATTAAAACATGAAACAAAGATAGTATAAACTACATACAAATATACGTACAAGTTATAATTGTATATGGTTAGGTACCTAAAAATATCATGCATCATCTGGATAAAAGAACAGGTTTAATAGATAAAAAATTATTAATCCCTGGTGCTAAATGCGCTCCTAGTCTTAAAATCCAATTTAGTTCCATGAGGGCCAAATTATTCTCCATATTACTATCCCTACCATTGTTGGTAACCACCTGCAAGACCCTGAAACTAAAAGAATGAGATGGAAATTCTATGACGTGTTTTGCTAAGGCATTAGTTTCTACTGCTTTCCTTATATCATACAAGTGGTTATATATGCGCTCCTGTAGTTTTCTTTTAGTTAATCCTACGTAAAATGCCTGGCATTTAGTGCATGTGGCTAGATATATCACATTGCGGGTATGGCAGTTGGCATAGAAATGTGGTGTGAAAACATAAAAAAATAAAACCTCCAAACCATCAAGCTGAAATAAATGTGGAGGGGGGGGGGTCCTCCAACATGGAGCCAATTATAAAATGGACTCAAGAAGTTCTGGTAATGGGAGATTCAGTGTTACAAAAGGTCATTAGAGCCTTAGCAGGCAGGCATAAACATGGAAAAAGTAACAGTAACTGGGAACTAAAAAATTTGTCTGCTCATAATCTTTTGGTCTGGGAAACTGGTAGAAGCTGCAAGTATACCAGCACCGTAGTTAATGCTGGCATCAATAATTTAAATGAGGTACCACTAAGGCACATCATCAAGTCCATTCAAAATAATGGACAAAGTGAATTTTTGATACATTTAGTCAGTTTTTTTCCTTCATCTAATCTATCACATTATCAGCACACTAAGGCTGGATACTTCAACAGATGATTATGTAGACTTGGTCTTAGAAAAGGAGCACAAATTATTATACACCGAGAGGACACAGACTAGGCTGCTACTTTTGTTTGCTTCAAACAGAATTCTTGGGCATTTTGTTTGTCGGCAAACTGTCATCACTAATTAGGTCTCTTAAAATACAGTACTGCCCAGTGAAACACAAATGTTAGATCAGCTGGATTTCATCACTTTTTATTTTACAAATGGAAGAAGTTTAACTTGAAGAAAGGATGAACTAGGGATACTGATTAATTAGGAACAATACAAATTCATAGTTATTACTGAAACCTGGAAATGTTCTTATGCTATCCTGCTTAATTTTTTTGTAAGTCTGAATATTATTGTCAGGGGGTATTACTGTTTTTGTTCACAAATCAATAATGGGCAGTTTAAATGATCTAGATTACAATACAGAAATTATGGTACATGTTTATGATCGTGCCAGTTTTCCTACAATTAGACTACTTATATGGTACCACACATCTGGAGTGAATGCTGACCTGCACTAGAGGTTTCTAGAACATCTGATATCTTCTCTAAGCAATATAAAAATCCTGATAGCTTCTCGAAGTAATTCCTAAGTGATGACCTAGTTGTTTGGGATTTCAGAACTTATGCGGACAGTGACCTAACCGTCTCCCATTATGTGTGCACTATCTTAAGAAAGTCATTCTATATCTTGCAGCTTAGAAACAAGGAGATTGTTTCCAGATCTGCAGATGTCATTGCACCCACAATATTCAGCTCTCATTAGGGAAATTATTGAGTATAATGTCACCGTTGGAAGGTATTTGTCTAGACATAGGCAACAGAAGGAACACCTACAGGGATTTCTTACTAAAAGGATGCAAAGCCTAAACAATACGTCCTACATGGACTGACTCAAGCCCAGTCCCTGTACTCAATATCCTACAGACTGCTAAACAGGTGATACGTGTGTGCACGGAATGCATCCTCCAACCCAGTACTGATGGTACTGCTGGAAATCAGCAAGTCAAATGGTATCAGATATACTCAGTCTAGGGATCTAAACCTCTTTTGCATCATCAACAGAATGGCTTTAAGGGACAGGTATATCTCAAAGAGGACATCACTGCACTGGAACAGACTCCCCATCCATGAAAAACAAAACTCAGCCCGATCCATATTCAAGTGCAACTTGGATCTATGGATGGATACTGGAAAATTTACATCAGGACTGCCCCCTGCACTGCTAATGTACAGAGGCAGCTCCTAAATGCTTTATCCCATGCATGGGTCCCCACAAATTATCTATGGTATGATCCTAGTTATTCTTATTCTGGGTAATATACAATTATTGACCATTGTATAAGTAAGGTTAATCAAACATGAAACAGGATAGGTTAATTTAAGCAACAAAAGGAAAACTGCATAGGCTTAAAATGGCTCACAAGGGCAGAAGCCTAGTACTTACCAATGAACTTATATAGCTGTAATATTACTTGGGTATTTCAATAGCATGACCTGCTTTTTCACTTTGTGGTTGAATTTATGGATCTTATTAATACTAACAATTTTACTTAGATGGTTTCTTTTCCTATGAATGGAAATAATATACTGGATTTTTTTAACAGTCTTGCTCTTTTGACTAATATTTGCCTGATACTGCCATTAGAAAACATGGATCATGTTGATATCCAGTTTATAATTCCAAACACAACTTCTCCTAGGCCAGTAGTTGAAGTGTATGAATATAAAAACATGAACTTTCAGGATTTTAGTGACAAAATCTCTAACTTAATTTTGTAAAATTTATGTAAAAAAAATAAAAACAAACAAAAACAAAACAAAACTAAAGGAAAATGTGCACCAAACCACCATGTTAGAATAACTCATTGATGTGCCTCAATATAGTTAAATGACATGAACACTGTTCACAGAATGTATACTACAGCCTCAAACAAAAGGCAACAGAGCCAAGTTAAGCACTACCTGTAGGGTATGATTAACAACATGAAAGGTTTTATAAATGTATTAGTTCCCAGGAAAAATCTTATGTTAAAGTGGGACCACTATTATATGATAATGACTATGGGACTCAGTTAAACTAGTCAATAGTTTAAATATTTATTTTACCAACATTGCAGGAAATCTGAGTTGCACAATAAGAGACCTCATTTATGATGTCATTGATACTGTCCAACTATAAAGAAAGAAACAGTACATTCATCATTGTCTAAGATAATGAAAAATGCTGATAACTTATCTGGGCACCTTATTCACCAAATAAAGGATATCCTTACAGATTTATTGGTTACACTTTTTAATGCCCCTTTTAACAGGTATAATCCCTAGGAGCTGTCAGACTTCTCAGAGTCCTTATTCATAAAGCTGGGATAATTGAGTTAATGCAACATTACCCAGTCAGCCTCACGTGCATCATAGAAAAGTGCTTTGGAAAGGTGTTTGATTAAAGTACTGAAATCTGAGAGCAACTTTTCATTCCAGACTGACAAAATGCCATGGCTTTTTGCAAGGGAGATCTACATTCCTAGTAAATTTTTATGAAACTGTCAGTGCAGCATTAGACCCTGGACTAACTTTAATGACTGTATACTTAGTCCCAGACAAGGTGTTTAATTCCTTCCTTCATGCAGAAATTAAAAGTAATTTAATAACACATCAAGTAAATCCTTATATCTTTAGATGGGTTAGTAGGTGATTAGACAACGGGTCTCAAAAGGAAATCCTTCTAGGTTTCTTCTCAAATTGGACAGAAACAAAAAGTAGTACTTGGCAAGGTTCTGACTTGGGACCAATTTTATTTAACATAGCCTTTGGCTCATTACACGTAACATCAAGGTGGTAGGTTTCTAAGTACACAGCCAGCATTAATACAGGTGAAGTGGTAACCTCTGCTAGTGACACTGAACAAGTCAACATTTACTCACATAATACTTACATATGGAGAAAACATCTTCTGGAACGCTGCAGTTTTTACATACATATCAGGTTTAATAACCTCATCTTATAGCAACATAGACTGGTGAAAGATCTGGGCATTTTATTCTGTAAAAGATTCATTCAAAGAAATGCAATTCAGGTCAGAAATTTAGCATGCTAACAAATGAGTTATTTAAGCAATATCTGTAAAATGTAATGCTTCTTTCTGTTGTCAAAGTAAGAATGAACTAAAGCTAACTAGAACAGGGACAAAGAAAATTTACGTAATTATTCTTACCTTTTAGGGATATGGTCTACATTACTAATTTATATAGATCGAAAGCTTTACAGCCTCAGTTATCTTTATATTAGAGGCAGGAAGTGGCTGACCTAAAATTTAAGACTTGTATGTGGCCTGGGCGTAAATAAGCTTGAAAATACTCCATTTTGAAAATGACATTGCTTGCTGTATCTTTTTCTAGAACAAGTAAAGAAAGAGATTGTGTGTCTCAAATAATATCAGTATTGTGGAACAGTTTGCCACTATTTATTAGGAAATCAACATCTCTGATCAAGTACAAGGGCTTGTGGCATTTGTACTGGAGTCTGTGTTCCATGATGACCCTTAGGTCTCAACGCGGGTCACTGTCACGTATGAGTCTAGGAAAACTACGTGATTGATATAAATGTAAGGAGAATTGGTCTGAATACCAGCTACATCAGTTGCCTGAAAAATTTTCATTAAATTGTGGCACTGATGTTGACTACAGAGAACCACATAATGTGGCAAACTCTGGTAATTCCCTTTCCACCCAATGCAGTATGGACTACTCTCTTACAATGTGCATGCAACATTATGTTTGGTTTAAGTTGTTAGCAGCTTTCTTCCTTCTGCATCTCAGCAGTTGTAGTGAACTCATGCATAATGGTGTCACAGAGCCTACCTCTCAACTATACCTGTTCATGCTGAATCAAAAAGTGTCTGACACTGAAAAATGTACACTCTGAGTTATGATTTTCAGGCAGAAATCAATTGTAATGTATTAGTGAATCCTGCTGCACCCCACACAAAACACCTTGTAAGCAAAAACATAGCAAAGTGTCACATGTATACCACAATGTCAGCTGCTTAGTTAAAGATTTTAGCAACTGCACCGAACTACTTCTAGGAGACTAGATGTTGAGAGCTATGTTGCGGACAGGTCTATTGTAAACAGGACATGTTGCAATCTAATGAGTCAAATATTCAACTGCTCCAGTTCTAAAGGACTATAATGCAGCATTGGTAAACCTAATAAGCATGACCGGCTTACCTGAACACATTCTCCTTTCCGGAAACTACTACAATTATTTATTAAATGGACAGCCAGATGGGCATCCAGAGAACTATAGCATTCAATATAGCCTTTGTTATTTGTATATACACCCTGCAAGTGTATTTCAGATGCCTGTGTGTCAGCAAGAAATGTGTGTGTATGCAGGCACTAATGAATAAGTGTTTTATAAACATGTATGATTGATGTCAGAAAACTATGAAATATGTAAATGAGTGGGGTGCAAAACAAATCATAATAGTGTTTTGTGGATCATCTGTGTCAGAGTTCACTGTATTTGTTAAAAGCTTAAAAATGAAGGTTGCCACCTGCATTTCTTACAGTTTCCACAGTGCTGTGACACTGAATTCAGTAAAATGATGTTACAGTAAACCTGTCAAGTCTTTCTGTTCATCACAAATATTGTAAATTATGAAAATCATGGAATTTAAGTAAAAGAATAGAAGGCACTCACAATTGAAAGTCACCCTTGATTTAAAAGGTGCACTGCAGACTTGGTTTTCCAGGTTGGCTAGAGAAAGTATGCATTTACTCTTCTTACAGGACTTGGTTAAGAAAACTGGGAAGTGGCAGAAAATTAAGACATGAACTGATGACCAATGTTAAAGTAGGGAAGGAAAGATCTGTATGATTCAGAGAAAGACAGTCTGTTATGGAACAAAGCTGACAACAGACACACACATTATTTCTACAACTTTTTTAAAGGAGAAAACAAGGTTCAATACCTAAAAAGACTAAAAGTAAAGATTTGACCAAAATTATTTGCTTTGCACTCCAAACTTCTTGGAAGACAATTTGTGAGTATTTTCTTAAAGTTTAACTAACTAACTAATTGAACTCAAGTGTCATCATTACAAAAGTTCACAGGTTGGATGTGGTTAACAGGCCACAAATGTGAAATTCCTGCTTTAAATTATTCTTGTGATCCTACCTGGAAGACTTATATTTCTGCATATTAATATCAGTAAATATACAATTAGCTGAAGCAGTCTCTGCACAGACTTATTCTTGCCTAGTGTATTTGGTATTTTTGAATCCTATCTCAAAAGTCATACTACAGAATCTGTGACTGCTTAACCTAGTTAACTGTTACACAAAGGGAAGAAAGAATGCACAAGGCTGTAGCAGTGCAGCTTGGTTACCTATTACAGTCGCGAAACCGCAGTTACGCGAATACGGAAACGTCGACACATATTGAGCGAAATGTGAAAACACCGAACATCCTGAAGCGTGCAATTCGAA